>NC_081796.1:2047200-2398700 GCF_963082965.1 Carassius carassius | reverse complement strand
GTCACTTCACAAGAGAGTAACGGTTTAATCTGCGTCTTTGTTGTCGTCTTTTTCTCTCTCACAGCTCCTGGATTCATACAGACTGATGTTTTCTCTCTCTCTCTTTCTCTCTCTCTCCCTCTGTTTCTTGATTGTGCTCCATGTGGAGTTATAATTCATAACGATATCCTAATCTTATTGGACTGTTTGCATGGGTAAATATTTATCAGCGGTTGATCTAACGCAATGTAATGAGTTGATGGAGTCATTTATTATTCAATCAGACAGAGGGAGTCGTGTGATTAGCCGTGTGTCACCGCTTCACTCGTCTGCTCGTTTGTTTGGAGGCAGGCGGGGGCAACATTTGCATAAGAATAGTTGGGCGTCCCTAAAGTGAGGCGCTATTTGCTGTCTAGTTGCAGAGATTGATTTAATGAAGAGTTTATTGAGACGGAAATAACTCACTCTGATGGTTCTTAAGTTAAAGGAGTAAATAGCGACGTACATGACTGTCGAGCATGTGTTCCTCTGCTGTTTCGTGATCTTGTGTTGGGTTTAAGTTTCTGGGTCAAACTATCTATATGCTAAATAGCAGCATTAACCTGCATTTCTGGTGTGCTTGTCTTGGATTTTTTGGGGGGTGTTTACAGCAATAGTTCACTAGAAATATGAATATTTTGGCAGGGTTTACTCAGACTCGTGTTGTTTTAAACTCCATTCCATACGATGGAATGTAAACGCTGACTGCAGCTTCCAATCTCTAAAACTGGAAGAAAAATAAATAAATAAATAAATAAAAGTGGTGACTTGTGCACAAGTCTTCTGAAGTCATATGATTGCTTTATGTGAGGAACAGACTGAACTTTTTAACTATTATTTCTGCTTTTTCCATAGCTATCGCTCTTGCTTATATCATTTCAAATTTTCTACATCAAGATGCATGAAAACATCTAAGTCATGAATGCATGAAAAAGTGAATAAATTAAATGTTCCCTCATACAAAATTGTTGTACCAATCAAAACTTTTTAGTCAGATTTTTGTTTTTTATTTTTTCCAGCAACGATATTCAAAAATGACAGTAAATTGTTACAAAGATTTCTATTTCAAATAAATGCTGTTCTAATGTTTCTACAAAACTATTGTGCAGCACAACTGTTTTCAACATTGATGACAATCAGTAAATCATCATATCAGAATGATTTCTGAAGATCATGTGACACTGAAGACTGGAGGAATGATGCTGAACACTCAGCCTTACATTTCAGGAATAAATTATATTTTAACAGATATAACAATAGAAAACAGCTATTTTCAATTTGATTTTTTTAAACTATTTTTACTGCACTTTTGATGAAAAGTACTTGAGACTAAAACACAAAACAAAAAAAACCCATTTTAAAAAATATTATTGACCCCAAACCTTTGAACGCTAGTAAGTCATACTATGTCATACATATATTTATTATATATATATATATATATATATATATATATATATATATATATATATATATATATATATATATATATATATATATATTATATATATATTTTTTGTGCTCCTTTTTGCCATATCTTGCAGGTCTGATGGGCTGCTGTTTTTGTCCTTCATGTGGCACACTTATGAAAACAGATCCCGTTTCCTGCCTCTAATACATTTCACTGCTTCCTCCCCAAGGCTTTGCGATTATGGAAATGGAAGATAACGTGAATTAACCTTGTTTCCAACTGTACTAGTACAATTAGCCAACGATAAAGCAAGGCAACCTATTGACCTCTGCATCTTCTTTGCTTTTAACAGTCCCAGTAGTTAGTATGAGCCTGTTCAGTAATTGACAATGATATACATCCTTACTGAAACCTGTGTGTGTGTGTGCTGTTCTCTCCCCTCAGGGCCCAGAATTTGTTCAGACAGGCTATGCGTACTCCACTCATCCTGTTTCATGTAGTTCCAGCGGTGAAGAAAGCCCAATACGAGCTGTTGTCTCAGAACGAACTGGGCCTTCAGGCTGCTCCGGGCCCCGGGGACAGGGCCAGTCTGTTGGGAGGAGGTGTCGAGTATAGCCCACGGAGAATGTCCAAAGCCGAATCGACCCTGGGCTATCCCACGTTTCAGCACATAGCAAACCCATCAAACCAGACCCCACCGGGCTCCATCCAGTCCTCCAGACCCACCAGTGCCACCTCCTCTGTGAGCTACTCTAAAAAGATCGGCCGCAAGTTCAACGTCCAGCTGAGGAAAGGTACGGTTACTCAAGTCTCATCATACTGTAACATGACCTTTCATACGAGTACATTTACCTGGCTCACTGAAATAGTCCGATTGTCAGATTCGGTAGATCGCTGATGGGTCGGCCTAGACATGATATGTAGACTTTTTTTCAAATCTGCAGTGTTTGGAAGAATTTATTTAATAGTTGAAAATGTGTCTTATTGCTACTGTGGCTGAAAGCAACATTTAATTAAAATAAATAAATAAATAAATAAATAAGATGAAAAACAAACAAACAAAGGCCAAGTAAAAACATTTGATTTTCACTGGCAAACAAGTTTTAATATCTTTTTTAAATAAAATAAATTAATATGATATGAAATAATATAACATAATTAGTTCTGTCAATCGATTAAAAAAACTCATTAATCACACATTTCTTTCTGAAATTAATTGCGATTAATCCTAACTAGCATTAAAGTTTTAAAATCTACTTTTATATTGCAATGATTCCACATTCAATATTCCGATTAATTTACAAACAACACACTGTTTTTTTTGTTTTTGTTTAATGCCATCTTTTTTTCTTTTTCTTTTTTTTTATGAATGAAGGCCAGTATCAAGGATACCAATACAGAGTTCTCTGTAACCCCCCCCCACCACCACTAATATTTATCCATTGACTATAGCCATTCAACATTACTGTATAGTTGAGAGTTATCAATTTTAACATTTATTAGACTTAGAAAAAACTTCTCATTTAAGTGAACTTAAAACAATCTTCACATAAACCTGTGAATATAAAAAATGTCATATGTACCTTTGCCCTTCAGCGGAAATATACAGAAATTGAAGTAAAAAAAAAACAACAAAATGAAATATATAAATAAAATAACCCTTAAAACTATAAAAGTTCTTTTTCTTTGTCCTTTGTTTAATAGACATCCCAGCAGCTGGTTATTAGGTTGTTTTGGCTGCTGTTTCTTTAAGAGCTGCCACTGCTGAACGTGACGTGAACGTCACATATTTTCTCTTTAACTCTTTTCTGACCCACTTCAGGTCTTAAAGTCTCTATTAATGAGCTGTCGAGTTAAATCGACTGTATTAGATAAGTAAGACAGTTCTGGGCTGCTCCAGGACAGTTTTGAAAACCATTTCAGAGACATGTTCTTAAATTTGACTCATATAAAATATATTACATGGTTGCACAGTTTTAAGGCAGATTTAATCGCATTTTTGGTAACCTCATGACTTAACTGACCGCGGCATTGCATGCACATGGTTTATTTTGTGCTTTAATATGAAATGATACAGGCTACAGCGTGTGCTGGTGCCTTTGTGCTTGAAATAGAAGGACATGCACTGAGAGCACAGTACCGTTTCTGCACTCGTTTGACCCGTTTCTCCCATTCTCAGTCGTAACACTGACATGGCCAATAGATTATGACCCCATACTCATGCATGCGTGTTAAACTTTTTTATTTCAAAACCAATAGCATTAATAATGATCAAATTGGAACAAATTCAGAAGCACATAATTCTCTAGAATGTCATTGTATAGCGTCAAATTAAGATCTGTTATAACTGAAATAAGCAAAATCTCTAATTAGACTCTGCTGTCCAGATGCTTTTGGCCACTGAAGTGAATATGTGAGAAATCCACTCACACGAGACGTCTTGTTGGCTTATTCATCGAAACGCTCTTGCATTAAAAAAAAAAAAACATATGGTATGCATTTATTTATTTATTTGTTTGTTTTCCTCTGAAGTTGCCTGTATTTTCTGCTGTTTTAATAGCTGATGATATCTGTGTGAATGGCAGTGTATCTTCTTTTCCGCTGTAGTGACTAACATTGTGTAACTAAAGCAGTTAGTACTTCAAAGGACTCTATCTGCTATTGTCAGGAAGTGCAGATGCAGCTTCCTCTCAGACTCACGTACGGCTCCAGATCCCATTGGTTCTGCACGGCAGCTGCATCTCAGCATTTCACACCGAGGGAGAACTGGAAATGTCTATCAGAGATACCACAAATGCACTCAAACAGACACAAACAGACTCATATTTATGCATAAACCAAGACGTCTGAGGAATATCTGTTACTGCTTATGCAGCAGCGCCTCTGAGCTCCATTAGCGGCGGTTTTGAGAAGAAAATGCTAGAACGGAAAGCCTCAAAACTTTGTTTCTCTGATGCTGTTTTCCCTCCCCTCTTTGTCACCATGTCCTTGTTTTAGCGATGTCGTAATCACACGCTCCGGCGTGTTTAAATGAAAGAGTAAAAATACGTTTCTTTGTCAGTAAGCTTGTCGCATTTTCATCTCTTAGGTTGACGCAGCAGGAGAGCAAGCGGTAAAGACACAATTAAATCCTGACAACAAATGGGCCGGGCTTCAGCGTGGTGTGAAATATGGAGTGGGTTGGGGACGGCAGGCGTAAACCACACTAGTTTTTAATTGAAAAGACAAGCGCAGGTGAAAGGGAGTTTTCAGCTAGTCTGTCACGCAGCCTGTACTACCTTGTAAAAGAGTACTTCTTAAGAAAATATATACTTAAGTGTGAACTGAATGTAATGATTTTGGACACTTAATTGCATGATAATTGCAATTAACTGAAAATATATTACACATTAAATTTGTATTGAAGTGCTATTTTGTAATTATGTAATTTCATAATTACCGGTGTTAGAGGTTATGCATTACAATTAATGCAAGTTACATAATCAGATTACTGTTTTTCAAGTCATCTCACTTGCACAAAAACAGATTTGGTATTCCTCAAAATGATTAAAAATGTAAAATGCAGACTCGGAATATAATTAAATAATTAAATATGTTAAATAACACACATATACTCGTTTTATTAACTGGTGTTTTTGCTGCTGACCTTCAATGATCCAATTCGGCCATAATAATAATCAAAAAATAATTTAGCTAAACATAACATTTGTTTCATTTTATTTATTGCTGAAGAGTGGTGAACCTGCGTCTTATTCTTCATGGAATCCAGAATAGCAGGATAGCAAACCAAAGGTTTGTTTGACTGTTTGACTACTGTACAGATGTGAATTTACATTAGCCTGAGGCGTATTCATTTCACTTTTGATGTGAAAGGGATTTTATATTTGCCAAAAATAGAACTTTTTTATATTAAAAACAAAAAAGCAAGCCCAGTCCAGATGAGAAAAAGTAACAGAACATCACTTCCCCTGAATCCAAACACGAATGCTGCTCTTCACTCTCAGTCCATCTTCATGGTCTCTCCCTGTGATTGTCAGGCGTTCTGGCTGTGATGCAGCAGATGTTGAGCGCTGTGGTTCTGGCATGTGTGCTGGAGTCAGGAAGAGCTTGTGTTACAGGCTAAATACAGCAGATCTGTAAGAGCCTTCAGCGTTTACCAGTACGCTCTCTGCCTGGGACCTCACCTGGAAGCTGATGCGCTCTCTCGTTTCGTCCCGTTTGGAAATATTGCCCCTCGTCGAGCCTGTTTAATCTGTCAGAGCTCTCTCAGATTGGCTTCAACACGTCTGTGCCAGCGGAGATGTATTTGCTCTGGGCACTTTACCACCAACAAATTAAAAAACAGTGCTGTCTTTATACCAAATTCAAGTTTGATTCAGTGACAGGTGCACTGCTGAAATCAAACAATGCATCTGATGCGGTTTCTACTCAAGGTTCATCCCACTCAAGCGACTGTAGCAGTGAATAGCTCATATGTGCTGTTTGTATAGGCTTTTTTAAAGACAACAGTATGATGATATAAAATGATATTTCCTCTGCTATGTGGATGTAGTCGTTGTCTTTTTTTGTTATGATAATCTTAAAATAGTATTTTTAGTACAAAATCCTCCCTGTCCTCTCTTATTTGTCTTTTCCTCCTGATTTCTCTCTCAAGCCCTCATAAATGAATGCATTGCGGAGAACATTTTCCTAATTTCTTCTTCAAGCTGTAATTTTCTGTACTGCCTTACATTGCTTGATTTTTTTAAGCTTTAAGCCTTTGGCACAGTCACATAGACAACATTTCTTATATTCTTTCTCTCACATAATACAAAAACAACACACATCACCAACAGGACAAAACCCTGAAAGTAGACCATGCCACATGTGTTATTAATTAGCGTGGGGCTATTAGTGTTCCATCCCTGTAATTACTTGCTTGTAAGCCGTTAACAGCTGAATGTCCTAATGGCCGAAAGTCTGATTGTAGTAATTATCTTGTAGGAGGCGTCAGGTGGGGTTTTGATAGCCTTACAGGCCTGTTATTGACTCTGGCTTCACTTCTGCCGGCTGTGGCTGTACGTCTTGGAACATTTAGCCCAGCGCCATAACAAACATAAACCATTCAGAGAACAGCACAGCTACTGACCGCATGCTGCGGCAGGCTTGTGTTCTTGGGAACATGGGAGTTTCAATACAAGTTAAGATCAGTAAAGGGCATTTGTGGCATAATGTTCATTATCACACACACACACACACACACACACACACACACACACACATACACACACACACACACACACACACACACACACACACACACACGTTTGTTTTTGTGAGAAGTGTGTTCATCCCATAGGTGTAATGGTTTTTATACTGTACAAACTGTATATTCTATGGCCCTTCACCAACCCTACACCTAACCCAAACCCTCACAGGAAACTTTGTGCATTTTTACTTTCTCAAAAAAACTCATTCTGTATGATTTATAAGCATTTGAAAAATGGGGACATGGGTTATGTCCTCATAAGTCACCCTCTCCTTGTAATACCTGTGTCATACCCATGCCATTATACAGAGTTGTGTCCTGATATGACACAAAAAACAAGAACACACACACACACACATACACACGTACACGCACGCACACACACACACACACACACACACACACACTGGTTCCCATGCTTTATGGGCACATATCACAGGCGTAATGGTTTTTCTACTGTACAAACTGTATTTTCTGTACCATTACTCTAACCCTATACCTAAAACTACCCCTCACAGGAAACTTCCTGCATGTTTAGATTCTCAAAAAAAAAAAATGTTTTACAGTCATTTTGAAGTTTATGGCATTGCAATGCCATAGCCAAAAAGTTGTATTGTTTATTGCATGGTGTTACCATAGCAAAAAGGTTGTGAAATAGGATAATACACAGAAAAGGTTAATAAACTTTTTTTTTAACACTAAAATCATACTAACATGCAAAATGTTTTCATATTGCTGCTGTGCTACTGAAACAGTATTTTAACGTTCACAAATTAACGTTCACAAATAACATTCACTTCTAATGTGAAGATTTGATCACATTAGTAAAATGTTGCTGAAATTTAATGGGCAAATGTGTAATAATGATTTAAAGTGTACTGATGTATGAAGAGAAGTCATGGAAATCTTCAATCAGCTTTCTGTTAGTCAACACAACCAACTTTAACCTGTTGCTATATCCACATGGTGAAATCTTTCATCCTCAGGCGAAGTTCCAGATTTGCACCGATTTCTTTTGTAATGAATGGATTTTGCTTGTGAAAATTTGCAGAATAATGGTAAATGTTTCACTTTGTAACTCCCTGTTTGTATTTGTGTTGTGATGCCACAAGTGTTGTTTTATTGAACATAACTTGCTTTGATGCTGGAATATTGCATTTAACCTCTTGAAAAATTCCCATTTTTGAGCACAAACCATGAAGACGACTTATCCCAGATATAATATAAGTGAACACAGACAGTCCTGAAGGCTACAAATGTGTGTCTGGCCTATCAGTCTCTCTATCTCCCCAACTGACTTTTCTTTTACCATTACAGCCGTTGTTGGGATGATAAGGTCAACCTTACTGATCTCTCGGTGTCCTGACCATTACTCTTTCTCTCCGCTTCTCCTACATCTGCCTATTCGTATTCATTTGGCACTCCCAAAAAGGTCGTTTTGTGGACAGGGAGCAAATTGCAGTGGATACCCTACGTCTGAGCCCATAACTACATTTTCCAGGATTTACTGACGTCTCCACAGACAGCTGTAAAGCTCAGTTTGCCTGATGCATGTGCACATCAAGACCCTTCAAAGCCGGGTTTGAAGGGATTTGGCCTTCTTTTCAATGAGGAAAAGTAAATGTCTACAGCATGTGTTCTGGAGGAGCTGGCGTGCCGACCCGAGCACATCGTGTTACTGCCCTGCTAGATTTGTAAAGCGTGTGCCTCTGAAACACGCGGGTCTAAATCTGAAGTCACGCTGCGGTTGTGCTGCGTACACAGATGGGTTTGAAACGTTTAATTAGGGTGGCCTGTGTTGCAATACGCTTGGGTTCTGCCTCTGTAATTTGTATTTGTGTGCACAGGAGGTCATGGTTTTTTTCTCTATAACCTTTAAAGACATAAAAATATCCCATCTGATGGATTCAGATTAGTTATTAGATACAGTAGACTTGAGCAGGACTGCAATTTCACTGCGGATGATATGCAATCCGTGTCATTTATAGAATTCACAAATGTTTGCAACACTTTATCTGTTTTTCAAAGAAACTAATACTTTTATTCAACAAGGAAATTAATCCAAAGTGACAGTAAAGACATTTATAATGTTTAAAAAAGTTTCTATATCAAATAAATGCTGTTCTTTTGAACTTTATTCATCTGTGAATCCTGGAAAATAAAATGTATCCATAATAAGCCTTGGTGATCAGAAAAGACTTATTTTCTGAACTAAAACAGAACTAAAATCTTAAAGTAAAAAAAAAAAAAAATCAAAAAAAAAAAAAAAAAAAAAAAAAAAAAAAAATATATATATATATATATATATATATATATATATATATATATATATATATATATATATATATATAACATTAAATACTAAAACAAACTAAAATTAAAACTGGAAAAGGTCTTTCCAAATATCAGATATTCTACATTTTGAAATAAGTATGTATATATTTATAAAATAAAAAACGGACTTTACATGAAAATAACAAAAGTACATAGAAAAAATACTTACAATTTAAACTAAAATGAAAATAAAAACTGAAAAGATATATATATATATATAAATTTATTTTTTTTAAATTAAGTTTGGGGGGGTTAACATTTAAATAAATTGAAATATATAAAACAAACAATAAATAAATACAAATATGTGCTGTAAAAAATGACATTTTACAACCCAAAACTAAACTTAAAAATGTGAAATTATATTCCCAGAGGGTCATTGATTGATCTATAGCTAGTCTCATTAGACCAGACTCTTTAGTTCATTTCTGGATGTGTTGTTTTTGTGTTGCAGGTCCGGAGGGGTTGGGTTTTAGCATCACCTCCAGAGACGTCCCGATTGGCACTTCCGCCCCCATATATGTGAAGAACATCCTCCCGCGTGGAGCCGCCATCCAGGACGGCTGTCTGAAGGCCGGAGACCGGCTGCTCGAGGTGAGAAAACCTGGAAGCGGTTGAGAGCGACAAGTGACATCACATGGCCCTCACTTCCTCTTCCTTTTCACAGCTTCCTGAACTTTCAGCACCATATACAGCTTTTTTCATGCTTTTCTTATTTTAAAATCCCAACAAACATACAGCAGGACTGACGACGTCTAGTTTTTCGGAGGTTTTCCCCATAGTCCATTCTTCTGTTTGTCTATTGGAGGCAAGATGTCCATTGTTTTCCTCTCTCCCTTGTGAGAAGCACTTTGCTTTTTAGTTTGGGAGAATAAATAACCTTAATAAAAGAGAATGGACAAAAAGAACTCTAGCTGATGGCTGATTTACAGTGACAGCCAATCAACAATGGCTGTTTCATTTAGAAATGGAGCAGGACACCTGCAGGCTCTGATGCCAGATGCTACCGTGGAGCCAGAACGTCATCCATTTGGCTTAACCCACCCTGATTCATCGCTTTAATGGAGTCGAGGCCTTTCAGAGTGCTTTCGCTTCACCCCGTGCCTTTATCTTGCCATAGAAATATCAGGACAGTATTTCCTGTTGTCATGGTCACAATATTGTGATGTAAAACTGTAATGCTTGATTGGATGTAATTACATGGAATATAATTCAGGTTTTATTTGTTGCTTTATTACACACCCTTTCAAATGTCTCACATCAGCATCCCGTAACACAAAATTTGACAGTAGTGCCACTTTTGCGAAGGGATTTTTTTTTTTTTAATGCTCAAACCTGTTTATCCAATGATTATGTCATTATATATTTATACTATATGTATTAATTCTGATATTAGCAATATTTTGTATTATAATGCAAGTTTTTTTTAGCTAAAAACAATTTTAAGACTTGTTCACTTTGTTAAAAAAAGATGAAATAAAACAAATTATAAACACTGGATAAAAAAATAATATAGTTAAAATAGCAACTAAATATTATAGTTTTAAATAATATTTAGAATTTTATGCGTTTTTATTTTATATTTTCTTTTTTCTTTCTAATTTCAGTAAATTAAGCATTTTTGTTGTTTTTGTCATTTTTATTAGTTTTTTTATATATGTCTTATAGTTGTTTAGTGTTTTCTTATTTTAATTTTACTTTGTTTAATTTTAGTAAATCAAGTTTATATTCCATTGGCAACTAGCTGAATCTGTATTTTTTTATTATTTACTGTTTAATTCATTTAAGGTAATTATTTTTTATTGTTTTAATTAATTCAGTTTTAGTTAACTATAATAACTTGTCAAGTAAATGATATAAATTTGTTTTTTATTAAAATAAATGTAAAATAAAATAAAATAAATCTAAAATTCATTAAAAATAATAAAAAGGGCAAAAGCAAATAAAAAAGTTTCTAAAATCTAATCTGAAATGAAAACTGAAAATGATAAAAAAGCAAACTAATAATAATTTTATATAAAAGCTATAATGTTATGAAAATAGTACTAAAATAACATTTATAAATAAAAATGTGTTTGTGTGTGTGCATTCTTATTATTTATTATTTTATATAATATAAAGTTTTCTTTTTAAATTACTGTTTGTGTTTAGTGCATGTGGTTTACAAAATGAAAAATATATATATTGATAAAATGGATTTGCTTCACTGTTAAGGAGCAGCATTTTGCTGTCAGATCTTCATTTTTCTGATGATTTCTGTTTGTGTGGATGTAGGTTAATGGAGTAGATCTGAATGGTAAGACTCAGGAGGAGGTTGTGGCTCTGTTGCGCTCGACTCCCATGGGAGGCACTGTAGGTCTTCTCATCGTCAGACAAGAGGACGCTTTCCTGCCCCGTGAAGTGGTGAGTCACACACTCCCACACACACCTAAATGTGCAACCATCTTAAAATGGCTTAACAATAGCCATAAATGGTCTCTTGATATCACACAGAGTTCATATAGCACCATGAAATGGCCTCTTCAACTCTTTCCCTGCCTCTGGCCTATTTAGGTCACATGTGTGCCATAGAGGCAGCAGCCACCCGCCTTAACTCATTTTGAAGTCATTACTATTTCCATAAAAGATCATTCAGGAGTGCAGATATATTGTTCCGGCTGCCTTGACATTTGTATGCAGAGTTTATTTATTTATTTTTTCTCTTGGTCGACATTCCGTAACGATGCTTCTGTATTCAGCCAGTGCTGAAGGTTCCCATTGGCTTCTCTCAGTGATCTGTTATTTACAGCATCAGTAAAATCCATCCTTTACACTTAGCAGTGTTGTTCACAATCAGGTTTTTGAAAGTTTCAACCTTACCTTAATGATATATAAATGGTTCTAGCTATGCAAGCTTGATTTGTTGCATGATGTCTCCGAATGCACCACAAGCACACATTACATTCATACGCTGACCATTTTGAGTGCAGTTTTTGTGACAGTTTGAAGAGAATCATGCTGTGCAAGATAGTCCAAGTTAATTACTGTCCATATGTTTATAGTTAGTTAAAGCTAAATTGTTAGCCACTATCTACCTGAATTTGAAGGTAACTGTCTCCAATCCAAATTGCAATACAAACCCAAACAACGTTGTTTGCTTTTGGCTTGACTCTGTCAACACAGGCTAATTGCAAAAACATGCCTCTACCTACATTTTTGCAAAAATCCAAAAGCTTACCTATAGGCAAACATACTATTCACTGCAGTTTCCAGCTGAAATTAACACTAGAGGCAGTAAAACACCAACAACTTATAATCTTTTTCATGCGAATTATGATTACAGTAGCATATTATCAATTAATCATCATTTTCACATTTTTGGTGCACTAGTGCATTTTGATGTTTCCATCACCATAACCAGCTCAATATGAATAGCTTTTCTGACTTACAGTAGTAAACTTGCTCTGTAGCCCACCTGGTACATCATTGCACTTATGAGTGCCATAAAACATGAATCACGATAGGTCTTTAAGAGTCTTAAAGACTAAAATGCCAGTGTTGCTTCGGAAAATGCATTTGTACCTCACATTTGGTTAGGTTTAGTGTAGGTGCTATGTTTTAGTGCCACTCACAGGACATTTCATGTCTAAAATGCCTTGATGGATACAAGTACCTACGTAATAAAACCTTGCCGGATTCATGTGTTTCTATTTATATTAAATTAAGTATGCTTTTTGGACTATGTCTTTGTCAACCATTTACATTTTTATGCATTTAGCAGACACTTTTGTCCAAAGCAACTTACAGTTTATTCAGGCTATACAATTTTTTATATATTTTTTTTAATCAGTATTTGTGTTTCCTGGGAATTGAACCCACAACCTTTTGCGCTGCTAACGCAGTGCTCTACCACTGAGCCACAGGAACACAATGGCAGAGTGTTTGGGAATCTGTTTTTTTTTTCTCTTTTAAATGGATTCAAAATACCGTAGAGTACACATCCAAACCTATTAAAGAGGCCAGCATGTTTTGATCCATGGCATCTTCATAGAGGCTTGAAAAACACATCCCCGGAAGAATGTTTGAATGCTGGCTGATTGATTTTGGCCTTATTTAAGCTTGGGGTGATTGACAGCGGGTGAAGATGAGGTTTGACTTTCTTTCTCTGGCTCCAGCAAGATTTGATTAAAGACACCATCATGAAGACACAGTTTCACCAACTCTCTCGCTCCACCTCGTTTCTCATCAGCTTCCCCTTACAATGTGGAGTTTAAGACATCAGAATGACAGGGGTGGGAAGAGAGAAAGCGAGGGAAGAGATAAACTGTTGGACACTTCATTACTCTTATTGTCATATTAACATTCAGGAGGCTTCGGCTTTTCAATGCACCCCGTTCAAGCATTAAAGGATCTCAATAATCCATACAAGTATGTTCATAAAAATCAGATTACAAACGCATCACTCTACTGCTGACAGATATTACAAATAAAGTGGAGAGAGAGAGGACAGTGGTTATTGATGCTATTTTGTAGGTCTGCATGAGCAAGAGAGAGAGCGTGGTGTTTTAATATGATGCTATGGGAACGTTGTCATAGGAGCCAATCACAGAGCCAGACTATTAACGCATCATCAGGGAAGTTCTAAATCAAAAGACGGACTCACTCTGCTACAGTGACAGGTTACAGTCTAATAAATCAACACAGCCAAGTACTTAGTCTATGCTTTATGATATTATAAGACACAATGCAATTAACCTCAAATTATTATAATGACATCAGGAGAGAAAGTAACAGAACGGATAAAGAACTGAACTGCAAATGTGTTGAGGGATCTTATCTATTTATTTTCATTTATCTGCATGCATACGATTAGCCTCTGAGGCATCGAGGGAATTGCAGACATTTAACGAAAGCGTGAGCGTCAGATGCGGGCTGGCAGAAGCAGTGACTTATTGATAGGGGCGTCAGCTTTAACCTTTGCTCAAAGCCGAAGTCTGGTCCTGAGGGAAACGCAGAAAAATGTGCTTTGAAGTCTCCGGCCAGCACTCGCCCTTTAGAGAAAAAGAGAAAGAGATGCGCGAGAAAAAGGCCGCACCCACGGGCATGTTCCAAAGAACATGAACTCCAAAGAAGCTGTTGTGCCGGAATCGATGAAGCACTATCCTCGGAGTGTTCTAGAGTGTGGCTGAGGGCTGGCATTAGTTGAGTGCAATTATAAGTCACTCAAAGTGCAGTGTGTCATGGTCAGTGTCATTTACTCATGAGATTACTGCTCTTTAAACAACTTCGTTAGCTACTCCTGACAGGTAGATTGAGACTCGCTGACTCAGCTTAGTAAATTCTTGCTGAACAAACTACAATCCTTCCTTTCCCACTGAAGGTAGGTGTGATATACCTCAGTTGATACCAAGTTTCGCTCTCATCTGATGTTGTCAGTGTGGTCATTTCGATACATCACTAAAACGGAAGTATCTGTCAGACCTCAGCTAAGCAAGCAAACAAGGTGACAGTGGCAAGGAACCCAAACTCCCAAACAGTCAGGAACTGAGAAAACACCTTGGGAGACGCCCGGCTCAGATGCTCCTCTGGCGTAATGGGGAGCCAGTTCTCCTTACTTCTGGCTAAGATGGCCTTGCTTTGGCCAAAGGAGAACTAGTCTCCTGTCTGAGTCAGTTTTTTTTTCTTACAGTAATTACACTATTTAGATTTTGAGTAACTAACCCAACTGCTACCCCTGATCCTTACATTTGTCATTTATCAAACAAAGGATATAACAGACATATGCAACTATAGTCACAATTTATAAAACAAAATTACAAACATTCCAAGTCTTCTGAAGCTAAAGACCCAAAAGTGATCATAGAACACAAACACATTCAAATTTGAAGAGAGGGTTGATTGTTGATTGTCATGTGTTTTGTGACTGATCGCATCATGTTAATGTTAAGATTTATATTTTGAATGAGATGTGACATTATTAATATAGCTGGAATATATTCTGCGATTAATGCCTGAAGTTGCACTCTGTTCTTCACAAAATGATATTGTATGACAGCAGAAGACTTGGGATATACAGTAACAGGAGCTGATTGGAATGCTTATACTGTTTTCTAGTCAATTTTTGCTCTAAATACCTGTGACTGTACACTTGTCTGCCTGTTACATGTTTTATATTGTTTTGGGAAGGGTTGTGGTTAGGTGCTCACTTTTACAAATGCATGCAAAGAATTAAGGGATCTGATACACAAGGCAAACAATTAAAGTAATGGAGCAACCTGCACATTGAAAAATGTTGCTCAGTGTGTTAAAAAGTGATGCCAAGGGGTCCTGACCAAGAGTTAGTATGTGGCGAGTTAGGAATGAGAACATGTTGGAAAATCTATCATTAAGTTCATATTTGGAAGTCTGCAAACTTGTAAATAGGGCTTTGTTTTCTGCGGTTCAGTAAAATCCTGAATACACAAACGCTCAGGATTTGTGTAAAGCTAATCAGATTGGATTTTGCAAGAGCTCCATTATGTGTGCCGCTTGCATAAAACTGGCATTGAACAGTCTGTTAGCGCTAAATGGCAGTGACGTCTGAGACTGTGGAGCACCTTGCCATCGAAACATTTGCATCAGGTTTGTTTATTTTGGAAATTGGAAGAGAGTCTTGAATATAAACCAATTATTTGTGTTTCAGAACTGAAAAAAAAGTATGTCAGAGGAGCAGTGGATAGTCAGTGCAATTGATGCGGAGGGTGAAGGAATAGGAGAAATTATGAAAGTGGGAGGATCCGGGAAAAGAGGGAGGGAGCACGACTCAACAGGAGACGGATAGGCCAGAAGATGGAGAGATAGGGAAATAATGAGAGATGTGATCAAAAACTCCACTGTGGAGAAAAGAAAGGGAAAAAAGAGAACTGACAGCAGCGGCAGGGGAGCAATCGTGTTTTGAAAGACATCCTGCACTTGATGAAATCTTACCTTGCCACTTCGATGAGACACACACTCAACGAACACACTCTGAGGCTTGACAAACACCCTGCTGCTGAATTATTCATGTCAGAGAACGCAATTATCCGGCGCACTAATATGGCCAGCAGTGGCGTGAGAGCATTAGAACAACACAAGACACACACAAGCAATGTAGACAAAAAAAAACACCACGTTCTTCTGCCGGCTGACCAGTCTGCACTGGCCACAATTTTTCGTTCCTTTTGATCTTCCAGTGTGCACTGCTGAGAACGCTCAGTTAGGAATGTTTTTGCAACCACTGCTAAACCAGAGTGATAAGGAGAGATTATATATCACCTCCTTCTCTGCAAAATAAATAACTCATTGTGAAGACTTCAGCCTCGCCTGGCAGAAGGAAACGAGAAATGAGAGTAAATAGGATTTAGCTCCGAAGCTTTGGCTGGAGATGAAACTGCTGATTAGTGCCTTGGCGTCTTGAGTGGGGATGGACACATGGGTTTGCTTTGTTTTGCTTTGCTTTCATTTGTTTTGTTTAAATTTGCTTTGCTTTAAATTTTTGCTTTTTGGGCCTTGCTTTGCTTTGTTTCACATTGAGTTTGCTTTTGTTTTTACTTTTGCTTAGATTTTGTTTTTTTGCTTTGTTTTGCTTTGCTTTTGCTTTTGTTTATTGTTTGTTTGTTTTTTGCTTTTTGGGTTTTGCTTTAGCTTTTTCTACATTGATTATTGTAGCCAATCACAACCATTAAAAAAAAAAAATTAGATGGAACATGACTAATGGGGAGGAATGGAACAGAACGATTCTTTAGACATTTGAACCTTTTTTGAATTTGATACAATGTCTCAATTCTCTATGATACTATTGTGCATAGATTGTCAATATAAAATGGTGCAAATGGTGCATCCATGGCTCACCCCAAATACTTAAGGTTGATTTATATGTACTTGAGCACTTGAGCAGCCCAAATTACCAAAATGCACAGTCCTAGCCTTCCTAGTTGAGCCTTTAAGGTTAAACGTGACAGATCAGAATGAAATCTCTGAGCAGTTTTGAGTAGGTTTGTTTGTACTCTTGAAACTGTTTCATATGCTTCATTGTCTGGCTCAACTTCCTTGAAAATAACCCTTTGAATGACAATGAGCTTTTTGTATTCATGTTCACCCAACTGTATTCAATTGGAGCTCTTGACTGTTGCCTTGTACAAACGTACAATAACTGTACCTTGTCAATGTACTTGGCTGCGCCAATGCAATCCAAATCTCCTAGAACGGTCCAGATGACAGTGTGTATGGAAACCTTGTCATAGAACAGTAATTAAACACTACATTAAATCCCTCTTCATGAGCAGTTCTGACTTTTCATGGATCCATTAGAGGCTAAATCCTCCAAGCTAAGAGAATCGTAATTGCACAATTATGGATTTATGGTGTCTGTGGAGGCCAGATCCAGACATATGTGTGACAGGTTTGATTTTAATACGGCTTATGATTTGGCTTGATATCACACTAGTGACGCCCGTTTCGCCACTCATCAGAAAATCTTTTTTTTTTTTTCTGAACTTGTTTCAGAAAGATGCAAGTTATTGTTTTTGATTTATTGTTGCTCATTTCCTGTTTTTGTCCCAATTTCTCTCACTTCACTGTGAGGAGCGTTTCTATTTTTAAATGTTCTCTGGAAGGATTTTGTGTATGTTAAATTGTTAGGAAACGTCAACAGCAATCCAACTTTTGTTTTTCCTAAATGGTTGCAATTATTCACAGCAGATAATATCATCGTTTCTCAGAATCACTTTGTACGTTTACACTTGCGCTCTCGTCTTTTCTAGTGCCAACAGGTTTCAACATTTATTTCCCAATGAAGCCATTTTTGCTTTAAATCTGTTCACTGGATGTGAGAAACTTTAGTAACTCAGAGGGGGGAAAAATCAAATCAGCATGTTACCCGAACACTGGAGACTATACTTGAGTTGTTAAATTAGAGATTGAGGGAATGGTAGAGAGAGCTTTTTGTAAGCTCTGGGAAATAGGAAGCAGGTTTGTTCGTGCTCATCAAGTGCCTCTGATTGCCCAAGAGCTCTAGCCTTCATCACAGGTAGCCTTAAAACACAGACAGCATTGTTGTGTTCGTAATGGCATACTATCTACTGTTTTTGAAAGCACGTGGCATGCAGAATACATATAACTGTATGTTTAGTTTGTTTTCAGAACTTGTAGTGTAAGGATCTGTTCACACAGGACAACTATTTTTTAATTGTTGGTCTAATTTTTTTGTTGCAAACCTAGGCAGAATCGTGGATATGACACTGCAAAAGCTTTTATTTGAAGCAATAGTCTCTCTCTCTCTCTCTCTCTCTCTCTCTCTCTCTCTCTCTCTCTCCCTCTTTCACATACGCACACAGAGACACAAATAAAAACAAAACAACAAAAAATAAAAATGCTGAAAATGTATAATCATCCTCAGGCCCCCCAAAAATGTAGATGAGTTTGTTTCTTCATCATGGATAAGTTTTTGGATTAATGGGGCATTGCATCATTTGTTCAGCAATGGATGCTGTGCAGTGTATGGAGTGTGCAGTGTGGATTAATGTGATGTTTTTATCAGCTATTTGGACTCTCATTCTGACGGCACCCATTCACTGCAGAGCATCCATTGTTGACCAACTGATGGAATACTTCCTTTAAATGCAGGTTATTCCAGAGTATGTTATATCCACAGTTCTGCCCAGGTTTATGATTTTAAACCTAAAGGACTGTTCCCGCATCCTGCTTAAGATAATTAGCCCCTTTCTTATTTAATGGGTGTCTCTCTGTGGTTTTGTCCCAAATTACAGCCCGTTGGTTTCATCTGTCATAACCCTGAATACTGAATCTCGTCAGTCTCCACACCGCAGTCAGATCCGTAGGGAATTATTAAGTAGACGACCAAACGTTCAGTCAGAATGCCTGATGGCCACATTT
Source organism: Carassius carassius (assembly GCF_963082965.1). Taxonomy (NCBI): domain Eukaryota; kingdom Metazoa; phylum Chordata; class Actinopteri; order Cypriniformes; family Cyprinidae; genus Carassius; species Carassius carassius. The sequence goes on along the minus strand of NC_081796.1, from coordinate 2,379,798 downwards.
CTTTACCCAGGACATTGTGTTCGGTTTCTAAAAGTGTCTCTGATATAATTATCTTTTTGTCAAAGTAATGTTATGCCTTTAAGCCTTTGTCATAGTCGCAGTGAGGTAATTCTCTACACTTGTGCTCACGAGGTGTCGACGCGAGACCTGCGGTCCTGTCGCTGTCCTTGCTGGCAGCTGTTAGCCAGAGTGTTTCATCTGAGATGTGGTGACGGCAGAATGGGCTCTGTACCATGGGAACCGAGCAGTTTCTGAGCCAAGATAGCTATCAGGATCTACTTGTAACTTGGCAGTCTCTCTGGGTTTTTTAATGGCAAATGAATTATCACGTTCACTAGGACCTTGGCTCTCTCACACCTGCCCAGAAAAATGTAGTTATTATTCATCGAGAAAAGAAAAGAAAAGAAAAAAGATGATGATCCATAATGATTCAGTAAGATAACTTCGACCAAAAAGTGACTCATTATTTCATGAATTTGCACCAGTATTTATTTATTTTTCTTTCTTTCTTTCTTTCTTTCTTTCTTTCTTTCTTTCTTTCTTTCTTTCTTTCTTTCTTTCTTTCTTTCTTTCACAAATTTTGCTTGCTTATTTAGTTCTTTAGTCATTATTAAGTTTGTTTGTTTGATCTATTGTTTTTCCTACTTGTTTACTCTTTTTGTTTATTTGTTTATTATGCTTTACTTTGTTAGTCTCCTCTCTTCATTTTATTTTTTCTTCTTTCTTTTATAAGATATTTAGTTCTTTGTTTTTTCTTTTCTTTTCTTTTCTTTTCTTTTCTTTTCTTTTCTTTTCTTTTCTTCTCACTTATGTCTGTCTGTGTCCATTATTTTTTTTTCTTTGTTCAATAATAAATTCCTTTTTGACTAATTTTTCCTTTATTCCAAAAGTTAATTTTTCTTTTGCAAAATAGTTTGTTTGTTTTGTTACTTTCTTTATTTTTTAGTTTTCTCTCTCACTTTTGTCTGTGCATTATTTATTTATTTATTTATTACATTTTTGTCTGTTTTAGCTTGCTAGTAAATTAACATAGTGTACCACTAGGGGTGCATTATAATAAAAAGTTATGCATGGAGCTTAATGGATACATTTTGATATGTTTTAAAGTCTAAAAATGCAATCAGAATTCAAAACGGATTCATTTGTCTTAAAGGTATCCGCATAAACGATGCTTTTGACACAGCAGGTCAGAAAACCTCCAAAGCTGCAAATGTGACATCCATTAACCGCTCATCCCAATCTCCTCTTCATCCACAGCCCATATTTTTTTGAGGATAGTCAAGCATGGATAGTCACTCTCTCTTTTTTTAAGTACTGCACCTGGCATCCCTACTGTGAAAATCACCTCACCCGTCTCCATTAGCCAGACTGGCACACTTAAGTTCAATTGTTTGTTCGAACCCTTTTTACTCCCTTGAAATCGTTCTCTTGTTTTTTCCCCTTTCTATTTCCTCTTTTCCCCCACAGTTTGCAGATGAGCAGCCGTTCCTTTCACTAGTGCTTTTATGGGCCGCATTAAAAGCGAATTGAAAAAGCCAAGCACTTCCATAATTAAGCCTAATGTTGCCAATTGCATTGGAAGACAATAGCGTTCTGCTAGCATTTTTTTTTCTTTTTGTTTCACAAAACAGTTTGGAGTTGCCACCTGTTTTTGTTTAGCACTTTTTCTCAGCTGTGACATCAATTAGTCTAGCTGTTCATATGGAGCGGCCGCTTCTGCCGCTGTACAGCGCTGATAAACAAGCTAGTTTGGATCAGTTTTGGGACAGGCAAAGCTTGCTGAGAGCATGTGGTGTAGTCAAGCACAGTTAGGTCTCAACCGTGATGTCGTCCTTGTAGCAGATACACGTTTATGTGTACAACAAAATGCTGGTAATGTTCAAATATTGGCTCGTTATAAAACATAATTTCCTCTGTTGTCATATTGTCAGCTTATTAAGTATAATCAAAAATAAGATAAGGGCACTGAAGGCAGAGTTGTAGGACTGATCTATGCATCGTATTTTAATCGTTGACATGATTTCATCTTGATTTAATAAACATAATCATCTGCGATATTTGCCTACTGGTGAATATGATTTATTTTAATGTGGCGTCTTGCATTGTTAATAAGATTTCAAAAGCTCAAATCCCCAATCAAGGCCATTTAAATAAATCTGTACAGATTCTGATCAGTGGTTTACTTAATCAGGTGCTCTCTCTGCAATACGAACGGTTGCCAGGTCCCAGAAAAATCCCCGAAAACCTGGCTCGACAGCTTTGCAGAAAATCAGGATGTTAAAGTTTATAATTTACTTATACCTTAATGCAAGATTGTGCTCAAATAAGTGTCAGTTATATTTCACATTGTCAATTACACTGTTCACTGTGACTAAATCTGTAAGAAAACCTTGCGAGTTGACGTTCTTTTGATTTGTGCTTATGTGAAAGTGCAATAATTCAATGCAATGTTGCTAACATTTCTCAGTTTCTGCTTTTGACCTTGTATTGGGAATTTGGTTGCTTGTAACATTATGTATGAATGAGGTGTTTGACTTCACTTCTCCAGCTCTTCATGTCACCTTCACTTTAGGTGCTGAGCTGTGACTTCTTTCGCTCCTCGCTTCCTCTCTGTCTCATCTAATCTCCTTCTCTCTCTCTTTCTCGGCTCTTCAGGTCTAATTGTACCTGAAAGTTTTGAATGTGCATTAGTCGGAGGTGTTTAATATGCAGTCTTTATCAGAATGTGGCGGGCCAAAGAAACAGTGGTGAGAAATTTCATGTTTCTATACTTATCATGCACAGGCCTCCTTTGCAATTACATACTTGACTGATTTCTTTTAGCCTCTTAAATTCATTTCCAGTGACCTTTATTTCGTTGCCCTGTTCGGGCGAGAAAGTTTCAGCCAAGCTAAATATTTCGAACCTCGGCAGCAGTTTGAAGCTAGAGAGCAAAATGTATATTTTCATTTCTTTATTTTACTTTGTTCATCTCTTCCCTCCCTCCATTACATTGTTTGTTTTTTCTTATGTTTGGTCATTATTTATTTATTTATTTATTTATTTTTTAAAGCATGATATTGTTTTGTTTGTTTTTCCTCTCATTTCTTCCTTCCTGCCCTTCAATATGTTGCTTGTTCTTTCTTTAGTTTGTGTGTTAAATTTTTCATTTATTGCACTTGCTTTGTCTTTTGTTTTTCTTTAGCTTGTTTGTTTTATTTTAACTGATTTATTTTTGTTAGTTGTTTATTTTGATGGTGTATTTCCTTAGATTTTGGTTTCTATATTGCTTTATCTAGATTTTCTTGTTTATTTAATAAATGTATGGTTTTTGATTCATTTTTACTTTTGTTTTATTTCGTTCAGTCGATTGTTCACTTTCTTTCTTTCTTTCTTTCTTTCTTTCTTTCTTTCTTTCTTTCTTTCTTTCTTTCTTTCTTTCTTTCTTTCTTTCTTCTATTGTGTTGTTGATTCTTTTTCTTTATTTTTTTATTAAAATTTTTGCTTGTTCTTTTTGTTTGTTTTTGTTACTTGTTTAGTCCTGTAATTGTTTTTCTTCTGGTTTATTAGTTTCTTTCTTTGTCTACTGTTTTGTTTGTTCATTCTTTCTTTTTGTTCGTTTTTTTAATTATTATTTTTTCTTATGTTATAACTTTTGTTTGTTCTTTGTTTCTTTCATTCATTCATTAATGACTTTGTTCTTTCTTTCTTTCTTTCTTTCTTTCTTTCTTTCTTTCTTTCTTTCTTTCTTTCTTTCTTTCTTTCTTTCTATCAGTCTGTATAGTGTGTCTGTAATTCCCAGTGGAGTAGTGAGAGTGAATGCTAGACGTCTGCTTTCTCTTTCTGTGTGTGTTCAGAGGTTGTCTTATCTCTCATGGGCTCTTCTCTTTATTGTCTGTTCAATGACAGTATAATTCAAGCTCACTCTGGAAACAAAGGCATGTAATGAATGCACACCATCCATTCTGCTTATGAATTAATTAATTACTCTCGAACACAATGGGCCAGGTTGAGCTGGATGTGCCATTTATAAAGTCATGCATTTTTCCTCTGTCAGTGTGTGAAAGAAATGTGCAGTGTTATGAAGGCTTGTGAAAATGAACCTTCTGTTTGTATCACAATTTCAGACCTTCAAACAAACTGTTGCATGCTATAAAAAATGTATATTCAATTTGGGGTTAGATACTTAAAGCTGTTTCTTTACAATACTTCAGACGCATAGCTTGGGAATCCTTGGACCTCTGTGTGGCTGAGAGATTCATTTTTTAAAGTGTACTAAAATTAGTTTTTTTTTAGTGCTGGGCAACGATTACATTTTTTTATCAACATTAAAGCACTTTTTTACATTTAAAAGTAGGCCTACTGCTATATGAACAAAAGTGTAATAACATTTGGTTTGCAAACACTTTAAACAAATAAGGTGCTTTTAACAGCACTTTTCCTTTTACTTAGTATCAGTTAAATTATTCATTGTAGCCTAAATCTCAACTATAACATTAATGTAATTAAATTAAATGTAAAACAAGCCATTTGTCACTACCAGAACATTAACATTTTTATAGAAAATATTTTATAGTTTGTTATAGAAAAACAAGTTATGCTCAGAGTCCAGAGTCTCGATCATAACATTATAACAGGCATCTGCTGAATAGAGACCTGCACAATCAGGGGATCACAGCAGAGTGCGGCGCTGGACAACACTTGATGAGCGGGTAGAGACTCGTGTGCGGGACGCGGGAGAATAATAAGGGTGTTCTCACACTAGGCGAGTGCATTTGACCCCCAAAGTCTGGTTCATTTGACTAGTGTCAGAGATTGTTCCAGATTCTCTGAATCTTTGGGTGATATTATGCACTGTAGATGATGATAACTTCAAACTCTTTGGAATTTTTCTCTGAGAAACTCCTTTCTGATATTGCTCCACTATTTTTCGCCACAGCATTGGGGGAATTGGTGATCCTCTGCCCATCTTGACTTCTGACAGACACTGCCACTCTGAGAGGCTCTTTTTATACCCAATCATGTTGCCAATTGACCTAATAAGTTGCAAATTGGTCCTCCAGATGTTCCTGATATGTACATTTAACTTTTCCGGCCTCTTATTGCTGCTTGTCCCAAATTTTTTGGAATGTGTAGCTCTCATGAAATCCAAAATGAGCCAATATTTGTCATGACATTTCAAAATGTCTCACTTTCAACATTTGATATGTTATCTATATTCTATTGTGAATAAAATAGAAGTTTGTGAGATTTGTAAATTATTCCATTCCTTTTTTACTCACGATTTGTACAGTGTCCCAACTTTTTGGGAATCGGGTTTGTATATAGATTAGTGAGTGTGAGCTAACCGCGCCGGAGTGCAGATCTTCTGATACGTGCTGCATGATTGCGTGAACATTTCTGAGCGGCAAAAGCATGTTACTGCGTCTCATATGACCCACAATAATAAACCACAAAGTTAACAAAATGATTCCCTCGACTGTGTTGAATGAGAGCGCTTCTCTGCTGTCTTCACGTGCTATTAGAAACTTCCTATTTCCAACATAAGTCTTGATTACGAGCTCATTGCATTCTTTTCTGTTAAAAATAACAGTGGACAGTGGTTTGTGAATGTTGATGCTTAGCCTAAATAATGTGATCAGGAGCATACCCTTCTGTGACTCATGATTTGTCTGTATAATAATAAAACTGCGTTAACGCAGAATAAAATAATTGTCGGCATTAAAACGCTCTCAAAGTATTATGAATTAAGTTTGCCTCACACATGTATGCTACTGACATGAACTCCATTCATGGAGTTCATTCATGTATATATTTTATGAACAGATTTGTTTGTTCATTAATTGTTTCTTTTATGTTTTGATAGTTTTTTTAATACTTTTTGTTTGTTTTATATTTAATTGATTGGCATTTTGTACTTTCTATCTTCTGTTCATGTGTTTGTTCTTTCACTTTTGTTTCATTTAGCTTTGATTTGTTTTGTTTTTATGCTTTGATGTTTTTTTTTGCTTTTTTTTTTTTTTTTTTTTTTTTTGCTTTCGCTTTTTTGTTTTGTCTTGTCATTTCAAACCGTATTACCCAAACACTTTTGTACAGATCGCTCACATTTCTTAAGGAAATGTTAAATTGTATGAATTTAATAAATTATTAGTTTTATTGTGTTTGCTGTTTGGTTTTGACAAAGTTGATAAATAACTGAATTAGATAATTTGCAGACATTGTTAGTTTCACTCTGATTGATTGACTGATTGATTGATTGATTGATTGATTAATTGAGTGATTTGAGTAACACAGTGTTGTAATTTCCCAAGCATTAGTACAGTCTCTGATTATTATATATATGAGCTCCTCTAAATAACTTGCCCATTCAAATAAAGGCATAGTTGATGAGGCTCAGTGTCTTTACTGTCAGCTCTGGATACTGCTTCAAGTGCTTGACATGTTATTATTCAAAAACTGTGTTGTCTGTCAAAGGGGAGAATTGGAGTAAAACTACAATGTTTCTTCATGTTTCTATCCATAATGCATATCAGTTCAGGCTGCTGGGCCTCTCTAGGGGTAAGAGAGAAAGCCAATGAGAGGCACTTCATTGTGTCAGTCTGAAAGGCTGTGGTCCTTTTGTGTACTTGTTGACGGTGTGACAGGAACTAAATGACTTGATGAAAATCAGACGTGTGTTAGCGTCTGCGGATGACACCGCCGCATGTATTCTTCCTGCTGCCTTCACCTGGTTGTTGGTTCTTAACCTGAGAGCTGCTATTGTCTGCTGAGAGCCACCTAGGTTGCCATGGCAACAACTCAGGCACGGGATGATGGGGTGTGTGTGTGTGTGTGTGCGGTATATTATGAAAGGAAGGAGAGGGGGCCTCACCTGAATGCTTGGCTGAATCTCTATAACTCGTCTCCAGCCTCCAGCTGGACTAAAGCCAAGCTCCTGGCATTCTTCATCTGTGTGTGTGCGTGTGTGCTGAACCTTTCTTAAAACACATTACTTTTTTGCTTTAAATGTATACAAGTGCTATACGGAGTGGATTTCCACAGTGAATCCCTTAATTACTTAATGATTTAAAAAAAGCTAGTTTTGGAACGTGCTAGATGGTTTATGGTTTATTGCTGGTCTAAAGTGGTCAGCTGTGACCAAGATGATTTACTGGGTTGAAACTTGGTCCACTTGCTCATAGAAAAGCTATGTCCAAATATAATATATAGTGATATGGAAATGTATTTCTGGATTTACCCCAATCCAGTGCCTATATATCATGGGTTTGATTCTGCACTGTGATGTGATTTTCTCCTGTGAACAACAGGAAAGCGTCCACTCAGTGGGTGCTAATGCAGATCTCCATTTTAACCACTGTAAACATCCTGTTTAATGAGTCACGTGATCCCACTGTGTTAATCTCTCCGCACCTCTGTATAATTAAAGTGTAAGGACATAGGGTGCATTCCAAATCGCATCCTGCTTAGTATGTACTACATCTGAATTTGAACGTACTACTCGACCGTTAAAAAAATCATGTTCTATGTAGTATGAATGAAATTCGGAGGTACTACATAAGCCATTTTGACATTGTCATGTCACATACATTGTCACAACAGTGAGAAAATTTAAAGAGCCCACTCTACTGAATGATTATTGGTGATGTTTTTCGTTATTCTTACTGCTTTTGTCTGCGTTCTTATCTCGTTTGATTTACCAGCATAAAGCAGGCGTCGATCAGCTGCTCGCAGATCATGCCTTCATCAACAGCTTGTGAATCATTTCCTAAATATAAATTTAGCTTGTAATTTTTACCTCAGAATAAAAGCAGCCACATCTGTGAACAGAATGACATACATATGTATATACTGTATGTATAAAGCAAAACAGAAGTATCATGATGATATATATACATAATTGTGAGATAAAAAGATGCAATTACCTTTTTATATTGTTTTTATCCCATGACCGAAACGAGCTTCAGTACTTCCCTGTCTGTCGTTGGTCAAACCCATGCCATTGGTTGAGTCATTGCTATGCTGATCTGATCAGGATGCTTTTAAAAACCCTACATAAACGGTGTTCATATACTTTGGTGGAATTTTAATATTGAATAAACAAATACACACTCCATCTTTAACTGATCAATATATTTGTGTCTATTCTTTATCTCTCTAGAAAGAACAAGATGACTTAATTCTTACCCCAGATGGAACGCGGGAGTTTATGACGTTTGAAATCCCTCTCAATGACTCTGGATCGGCCGGTTTAGGGGTCAGCGTCAAGGGCAATAGATCGAAAGAGGGTCACGCGGACATGGGCATTTTCGTCAAGTCTATAATCACTGGAGGAGCCGCCTGCAAGGTAAAGAGCAGCTCTCTGACTGGATATGGGACTAAAAGGAATACATTTTTCCTTAATTTTCATATATTCCAATGAAACTTTTAATATGTTGTTGTGTGCGATCACAGGACGGGCGGCTGAGGGTCAATGACCAGCTGATAGCAGTTAATGGAGAATCTCTGCTGGAGAAAACCAATCAGGAAGCGATGGAGGCCCTCCGGAAGTCCATGTCCATCGAGGGCAACAAGAGAGGCATGATCCAGCTGATCGTGGCCCGGCGGCTCGCAGGGACAGGAGAGGTCAGTTATCCACTGTCTGTAGCATGTACAGTTACCCCAAGATCAACATGCCACCATAAATTGCGTAAATTGAAACATTGAACTCTGCATGATCTAAGGAATCAGAACCATTGGTTTTGCGGATGTGAGAGTGTCGATGGCGATTTGAGAGATTTGCTGCAAAATTGGCAACCAGAATCCAATTTTTCACAGTATGATTCTCGGGGCTGCCTTAGACTTTAATGCAGCATAATATTAAACTAACAGACAATAGTTCAGTGCCGGGTCCTTAAATTCTGATTATGAAAATGACTTCCACCCTGCATAAAGATGAACGGAGCGGCTCTCTGAGTGACTGAGTGTCTACGGATGGGGAAGTTTGACTGCAGTAAAAGTGAATTAAAGTGAGTAGTTCTTATCAGACAGACGCAGGAGACAGAGACAGAGACAGAGAGAGAGAGAGAGAGAGAGAGAGAGAGAGAGAGAGAGAGAGAAAGTGGCAGGAGCGACGGATTGAAATCGAAAGCAATTTGACCGCTGAAATGCTCATGCTGATTTATACTGATAACAGATGGCAGTATGAAATATCAAATATCAACTTCAAATGCCATCTTTTCCATCCCCTCTCTTTCCCCAATGCAATCCTTTGGATGTGTGTTTGTGTTTCATTCTTATTTTTTTGCCCGGACCGAGTCATAACATCTGAAAGTGTAATCTAACACTTATCTTTCTAAAGCATATACGACAGGCGCTGCGTTAGGAGGCGATGAAATTCAGAATGATGACAGCTTATGGAAATGAGAGGACTGGCGTCTGTGGCCATACTCTCATGCTTCAAATGGAGTGGATGTTTCCCAGAGGAGAAGCTCAGGGGACTTAATAGAGTTTCTTTTAGAGATCAGCTTTGTCGCTGATGTTTTTTTGTTTTTCTTAAAACTTATTGAGATAAATAAAAATAAAAGGGTAACTGTTGGCTTACAATAAGAGCACAGCGCTTTAAAATGAAAGTGGATGCTATTGCTCAGATAATTTGCTCTTTGAAATATTTGATGAGGAATGTTAGAATTTACGATGAAGCAGCACAGTTTTAGACATGGATGAGATTTGTGCTGAAATACAGTTTTTGGGGAGACACATCTGGAAACTCACTAGCTGGTTTCTCCATTAGACTTTTTTTCATGCACTTACTTTTTGTTTGTTTATTTTCAAATATTTAAATATACATATTCTGTTCATAAGTTTGGGTCGGTAAGATTTTTTAATGTTTTGGAAAGAAGTCTCTTTTGCTCACCAAATCCGCATTTATTTGTTCAAAAATACAGTAAAAACAGTAATATTGTAAAATATTATTGTAATTTAAAACATCTGTTTTCTGTGTGAATCTGTCTTAAAGTGTAATGTATTTCTGTGATGCTCCGCTGTATTTTCAGCATCATTCCTCCAGTCTTCAGTGTCACATGATCTTCAGAAATCATGAAAATATGATGATTTACTGCTGGAGAAATATTTCTGATTATTATCAATGTTCAACACAGTTGTGCTGCTCAATATTTTAGTGGAAATGTGATGTGTTTGTTTCTCAGGATTTACAGATGAATAGAAAGTTTAAAAGAACAGCGTTTATTTGAAATAGAATCTTGTAGCGTAGTAATAATTTGTACCCACTTTTGATCAATTTATTGCATCGTTGTTGAACAAAAGTATTAATTTAAATCAATCAATCTTACTGGCATTAAACTTAAAAAAATATATACATTTATATCTATTTATTCTTAGCTTATTGCCACTCACGTTTGTTTTTGAGGAGAAGTGGATGAATTTTAACTGTTAAATCTGACAAGTAAACTTTCACTGCAGAGTGTCATGTGTTAAAACTTGATGTGAAATAGGAATGGGAAACATTCTAAAATAAGTTACAGAAGTTATAAAAACAGACTCATATGTTGGCAGTCATGTTTGTTGGTGAATCTGACTTCTCTGCTCATGCTGTATTTGTATTTGAGCGCATCCACTGAAGACAACACAACAGATGCAAGACATAGTCATTCTTTTATCTTTCTGTCATTTTCTTCCTGCAAACCCAGTCTTTTGTAATCATTCACGGATGTACACAGAGAAACCTGTGACAGTCACCAAGAGTGCACCGCTGAGCTCAGATCAGCCTTTATAAGCGGCTGTGTGGAGTTGATTGGACCCATTTGAGAGCAGCAGACCTCACGCTGACACCCTGTCCCCTCAAACACACACACACACCATCCATCCACCCAGCAAAGGTCACCCGTCGCCTTCAGGAACGCCCGGGCTGAGGGTCGCTCTTATCTGTCTGTCAAATGAGGATGAGGACGGTTGCTTTCATCCTTCTCATCAAACTTTGAAGTGCAGCCAGGCTCCCGCTGTGTAACAACATACACCATAAATTGTGCTTTAATATGGCATTCAGAGAGAGAGTGAAAGCTGAAATAAGAAAAAAGAGAGATGAAATGAATAGTGAAAGTGGAAAGAAGAGGGGAATAATGGGTAGAGAGAGACTGCAGGGGGGTACTGAAGGAATCAGGGACTGTGTGGAAAGAGACAGCGCAGGAAACGCAGGAAAACAGAGGCCAGCATTAAAATGAATAAGATCCATCACTGTCCTCTGGCCTGTGTGTGTGTGTGTGTGTGTGTGTACTCTAGTATGTTTGGGAGAAGCACATTCCCTCTTTAGTCCTGTCCTGAATGTGAATTGATGTCTTACACTGTCAGTCTAAAACTCTTTTGTTGGAAAATACAGCAAGTTCATTAATATTCATATGTTAAGTGTGGGTCTACTACAAATACATTTTTCTATGTTTGCATATAAACATAACACTAAACACCTACATCTGAAATGTGCATATTGTGTATGAAAGTGCATGTTTTACGAATCCTTTTATGTTCGTACAATATTGAATTTACTGTATTAATAGGTTGATTTTACGGTATTTAATAATGAGTAAATAATTAAAATGCTCAGTGTTGTCATTCATTCATTCATTCTACCAATGCATAAACTTTCATATGTTAGATTCATATAATTATTATATATAGACTCAGAGATTTTCAAATATACAAATCGTAAAATTATACACACACTTTTATATATTTTGGGTTGTGTTTTTATCAACTAAAACTAAACCTAAAGAAAGTGTAATTGAAATAAAGCTGAAGTAAAATACTAGATAAAAACTTACTGAACTAACTGAAATAACTACTTGAAATAATTGATGTACAACAATAAATACAACTAAAACTGAAATAGATGACAGAAGCAAATGACAAAATTAAAAAAAATGTAAAAGAAAACTGAAAATATAAAAAGAAAACCTAATTTGAAAAATCTACTAATACTTAAATAGTAAATAACACTGTTGTTGAGAAATTTTAAGGGAGGATATATATATTTATAGATATATTAATGTATTCAAATATGTAAGTTAATTTATGTTTCTAAATCTGAGCGTACATCAATACTTTTTAAATTTTGGTTGTTTTCACTATGTCTAGATAATCTGCTTCAGTGTCTATAAAACCATCAACAATTAACATATGAATAGTAATGAGATGAGGCTGCATAGGAAGCTGTCTTCAAAAACATATGATGCAACGTCAGATTTTGACATCTTAGAAGGCAGAGTCATTTCTTCCAACCTTTTGGAGCAGTGTTTATATCTTGAGCGCCTATAATACTTTTAAATGATTTCAAGTCGTGAAGTTTGTGCATCTATCTGAAGGCACTTCAGAACTGGGAAAGGCCTGCCATGGAGAGAGTGACCTGATTTTGTCACAATTACAGTAGATCCAAAGGCTCAAACTGTAAATGAAGGGTTTAATAATCAGCCGCTGACTTGAGTGAAAGGCTCTTGTCTGAAATGAGTTTCAGAGTGAGACGTGACTATCTCTCAGACTGCCTTTGGTAATTGAAGCAGTGATGTTCTTCGTAAGGCATTGTCTTGACCCAGATAAAGATGTAATGTATTATTGGTCATTGCCTTTTCTTCTCAAGTTCAATAATTGAGGCTGAGCTTCAGAGAGGCAGCGGTTCCAATCAATGGCTTTCAGTTTCTATTAATATTAGCAGGGCTTAATTTGTGCCAGAACAAGCCGGATCCAAATCCGGCACCTGATTTTGGCTGATCCCCCTCCTCCAGGGGTGGCGTTTCCATATGGCAGACTGATATGTGCCGTGATAAATTAACCAAAATTCATATCTCTATTATAATTCGTTATTATTATTTTAAATCAGATGGTTTTTACAAATATTTAACCAATGATAAGTATTTAAAAGAGCTTGTCAGTAAAACTTCATTACGCCATTGGATCCTCAAGCTCTAAGCGAAACCTCGTCACTCCCCCCCCCCCCTCCACTCAGATTGACGCGCGCGCACATCCTGGAGGAGACAGATCCCCGCTTATTCGCAAAGCAAGGGTAAACCCATAACTGTTTGAATACAGCATTTTCTTTACTCAAACACTATGTCTGTAAAGGCTAATGTCTTTGTGTTTTTTGCCATCTAGCCAATATACTTTTGTATGTTTTGAATATCCTGTGCATAAGCGCTTTATCGTTAATATCATGAGACATTGGCCAAGTTTACTAAACAACAAGAAAAACTAAGCGCCCATATAGCAACAACAAACGTTATATAGCATGTAAAAGGTGATGATAGCACTTCCTCAGATGCGGACAAAACACAGATCTCCTCATTCGGTGGCCAAAGATGTTGTTAACTCCATTTGAGCTTGTTTTTCATATAGCCTGATGTTAATTGCACGTGTCTGATACAACAAACACTGACGACGCAGTGTTGTTTAATATTTGATCCCCTCCCCCATTTCTTTCCTTTCCCCCCTGTATTTTTGTATTAAACAGTTTTATTTGTCAACAACCATCAGACATCATATTGTGTGTATTTGGTTGCTTAAACTCAACAAACTACGAAAAATAACTCTTATATAGGCTAATACTCGCGAGGCGGCTTGATACGCGCGTGCTTTGGATGTTACTGCGAGGGCACATAGCCTAATGCAGCATGTGGAGTACCAAATGGCTTAAAATACTTAAAAGGTGTGCAAATTATACATTTTTGTGACAATGCAACAATTATTATTAACGTTTAGTCAAGTCAAGTGACAGTTCTGTCAGCTGTCCCGATGGAAATGCGAGTGAGTCTTGTATCGCAGCGTGCAGCAGGTCGCTGGAGTGCAGACAAGATGCGCTGATGTGAAGCGCTCCGAGAGAGTTTATGGTTTCGAATGACTGATTAAATCTGGTTTGTGTGGATTTATTTTATTATTCAAACCTACAAGCTATGTTGAATAAATGCATGGATTGACCTCATTATGAACTTGAAAGCTGCGAGAATTATTCAAACCATAGAAATGTAGGACCTGATTAAATATAACTATTACACAGAGATTTTAAAAATAAAATTCCACAACTTTTTCAAAACGTTTTTAGGCCTGGAAATTGTTGTTTTAAAATCGCATGACATTTTCATGACCTTACAGACCCTAAATGCAACTGATGCACGCTCCTAAAATCACTTAAACTGGTCCAGCAATGTGATTGGGCGAATGCGCCGTTACCTCTCCCTCCTGTAATCACATGCTGGATCCGTTACCCCGCTTTGTTCCGGGACCTCACAATTTACAAATTAAGCACTGAATATAAGGTCAGAAGTTCTCAGGCAATTACAAGTCTTGCAGTCATTTGAATTCAATTAATTTCTTAACATACTTTAAAACTTATTCTAATGCTCCACTTTGAGTTTTACCCCTGTCATAGTAAAATTACGGGACAATATTCTTATTTCTAAAATAAATGTTTAAGTGTTCAAAGACAGCCTCTGAGGATTGTGGGTAATTGGAAGCATATGTTACTTCTCACAAAGGTCGGCAGCTGAGCCTATCAGCACTGGATTATTGAAATTAGAAATTAATACATTTCCCTGGATTGAGTGTGTCCAATTAGTTTTCAACGCCTCTGTGAGACTGCGCTGTCATTACGTTTGAATCGAGAAGTGTTTGTGACATAAGAAGAATCATGATGCCACTCTATTTTTTTTTAATGCAATCAATATTACACTTACATATGCCATTGTGTGATATAAACAATCATATATTTTATTGCAGTTATATTTTGATATATAGTTTCTCTAAAAGCCACCCCCCCACTTCTTTTTCCCGACTCTAAATGTGAATTTTCAAAAGACACACCCATCATCATGCATATTCATGAGTTGTGTCTGCAGAACTGTGAAGGGCCCTCTGGTCCACTGTTTTATTCACGCTTTCTTTGAGGATATTTCCTTTTTTCTACAAAGAGAAATCAAAGATATTGCACACATCTCATTAACAGGCTGGAAATCCTTCAGGGAGCTGAGAAATGCACACACTGTCCTCACTCAGAGATGTTCAGTTCTTTGAAAGTAATTTGCATCAAGCCAAAGATAATTTGATGTTTTACAAAAGTACTATTTAAGATATTCTTAGAAGTGTTTCTCAGTTCCTTCTATTATTTACTCCTTGTGATTATTTGAACTTTGTAGATTAGTCTCAGAGGAGTAACCTGGTAGATGTGTTATGCAGTCTGCTCTAATTGCCAGAAATCTGAAGCCTGGTTTTCACTATTTAAACAAGATGCAAGCAAAGCAACAACAAAAGTGCAACGACATGCTTGCACTGTTCTTTCACTGACAGCATTTCTGCTGTGTAACAGAGCTGAGACACTAGTTAGCACCTGTGTTTCTGCTATGCTGTTTTTAATCTGTATTTTTGTCTTTTTCACAGTTAAAATATATAAAAACCCTTGAAACAAGATACATTTATTTAGAAGCATTAAGACTTGTTTTCAGAGAAATGTGTTTTTGATTTGAATCAGCTGGCTGATTTTTGCAGTTTTTAAAAGATATAAAAATATATTTGTAATCACTCCCAGGCCATTTGAGATGTAGATGAGTTCGTTTTTTCATCAGATTTGGAGAAATGTAGCATTCCATCATTTTCTCAGCAATGAATTCTCTGCAGTGAATGGGTGCCGTCAGAATGAGAGTCCAAACAGCTGATAAAAACATCACAATATTTCACAGCACTCGAGTCCATCAGTTAACATCTGGAGAAGACAAAAGCTGAAACAAATCCAGCATTAAGACATTTTTAACTTCAAACCATTGCCTTTGACTAAACAAGTCTTCTATCCATGATATTGCTTTCTCCAGTGTAAAAAAGCAAAATAATTAAATAAATAATTGCCTGGTCTGAATCAGGAGAGAAATCTGCACAGATCAAGCAGCGTTTAAACAGCTCTAAACAAATAGGATTTTGATGCGAGAGACAACAGGAGATGCACTTTTTCACTGGAGGAAGTGTTATTATGAGTTTTGGACTCATATTTTAGTTAAAAACATCTTAATGCAGGACTTTTGTCTTCTCTAGATGTAAACTGATAGACTGGAGTGCTGTAGATTATTGTGATGATTTTATCAGCTGTTTGGACTGCAGAACATCCATTGGTGAGCTAAATTCTTACAGATCTGATCACTTGTTTCTCCTTAATGAGTGAAAAATATGCCAGTGCATAAAGGTACAGCATGTTTAGTTTATTTACTGTATTTCCAATAAAAATATCCATTTAAAAACATATTATGATTTTTGAGTGCTGTAACCTTTTACTATGGGTGCCAACATAAATACTTTCTACCATAGCATGTGGTGTGGAACAGTCCTAAGAAATGTCAGATTCTACTTCATTGGTATTCTCATCAAACTATATCCCAAAAGTGCCTCCTATGCATGAAACCATGTGGGTTGTGTCCACATGACGCTCATGAGAGCTGACATCAGGAAGGAAGTGCCATGCTGGCTACAGAAAACTGTCCTGCTAAAATGAGGGTCTGATCGATTGTGTCTTGAAAGAGCTATCAATCAGCCTGACTGCTAAATTATGGTTTTATTAGTGTTGAGCCAGGCTGCCATTTCACTGAGCAAAGCAGGGCATGATGGGACACATCCACACACACCAGGCAATAAGAGAATGTCTTCTGGATCTGTACTTGTTTATTTACCTTTTTGACATGAGCTCACAGTGACTTACTGATGTCATATCACTGTGACTAGGATTTATGAGGAGGACAGAAGCATCATGGGACATGTAGTTTTGTGCCACAAAGGATTTGCGAATAGTAAAGGGTGGGTATGTGTACGAGGCAGGTTTGTTTGACTGGAGGCGTCTTGGGAGCAGAAGCCCGGCTCTAAATGAAGACGCTCTCTGTAATCCAATCTCAGCTCAGAAGGGAAACTCAATTGGTTCACCTGAGAAAGTAATTGATTGAATGAAAGGGCAGCAATCTAACACACAGTGGCATTGTGAGATTGGGTGTCACGACAGTTACTCAGTCTGACTCACTCACACTTCACAAGGTGAACAGAGACAGTTGTGTACAGAAAAGATCAGCGTAGCTTTTATTTGGTCTTTACTGTCTGTAAAAAAACTTTTAATGCCATTAAATGAGTACTACTATATATACTGTACCTTTCAGAATAATGTAAATGATCTTTAAGGGGCAGCTGTGGCCTAATGGTAAGAGAGTCGGACTTGTAGCCCGAAGGTCATAGGTTCGAGTCTCGGTGCTGGAAGGAGTTGGGGGTTTGAATGAACAACGCTCTTCCACCCCCAATACCCATGGCTGAAGTGCCCTTTAACAAGGCACTGAACCCCCAATTGCTCCCAGGGCACTGGAAAAAATAGAATGATCTATTCGTTCCACCCCCCGACTCCTGCCAGCACCGAGACTCAAACCTATGACCTTCGGGCCACAAGTCCGACTCTCTAGCCATTAGGCCACAGCTGCCTCTTAAAGGTCATTTACATAATTCTGAAAGGTACAGTATCAAAACACAGCCTTTTCAATACTAAATAGTCAGGATAAACTAAATTATGATGTTCTGGGTGCAAGAAACCTTGACTAATGTTGTATTATAAATGGACTTTAAATGTGTAAAATCTGGCTCCTTTAACTAAAGCAGTTGTACCAATTCAGTGCCCCTACTCTCACTGCTGAGAGAATTAATTCACCCATTATGGGGATACATAATATACTGTCACTGGCTCAGAAGCACAGTATTCACAGGGTAAATTTGAGCAGTTCGACCCACAGCTGCACAGCCTCCGGCACTTGTAGCCGTCATAATCCACTTGAAAAATAGACTGAAAATATGTGAGAGAGGACAACAGATCTGTCATAAGGGGTTCATCTACTCTTCGTACCACTGAGCAAATGAATGCTGGGAGAGAGAGAGAATGGGATTGGAGAGATGCGATAGAGAGGGCTAATGAGGCTGTCTGGGTCTCTGGAGAGAGCTGGACAGAGCAGAGGCTGTATGTGACAGCTTAAGACCTGTAATTACAGACTGAGAGGGAGAGAGGGGACGCTGGATTAAGACCTCATAAACAGCATCAGGAGGCCAGCCCAGTCTGGAAATGTGTGTGTGTGTTAGAGAAAGGATTAGAATGACTATATGATGCTGCCATGTAGACCAGGAGATTGTCTCTGCGGTCCAAGGTCAGAGAGGATTTTCTCAACTGTGTTTTGATGGGAAATATGAATACAAGTTTATGTATTACAATGATTTTAACATGGTAAAGGCAACAATATGAAAAGACTAGTGTTCAGTTTATTTATTCATAATTATGTTTTTATTTGCATATTTTTTGAAGGATTTATATGCTAGTAGATGGATGGATGGATAAGTAGAATGATGAATATGTAATTGGATAGGTAGAATTATAGGTAGAATGATGGATGGAATGATAGGTAAAATGATGGATGGGTGGATTGATGGATGGATGGATGGATGGGTAGAATGATGGATAGTTCTATGGAAGATGGAAGGTTAGATTAATTTATGGACGGATGTATGGATAGGAAGAATGGTGTATGGATATATGTATGGGTATGTAAAATTATGGTGTATAGGTGGAAGGATGGAAGGATAGGTAAAATTATGTATGTATGGATGGATGGTAGAATGATGGATAGTTATATGGATGAATGTATGGAAGGATGGAACAATTTATGGAAAGATGGATGATGGATGGGTGGATAGTAAGAATGATGGATAGTTACTGTATATGGATGGAAGGAAGGATAGATAAGTTGGGCGAATGGATGGATGGATAGAAATGTACAGGTGGATGGATGGATACATTAATAGGTAAAATGATAGGTGGTTTGATGAATTAATTGGATGGATAGGTAGAATGACAAATGCGGGACAAACTAGCATGCAGACTGCCAATAACAGCATAGACTAGAAGGGGGTGTATTAAGCCACAGCTAATCCTGTTTGAGGAAGCACTAGATAAAGGCAGATTACATCTGGAGAAGGCAGAATAAATGGGAATAATTAAATCACCCTATGTTTTTTTTTAAAGAAATACTTCCCCATTTGATCTTCCTCTCATTCTTTCATGACTGCCAGACTTCAACAAAGGTTCATAAAACAAATCCTGGTTTTGTAATGAAAAGCTCATTGAGGAGAGTCAAGCTGAGTGGTTTATTGTCAGGCTGCCCGTGGCACTTGCATCGGATGAAGTTGTAATTTTTGACCCCTTTTATGCGTCAGTACCCGTGCTGACTTATCTCACTGTGCCTGATAAAACAGCACGGGTACTGAAACACTTGACTTCATTAAACAGCTCATCTATATTAAACAGTCTGGTAGTTTCCCTCCCGAATACAGCGTTTGTTGTCCCCAATGCTGCGCCACAGAACTCCTGAACAAAGAGTAAGATGTGTCTTGTGTGATAGGCATCCTGCTGTCCAAAATTAATCTAGATTTTCAAATTTATTTTTAGTTGCTATTGATCAGAAGACACCATTCTCATTCCTCTATTGTCCTCCTCTAGCCAGTGCCCTTGGTTTTCCAGAAACTTTGTCTTCACTCAAGTTGACTCTTAGACACTGGTATGTTCTTGTAGTCAGAACAGTCTGTTTTTGACAGATAAAGTGGTAATCTATTTCATTATTACTCTCAATTTGGTTAGAGATTCAGACAAGCCCCTACCCTACAAGCAATGAAACTTAAATAAATGATACCTTAAATTGTGCAGCTACATTCCTAAGCTATCAGACTTATAATGTTTGCATACTATAAATCAAGTAAAAAATCTAATAGACCTAAAATAAAAGAGGGACCTGAGTCATAACTAGATATTAGAATATCAAAGAAGGGTTGGTTGGGTGTTCAGTAAGAAAACACTTAGCAACTAATGAGAACACACTATGGATGTAAAGATAGTATGATGGATGGATGTATAGATAGATAGATGTATAGATATATAGATAGTAGGGGTGTAACGGTTCACAAAATTCACGGTTCGGTTCGATACAATACACTGGTGTCACGGTTCGGTTCAGTATGGTTCGGTACGTTTTAGATACAGCAAAAAGAAAAAGGCAGATAAATTTCCTTGATTTTTAAAAAATGTTTTATTTATTAAAACTAACAAATTATGTTTTATTTTATTTTTTTTCACATTGAACAATGATGGAGCTATTCTTTACCCATCGTCTATGGTGTTTTCTTATGGAAGGCATTTTCTGCCAAATTTAAATAAATAAATGAAATGATTAAAATTAAAATTAAAACCAGATTAAAGATTTCATTACAGAAAACTGTACGCAAAATATGTGACAAAATTGAGAATGAAATTAAATGATTTCATTTTCACGGTGACATACCTGTCACCAAATTGAAAAATAAAATGCAATTGCTGATTTCACATTTCATTTGCAATAGTCTGGAGGCAAGACTGCCAATATTAAAATGAAAAGCAAACGTGAAAAAGAAACTACACATACAATTTTAACAAAGCTCTTTATTAACGCTCACGCAATAATAGTGACACAATTCAAATTTAAATGTAAATTTTACTTGTCATTTTAATTCCTCTTTTATTTCACTGTTTTCATTTTCGTTTTCATTTTCAAAGACAACCTGTATGCAAATTATATGTTAATGAGTGGGTGTGGCTCAATTACGTTGTTACGTGGAGGAGCTATAATGGCGGTTATGGCCAGTATAGCAGCAGAATTAAACCAGCTAGCAAACATTTCGGATGATAATGACTTCATTTTGCTACGAGTTGAATCTATCTTGGATAGGGGTGCTCCGATCACGACCGGCCGATCGTTATGCGCATCTCGTCAGTAAAGCCGGTTCTCTAATCAGCGGTTAATTCCATCAGGTGCGTGATTTCACATAGAGCAGCTGTTACTACACAGAGCCGTTGTTAACTGAGAAGATGCGCCAATCCACGTTCATTTTCAGCGTTTATTGGCGCATCTTCTCAGTTAACAATGGCTCTGTGTAGTAACAGCTGCTTTATGTGAAATCACGCACCTGAGGGAATTAACCGCTGATTAGAGAACCGGCTTTACTGAGAGATGCGCATTAACGATCGGCCGATCGTGATCGGAGCAGCCCTAATCTTGGATACACTTGGACATTTTGCAGCCGTCACAAACTCAGCAGACAGCAGATTTTCCGGGGAGTCTCGTGGAGGCTCAGGCCGAGGAACTGCAGTGGGTCGAGGGTTTGACGCATGCTGGTCAGGCTGGTTGTTTCTTCCTCGTTCTAATGCTGCAGCAGCTTCCCGCAAAAGCTCACTAACAGATTCGCCATGTCTCGATTACAATATATTCACATTTTAATGTCGTTTCACACATTGTTTCAACCACCATTCAACTCATGCACACGAGACTTCGACGATTGTCTTGAAAAAGCCAAACCGACTCATTAACATATAATTTGCATGCAGGTTGTCTTTGAAAATGAAAACGAAAATGAAAACAGTGAAATAAAAGAGGAATTAAAATGACAAGTAAAATTTACATTTAAATTTGAATTGTGTCACTATTATTGCGTGAGCGTTAATAAAGAGCTTTGTAAAAACTGTAGGTGTAGTTTCTTTCTCACGTTTGCTTTTCATTTTAATATTGGCAGTCTTGCCTCGAGACTGTATTGAAAATGAAATGTGAAATCAGCAATTGCATTTTATTTTTCAATTTGACAGGTATGTCACCGTGAAAATGAAATCATTTAATTTCATTCTCAATTTTGTCACATATTTTGCGTACAGTTTTCTCTAATGAAATAGTTAATCTGGTTTTAATTTTAATTTTAATCATTTCATTTATTTATTTAAATTTGGCAGAAAATGCCTTCCATATTTTCTTAGCAGCATACTGTATAAAACAAAAACGGCTCCTTATAAAAAAAAAAATGAAAATGTTATATTAGTTATGAACAAATACAAAGATGTAACTTTTTATATGGAACTCTATAACTCTTTATATTGAGTGTGTTTTTACTCAATTGGTTCTCTATAGGGCTTATATTTTTTGGAACAAAGCAGGAATTACGGTCTGACTGAAATGGGCTCGTGAAGGAATATTGTAACGGGGCTCAATGGGCTCAATTACATTAAGCATGTTCTTAAAACGTACGTTTTCCACTACAGAGTAAGGCGCTCGCTCACTCAGTACGCGCTGAAGGCTCGTTGCAAAATGGCTAATGCGTTTAACAGACCAGAAATAGAAGATCCTCCAATAACCAACAGGTCTGGTATTTGGGTGCACTTTGGATTCCCTGTAAGCTATAATGGTGATGATAGAATGAATGGTAAATAGTAAGGTCTCATATCCGCGGCTATAACGTAAATGTAGCCTACCAATCGCCGTGGTGATGTCTTTTGCCCTGTTTGAATCCGTTGGATATATCTGTCTAAATGCTGCGGGGATAGTTTGTTGCGTGTATGTTTCTCCTTTTTTTCGTCTTTTCCCAGATACTGACAGACTAAGGTTATGTCGGCGTAAATGAGTTGACATGTTTCAAGTATTCCCGCTGGTGTTTTTTTTTTTTTTTTGTATTCCCCCTGGTGTACCCTAGATGTGACATATCGTTGTTTTTTATCCACCACTCTCTTGCCATCACCATTATAGCTTACAGGAAATCCAAAGTGCACCCAAACACCAGACCTGTTGGTTATTGGAGGATCTTCTATTACTGGTCTGTTAAACGCATTGGCCATTTTGCAAAGAGCCTTCAGCGCGTACTGAGTGAGCGAGCGCCTGACTGAGTAGCCTAACATAAACATATAAGTTGGTGTTTTTTTCTTCTTCGGGGGTGTCAGGGGCGTTGCCTGTTACGTCGTTTGGGTTATTGGGCTACCTTGTTGAACGCATATCATTATATTTCACAATTTTTTTTTATTTTCCAAATATAATTAATTAGTCCAACGAACCGTTCGGTCCATAATGCGTACCGCGTACCGAACTGAAAGCCTCGTACCGAACGGTTCAATACGAATACGCGTATCGTTACACCCCTAATAGATAGATGTATAGATAGATGGATGGATGGATGGATGGATGGATGGATGCTTGGCAACTATTGAGAACACTGAGGCACGTAAAATACCTTGCTAAGTTGTGCATATTCCCATTGGTCCTTTGAGGCTTGTCGCCATTGCTCAGAGAGCTCGAGAGGTCATTTATTTAACTATTTGTTCTGAGGTTTGTTTTTGCATTGTTTTAGGCATGTATTTGACAAAATTATGTGATTGTACTTAAAGCAAGAAAAACTATTTCATAAATAGGCAAGAAAAATAAAGCAGCCGAAAGATTAAAAATAAGCCTGTATAAAAATAAATTGTGGTGTTCTTTTTATCTTCCCAGGAAGTTCCAGGTAGCCCACCAATGTCTCTGAACTCTCCTCGAGACGAACATGAGCGACGGATCTCTCAATCATTGTTTCCTGGAGACAGCCTGGATGACAACCACTCCCCACGACACACCATGATGGGTAGAATGATGGGTAAGCTGATAAAAAAAATACTAAAATATTAGTCTTCACACAAAAATGTTTTCAAACCAGCTAACTCCAGTCTGAACAGCTGTTTACTCTTGTCCTAGAGTTTGTAAATTCTAAATTCCAGTCTGCTAATTGATTTGTCAAAGAGTGTGATGTTTATAGCATTTACTCTTCTTTTTATTATTATTATAATTTTTAAGGGATAACTCATCCAAAAATAAATATGGTGTCATCATTTACTCACCCTCAATATGTTCCAAACCTGGATAAGTTTCTTTCTTCTGCTGAACAGAGAGGGATATGTGTGGGAGAATGTAGGTTGCCAAACAGTTATTGGTCCACAATGACTTCCATAGTATGGGAAAAATGTTCAGTTGCAATAATTTCATGAATTAAAAAAAATAATGTAAATGATGTCAAAATGTTTGGTTTAACTATCACTTTAAAGAGTTTAGTTTGAGACTCGTTAGGCCATTTGTCCACCAAAGTGTTTTTAGCCAGCTGAAAATGCGAGGTGCTCTTTTAAAAATGCCCAGCTGTGGGTGCTTGATATTGCTTTGGAGGCGCAGCGTTTAGCTAGACTCAACCAAATGTCCACCAAAGCATTATTTTTTATACACTGAACACAATATTAAACGCAACACTTTTGTTTTTGCCTCCATTATTCATGAGCTGAACGAAAAAAGATCTAAGACTTTTTTTCTACGTACACAAAAGGCCTATTTCTCTCATATCTGTGTTAGTGAGCACTTCTCCATTGCCGAGATAAACCATTCACCTCACAGGTGTGCCTTTTCAAGATGCTGATTAGAAAGCATGATTATTGCACAAGTCTGCCTTAGGCTGGCCACAATAAAAGGCCACCCTAAAATGTGCCGTTTTTACTGTATTGGGGGTCTGAAAACCAGTCAGTATCTGGTGTGACCACCATTTGCCTCACGCAGTGCAACACATCTCCTTCACATAGAGTTGATCAGGTTGTTGATTGTGGCCTGTGGGATGGTGGTCCACTCCTCTTCAATGGCTGTGTGAAGTTGCTGGATATTGGCAGGAACTGGAACACGTTGTCGTATACGCCGATCCAGAGCATCCCAAACATGCTCAATGGGTGATATGTCCGATGAGTATGCTGGCCATGCAAGAACTGGGATGTTTTCAGCTTCCAGGAATTGTGTACAGATCCTTGTAACATGGGACTGTTCATTATCATGCTGCAACATGAGGTGATGGTCGTGGATGAATGGCACAGCAATGGGCCTCGGGATTTCATCACGGTATCTCTGTGCATTCAAAATGCCATCTATAAAATGCACCTGTGTTCATTGTCCATAACATACACCTGCCCATACCATAACCCCACCGCCACCATGGGCCACTGGATTCACAACACTGACATCAGCAAAACGCTCACCCACACGATGCCATACACGCTGTCTGCCATCTGCCCTGTACAGTGAGAACCGGGATTCATCCATGAAGAGGAAACCTCTCCAAAGTGCAAGACACCATCGAATGTGAGCATTTGCCCACTCAAGAAGGTTACGACAACGAACTGCAGTCAGGTCGAGACCCCGATGAGGACGACAAGCAGCAGATGAGCTGTGCAATAATCAAGCTGTCTAATCAGCATCCTGATATGTCACACCTGTAAGGTGGATGGATTATCTCTGCAAAGGAGAAGTGTTCACTAACACAGATTCAGACAGATTTGTGAACAATATTTGAGAGAAATAGGCCTTTTGTGTACATAGAAAAAGTCTTAGATCTTTGAGTTCAGTTTGTGAAAAAAAAGTGTTGAGTTTATAATTTTGTTTAGTGTATTAATATTGTTATAGTCTGGAGATGTCATTTCGTACAAACATGGATACTAGGAGATCAGTAATATTTTGGCTTTCCCCATTGTTGTTCAATCGTTCTACTCCAGTAGAATGTGACGGTTTTCGATAATTGACCCGCCCCTCCTTCACTGGCACTGATGAGCATTGCCTTTTACCCAAAGTGAAACATTTTCTCTTTGTGACCCAAAAAAAATACACAAAGTGAAATAGCCAGTCACTGCCTCATCATGCTGCCAGCTTATTTAAATATGCTTTGCTGACCTTGAAAACAATTAAAAAGTATGCTAGCCTCAAGGGGAAAAAATACTTTGGTGGACACACGGCCCTAAACAAGTCAACCGGATGTCCTTGAGCTCACCTGATTGCTCAAAGGGTTAGATCTGGTTTATGAATATATTACATTAAAAGGAAACGGGTCAGTTCACATGCCATTTAAAGATTTCTTCCTGTCTATGTGGATGGTTCTTGGTCAAAATGCCTTCATTGTAATAGTCATTTTTATGCTCTGCAAGACTATGTATGCACACATGCTGTCAGTGTACTCTATGTCCTGACCTCCTGTTTCCATTTCCACCTGTTTCCTCCTGATATATATGGTTTAAATGCAGGGATGAATGAGCAGCTGGACACATGCGACGCAGCCCAGCCAGTCCCAGCATGCTCCTGTGGTTTTGTAAATGGGGGTTAATGTCATTTTCAAGCCCCGTGTCTCATCCAGCATGACTCTTTCAAGTCAGTCTTGATTTCTCTCAAACTCAGCTCAGTTCTAGTCCTGCCAGACAATTGGAATCGGCAGACCAATCCTTTCAATGTCATACTTGTCATTTCACAATCGACTACTCAGTCTTGAACAATAAGCTCTTTAGTTACTGACGCAAAGCCTGTTCTTCCTCCTCCTCATCCCCCTGCTTTTCCTTCAGCCCTCGTCTTCTTCATCCTCCTGTTCTGACCTTGTCTGCTGCATGTGTTCTGATCGCAGTGTGACGATGAGTCCGTCTCCTCAGAGACTCTGATGGCCAATTGCACTTGCTAAGCCTTGCTTTTTTTCTTCTTCTTCTTCGTTTTGGCCCTATTTAGTAACTTTCTTTGACAGTATGTACAGGAAATAATGAAAAGTAGTATGATTACATTTTACATTATTATAAATAATAATAATATAATTATTATTACTGCTGCTACTACCATTTATCACTTAATAAATAGTAATTATTATTTTATGTGGAGCCTGGAATAAGCATGTTATAGTGGATTTGTACTTTTTTTTTTCAAATAGTTTGTATTTATAATTATGGTAATAATGATGATTATCTGGTGCTTATTTAATGTCTATTTATTTATTAGCATTACTATTTTAAATAATCACATTTATTGTGAAAGTTTTTATTTAATAATAATAATCATCTTTTATAATAATAAATACATGTATTATTTTATTAAAGATCAATGTCAGTGATACTAATGAATATTTAAAATAAGTATTTATGTATTTATTTATTTTATTTTTTTTATTTTTATCAGAATTTAGAATTCTGTCTTATTTGGTTTGCACAAATGGTTTCATTCACACTTAGGATGAAAGTAATTCTTCTCAGTGCCAGTGCAGAGAAATTCTTTAGCTGTACATCTTATCTGGAAGAAAGTAAAAAGGCAAAAGTTTGAGAAAGTTTACCTGAGGAAAGATGGCACCCTTCAGCTGTTGTAGGCTTGACACATTGTCATAAATCTCATAAAGTCACCCCGTGCTCCTGACGACTTGTCAGTCACTTGCATGACACATAATTGTTGTTTGTAAAAAACGTGAAAAATGCAACAATAGCACATCACATTAAATAGTCCATTGCTGACGATGTCTGTCATGTAACCTTCCGCACTGTAGGACGTGAGGACGGACCTTGATGTATGGACCCTGTCGGGTTTGTCAGAGGTCGTTTTCTAAAGGACCAAGGTGGAGACCTGACTGACAAAGCATGCATCACTGTCATTGTCAGGAAAATAGTCTTCAGCAGCCACAACTCATTTCAGACATATCTGCTGTCACTCAGGAAGTACCAGACATGGCAGGGTTTGAGCTACAAGGTTAGCGAGATAATGTTGTCTCACTGGCGGGGAAGAGGAATGAAACTTAAAAGCTTGAAAACAGACTCAAATTAGAGAAAACTCTGAATTAAGAATTAAGTGCTATAAATATAAATTGGTAGTTGACAGGTAAAATTTATTTGACTAGTTAAAGTTGAACAAGGAGAGGAGCTCTTACAAAGATTAAGATTAAGATTTCTTACAAAAGGAACTGCGTTAAGGAAAGTGTGAATCTTAGGGTGTGTTAGTGTGTTTATTTATTTAATTATTTATTTGTTTGTCTGTATATATAAATGTTACTGTTTTTATAACAAATAGTAAGTAAATAAAGAAAGAGAGAGAGAGAGAGAGAGAGAGTTTGTTGGACTTGCATTGTGTTTGACATAAGAAAATCGCATCCTGGATGACACAAACATACTATTGGAAATATGATCTGACCTTTCAGACTAAATTGCATTTCCAAAAATCAAATTTTAATTGTTTTTCAAACCACATACAGATGCTTTCATGCTGTTTTCTGCAGTTTAGATTACACATAGCTAAATAGATTTGTCTCTTCTTTCCTTGTCACATATAGCATATTCCTACTTTCTGGAGGTACGGTGTGAAATTGCACCTTCTCTGTTTAGCAGCTTTGCTGTAGATGCTGGATTCTTGTAGTCTTGTAAGTTGTTCTTAGGTTGTTCTTAGTGTTACATAAACATGTTAAACACAGTTAAAGGGACACATAAAGGGACTTTTTCTTTTCATTTAAGTGTACCAATTTGAATTTGCCCTTCACAACTGTTGATTTCCAGAGAGAAGTGCCTCTAAGTGTGTGACGGGAAAGGTTAGTCCCATTAAACTGCCTAAATAGGCACTGTGCCAAAAACGGCATATAAGGGTGCATTAAAAGTCCTTCATTTAAAACGACGTTTCTGTGACTGGTGCTTCTTGGAGACTTGCTAACCATATTCTGCCCATAGAGAGACATTTTGAGGAATATTCTGAATGAATCTACCTCTGAATGACAGTCATTACAGTAGCGAATGCCTTGTGCTCTTGAGGTAATCATAGTGGCAGAACATTTTAGCATGTAGTCATTTAGACGGAGTCATGGAAATCACTTACAGCACCTTTGAACAGGATGGGGGAAAAAAAGATCAAACGAGAAAATAAGTCATATTTTGGATTAACGTGATACCATCATTAAAGTTACGGAATAAATGAACACCACGGTATTTTGCGAGAGTGAGGTCATCATTTGTGACATTTAGCCGCTGCTCTGTGAAATGTGTTTGTCCTTGTGATTCAGCTAACAGGAAATGTTCTGGCACTGTCATGAGCAAGTATTCATCCAGGAATCTAAATAGAATGTCTTTTTGAAGTGGTTTGGTCTGTAATAATGTTCTTAAACACTAGCACATTACTTATGCTTCATACATGGAACATTTTTCTGAAACATTTTAGTTCGACGTTGTTTTTTTTCATATATTTTTTTATGTTAATTCTATCTAGTTGAAGGTAGTTCAGAGAAACTTTCAAATAACCAAGAATACTTTATTTTATTTTTACATTTAAAAATCTGGACGTTTTGTAGTAACATTTTCATAACTTTGGCAGAATGTTCTTCGAACGTTTCATTAGCTGGGAATTTACAGGTAATTTAGCTTGTGATTTATTTAGCGTTTTTGTTAGCGATATGGTTAGCTTTCAGCTACCAATAAAGCTTGTGATTAGTGATAGTTCAGCTTGTAATTTAGTAATACGTTTGTGATAGAATTTGTGACTTGTTATCATTTATAGGTAATCGGGCTTGTGATTCAGCTTTTATTTGATCACTAATATAGCTTTTGGCTAGCAGTAAGGCTTGTGATTCGGCTACAATTTGACTAGTGATTTGACTTGTGATTAAGTTAACAATTTGGCTAACAAGCTTTGTAACTTGCTTAGCAATTAGCAAGAAACGAGGCATTTGATTCATAGTCATTTTATATATATTACATTCAGTCATTTGACAGGCACTATTGTCCAAATATGTGGATGCTACAACAAAATGGATTCATCTGAGGGAGATGTGGGGCTAATGCTGAGGAAACTCATGTATCACACAGCTAATTATCTTCTTTAGACTTCCTTTATTCCTCAAACATAAAACTATTTAACAGTAAAGCTAATGTTGCATGTCTTTGCAGCTGCATTGGTGATTAAACTTGACTACTTCAAAGCTAATCTTTGAAGAGCTAATGCTAATGTTTTCTCATGTGCTGTTCTACCACCAGTGCATTGGGTTGAAAATAAGTGAATCTTGAAATATAATTTTGTAACATTTAATCTTAATGCAGTATCTGTTTAATATATCTTGCTATATAAAGACATAAAAGAGCGTTAAAACGAAACCCTTTGAGTCAGAGTGATGGGCGGGGCTATTAATCTGAAAGTCTAGTGCCATCACATTGATTGGCTGCAGAGGCTGTCAGTCTGATTGATTGGCGGCGCTGTCGGTGGCTGTCAGTGGGAAGAGCTGCCGGCTGTGAAACTGGCTGGAGATGTAACACATACACTCAGCCTTACATCAATCTAACTGGCAGTGTGAATCCACCTCGCTCAAGTCGCTACTACACAGTCTACTTGTCAAGGTAATATACAGCAGGTGGGAGATGCACGTCTTGGGCTGAATCAAATGAGCTTTTTCTTCTTCCTCCATTTTTCTTTTCCTCATGCTTTGGTCGAGACTCTGAGGGATAGATTGTTTAAAGGAGTAGTTATTTTAAGAAAAGTACAAAAATAAGCAAGTGCTTGTCAGTAATTTCTTTGGCGTGGAGTGCATTAGCAGTCGCCCTCGCTGTGAGCACAACTTTGTCCGAATTGAAATGTCCAGCCAGTAGAGGAAAATCACACTGTGTCACAAATTGAGGAGCCGTCAGTTACTTCTGGACGTGCGGTTTTGCAAAGCAACTGCTAATGAAAGAATGGACAGAACAAAGGGAAGTGGGATGGAAGGGTTTTATGGTGGTTTGTGTGGTCAGTGTCAGGAGCTGAAGAGTGTGGAGAAACAACTTTACACAGAAAATGGGAAAATTCACTTCAGTTAATAACAATTACAGGCCATCAGTATTTCTAACTGCAGTTTTCTCACTTTATTTTACACAAGGATTTTAGAAAATATCTAAAAATATGTTTTGTAATTGTTTTTGCAGCAAACTGTGTGAAAAGCAAATCTAATGCAGCAGCATATTCAAAATGCTAAAATAACAATTGTCATTTTCTTTCTAACCTTTTTATTTTGTTAGTTTAGTGTCATGAATTTTTTAACTATGTATACACTATGCAAAGCTAAACTTTCAATGGTAAATTGTGAAGTTCAGTGGGTTTACTTCAATTTATCTCTTTATACGAATTAAAAAAAATTAAAAAAATGATTCAAAATAACTATAGGAGTGACCTTATAAATGTCTTCACTGTAACTTTTGAGCAATTTAATGTGTCCTTGCTGAATAAAAGTACTGATTTCTTCGATAATAATAATAATAATAAAAATGGTCGTGTGTGACAAACCAAATTCTATTTCCATGCCCAAGCTGATTTATAGCTCAGTCTATAAGAAGGGCAGATATTTAATCTATAAAAAACATAGATACCTCAGATGAGAAGTTGAGCTTTCAGTATTTCACACTTTCATCCCTTCCCTGCGTGCATCCCAATGCTGTGACCTTTTTTACCTCAAGGTGCGTTTCTCTATGGATCTCTGCTCTCTTGTGAGACGAACTGTACCAGAACTAGAATGACAGAGGTATGCTGGGAATTGCATCACACTAACAGCACCACCTCAGCCTCCCTCGGCTTCTCTTAAGTGGTTTGTCTGCACTTGTCAGATTAGCACATTCGATGTATTAATCTACTGATGAAGACTACAGGATAATGAGAGCTGTTATGCTAACAGGAGGAGGGTTGATGGGAGATAACAGACTTACAGAGTGACCAAGGAGAGAACAAATCACTTGCACAACAAGAAGTGGAAGACCTGTGATATTACTGTGCCATACACTGCTCAGGGACAAGGCCTCTAGAGTATTACTCATTTTAAAACAATAACATGATAAATTCTGTAAATTGTAAAATGTAAATGCTGCGGTCAGGAGTTTTCTGATTGACGTTCAGTGGCCCGTAGGTATTTAAATAATAATAATAAAAAAGAATAACATTAATCGCAATCATGGATATGGGGCTCTTATCAGCACCCTTCTAAATTATAAAATGACAAATGGGACACTCTTCGTTCTCGTGAGCTTCACAGGCACAGAACACAAGACCTCAAACCCACATCAAGTGTGTTAGTTGGGACGGAGCCTAAAATAAAAGATTGCAGTGTGGCCAAGAACACTATTTTTGGAGCAGTTTAACTTTTAACTGGGAAGTCGTGGGCTAATGGTTAGAGAGTCGGACTCCCAATCGAAAGGTTGTGAGTTCGAGTCCCGGGCCGGCAGGAACTGTGGGTGGGGGGAGTGCATGTACAGTTCTCTCTCCACCTTCAATACCACGACTTAGGTGCCCTTGAGCAAGGCATCGAACCCCCAACTGCTCCCCGGGCGCCGCAGCATAAATGGCTGCCCACTGCTCTGGGTGTGTGCTCACAGTGTGTGTGTGTGTTCACTGCTCTGTGTGTGTGCATTTTGGATGGGTTAAACGCAGAGCACAAATTCTGAGTATGGGTCACCATACTTGGCTGAATGTCACGTCACTTTCGTCACTTTCGTCACTTTTAGCAGTATTTAATGGTTTGTCGTGTTTAATGCTTTGGAAAGGTTTTTTTTTTTTTTTTTTTATCCCTACAATTTCTGAAAGAGAAAACTTTTCAGATCATGACTTTGTAATAGCTGATTTGTTTAAACACTTCTGGTTGTCCAATATAGCTTTATTATTAAACCAGGGATACATGATGTTAGATTTTGCTTTTGCATTATTTAAACCCTGCCTTCATTTTTCATTTCTTTTTTACAACTTATAGTGTATTCACTTGTGGTTGATATTTCATTCCTCTTGAGTTGTACTTCAGTTCCTCCAAACAAAGAGCATGAATGACTTTTGTAAAAAAAAAAAAAAAAAAAAAAAAAAACCTTCTAGCTTTCAGTTAGGAATAAATCTGCGTTTAGGTCTTTCTCAGACAAGGTTTGTGTGATTGCCCCTGAACTGTCAAAATTTGTGAAACACACACTAGCTCAGTTGTCTCATTAAAACAGAAGACGCTCCTTAGGGAGTCTCATTTTCTCTCACAGTTTTATTGTTTCCAGTTTAAAGAGGAAATACCTTAATAATGTTGTCTTAACATTAAAGGTGCTGTATGTAATTGTGTACCAAAGCATAAAACACACTATAATAAATTCGCAGATATTTAGGAAGCAAGCCAATTTCACATACTTGTGTCTCTGAAAACTACGCTAAAGCCAGTTATTCTACTTTGAAAATGTGCAATCCTGTTTTTGTTTTGGTATGTGTGATTCTGGTCCTTACAACAGTTTCATCCAATAGTATTTCAACTCCCTGGGTAGCCAGAGAGGGGGAAACAGCGTATTGCAGCCATGAGGCATATTAAAATGAGAGTAAATCAACTCATGAACTTAAAGTGTAAAGTGTTCGTCCATTGTGTTCATTCCCTCTGCGTGTCCTTAAGTGGGAGCATCACGTCTGAGGAGGAGGAGGGGGCTGGAGAAACAATATTTTGAACATTTCAACCACTAGCTAGCTGTCAATATTACATACTGCACCTTTAATGATAGGTCTAATCAATATCCAGTATAAAACAAGCCTAACAAATCAAAGGTGTACCCAAACTTTAATTGACATTTATGCATTTGGCTCATGTTTTTATCTGAAGTGACCTACACTGTATTCAAGGAACCCATTTTATAAGTTATTGCTTTCCCTGGGAATTGAACCCATGACCTTGATGTTGCTCAGTGTTGAATGTTGTCAACCAAAAGTTGATTGGTTAAGATGGTTGAGGGTTAAGACTAATTGTCTAAGGGGTTAAATGTCTAAATTGTCAAAGTAGTTAGTTATACTTCATAGAAAATCTTGTGGTTTTCAGACCAACCACCCCAAGTGGTTGGGTTGATGTTTTGCTGGTTTTAGAGGCATTATGAGCACTCATCATGTAGTTGGTGCTAATGAAGCATGTACTCAAACCTTCACCTTTTTTTTACATTATTATTACTCTGGCAGAGAGTAGATGTAGAACTTTGTTGTTTTTATGGCTGATGCTTTTACTTTCGTGATTTCCTGTGTTTTCAGTACAAGACATTCTCACGTTACTTAACTCAAATCAAATGTGATGTGCTAATGTTGCCAACATACAATGTCAAATGTGTGCTGTACTTTTGGAAGATATATTCTAAAAAAACATACTCCATCAAAGACCCTAATTTCAACGATGACCCTCTGGATTTCCCCCGACCACAGCAAGCCACTATGGATGGACATTCTTTACAAACTCTTGGCTTTCACTCACTCCCCTGCTTGTGGGAAAAGTTGAGCTGATTGTTGATGACTTTGTTCCT
This sequence comes from Carassius carassius, assembly GCF_963082965.1. Classification (NCBI taxonomy): domain Eukaryota; kingdom Metazoa; phylum Chordata; class Actinopteri; order Cypriniformes; family Cyprinidae; genus Carassius; species Carassius carassius. Next base: position 2,345,876 of record NC_081796.1, on the reverse strand, counting down.
AAATACATGGGAGGTTCTGATTTATACCACATGTTGGCCTATTTATTTCATTTAAACATTTTTTTGGATTACCGGATTACACAAAGTTGAATTATTCTTTTTTTTCAGTGACTGGAGGAAACTGAAACATGTTCCCACAAGCCTCTTCGGTGAAGCCCAGATTTCAAATGACCTTATTTAGATGCTATTGAAATGCCTAAACTTAATACACCAGCTCCCTATAGCCTTTGCTCCCTATAAGATAAACCAGTATCTTATAATAAATTGGCTATTCCACAGAAAACTTTGCAAGAAATAAATTGTCTAATGACATGACCTTTCAGTTTGTGCTTAAATTTGGGATAAAGGGGTATCTTGGACATTATGAAGCTCAACCATCTTGAAAACCATTTTGGTGATCGGCACGTCATATTTTGGATGCTGCCTTGCTGGTTTGGTGCCACCAGTTCAAGCTCAACTAGCTCAGCCAGCAAGACCACCATTTTCAAACAGCTTCATCAGAAATACTATGATGCTCAACCTGTTTCTTCAGCTACATTTGACTTGTATTAGCAGTTTACACTCTCAGAAAAAAGGAGGGTACAAAGCTGTCATTGGGGCTGTACCATTTCAAAAGGTACACTTTTTTACCTTTTAGGTACCAATTTGTACACTTTAGGTAGTTATATGTATCTAAGTTACCAATATGGACTGTTTAGGTACAAAGGTGTGCCTTTTGAAAAGGTACCATTCCAGTGACAGCTTTTGCAACTTTTTTTGTCAGAGTTGCTTCATTTTGAGGATTTGAGTGTATACTTGCTTTGAGACATTTTGGTCTTGATGTACAAGAAAGACAAGTAGGACCAGGATAGCCTTCATGGTCCTCTGATGAGTCATTCCTCAAAGTTCCTCTGCTAGGCATTCTGGAAATCTGCTGCCCTTTGTCATTATGGATGCATTAGTGAGGAACTGAATTCATTCAAGTTTATTTGTTCAAACCCCAGTTTGGGGGGGGGGGGCAGTGCAGCCTCTCCCACAATGTTTTGATTCTGGGCCCAGCAACAAGCATGGGGGTCTATTTGTTATAGCAAGAGAGACCCCACGAGGGGTCGTTTGGTTGCTGCATGACAGAAAACAACAGTAGCCCAACACCATTCCATCGCCGCCCTGCAAGGAGAATTCGTTGCAGATTAAGGAGAAGAGGCAGTTACAAACACAAACAGTTTCTTTATGAGACCCGACAGACTGGGAAAGACTGCACATGATAGCCTTGATGCTTATCCTCAAATGACCTGAGTCAAATGTCCTCGGGATGCAAGCATGATGTGGAGGTTTAGAAATCTTCATGATTAAACAAAAGCATGATGTGTTTGGTAAGGAAAGCTCTTTTGGATAAAGCAACAATCTTAGGATTTTGCTTTGGCCATCCAGTTAAAGTCAAACTGTGTCCTGTTTGGGTTGCATTATGAAGTTTATTGTTGGATGCATATTGTCGTAAATGATTCTAGAGGAATAGTGTGTTTCTTGAGGTAATGCAGTTCTTTTTGTACACTAGCACTAAGACAATTAGTCTTACTTTTAACCCATTCACACTCTGCATAATGGATCTAGACACGGTGCTGAGAAGACGTCAGCAGGATTTGTCAGACGCTAACACCTTCCCTCCAGAACAAAGCTCTCTCAAGGACATCCAGCAGGGCTTTTTTAGTACTGCTTACTGAGCAGGTACCTCATTGTCCCTTTACAAACCATTAGAAATTAAGCGGTCCTCTACTGCTGATGTCCTGTTCTCTTCACAGAGCCGAATTTATAATAAGCCAAGTACACCTTCACTATTTTTCTTCTCCTGCAATTTAAGAATTAAGATTTTTTATGATTCACCATGAAATAATAAGTTTAAGTTGGTGGACAGAGGATATAATCTCAATAAAGCGGTAGGCCTATTTGTTTTCCGCAGCAGAATTGTGGTCGCAGAGTTTTTATCTTCTATGTTAAAGACTTTCACCTTTTCACAGTGTCAAATTGGCTGTTTCTATAGGTGTCCTTTACGCTATTTAGCATAGCCAAGAATAACTCTCCTTGTACGAGGAGGTCAGCCCTTGTGTCAAAACATCCATAGGAAAGGTCTCATTTAATTCAAGAACACGACTGTATTCAGCAGTAAAGCCAATTATAACCATATTCTGCATGAGCAAAAAAAGAAAAAGAAAAAGACCTTGCATGGACAGACTGCCATTTTTAAGTGTGTGGATCCTTTCTTTTTTGGTTTTATATCTTTTTTCATCAGGATTTAATCTTGGTCTTTGACACAGGGTTCCCACGGGTCCTTGAAATCCTTTGTGAATTTGTTTGTGAATCTGAAAAAAAAATAATAATAATTCCAAGGCCCTTTAAAGTTTTTAAAAATAAACATAGATATACTGCTCTTTGCGGATGATGTTGTCGTGTTGGCTTCATCAAGCCAGGACCTTCAGCTTGCACTGGGACGGTTTGCAGCCGAGTGTGAAGCGGCTGGGATGAGAATCAGCACCTCCAAATCCGAGGCCATGGTCCTCAGTCGGAAAAGGGTGGCTTGCCCACTTCAGGTTGGTGGAGAGTTCCTGCCTCAAGTGGAGGAGTTTAAGTATCTTGGGGTCTTGTTCACAAGTGAGGGAAGGATGGAACGGGAGATTGACAGACGGATCGGTGCAGCTTCTGCAGTAATGCGGTCGATGTACCGGTCTGTCGTGGTGAAGAAAGAGCTGAGCCGCAAGGCGAAGCTCTCGATTTACCGGTCAATCTACGTTCCTACTCTCACCTATGGTCATGAGCTTTGGGTCATGACCGAAAGGACAAGATCCTGGATACAGGCGGCCGAAATGAGCTTTCTTCGCAGGGTGGCTGGGCGATCCCTTAGAGATAGGGTGAGAAGCTCAGTCACCCGGGAGGAGCTCAGAGTAGAGCCGCTGCTCCTCCACATCGAGAGGGGTCAGCTGAGGTGGCTCGGGCATCTGTTCCGGGTGCCTCCTGGACACCTTCCCGGGAAGGTGTTCTGGGCGCGTCCCACTGGGAGGAGACCCCGGGGAAGACCTAGGACACGCTGGAGAGACTATGTCTCCCGGCTGGCCTGGGAACACCTCGGTGTCCCCCCAGAAGAGCTGGAGGAAGTGTCTAGGGAGAGGGAAGTCTGGGGTTCTGTGCTTAGACTGCTGCCCCCGTGACCCGGCCCCGGATAAGCGGAAGATGGATGGATGGATGGATGGATAGATGTACAGTAGGTCCTTGAAAGTTCTTGAATTTATTTATAAAAAAAAGTTTTCTGCAAAAAAACAAAAACAAACATATTATTCTCTCTGGTTCACTAATGTGATATTTCACCAATTCACCATTTAAGTTTGTTACATGCATTTATGCATTGCATTAAGTGTTTCACATGTAAGGTACTTTGTGTCATACATGGCCATGAATTTCACATACACAAAACTACTACGATGGTACCTCAGAGCTTGTTAAGATAACGTAAACCCATGAGGCAAGAAGAACTTAAAAGCATATTCATATATCTTAAAACTTCTGGTTACATGAGCCTAAGCTCTTTTCAATAAAATCTATGCAAAATAGAGTTGTCAACCATTCCATATAGCCTAATACATAATTGTCACGTATTTAAGACATGAGAGAAGCGTTCGATATGTAAGCTATAGGGAATGCAGTTTGTTCTGTATTCGCAGGCATACGCCATATGCCCATATAGACCATACAAATAATACATAATCATTCTTTTTGCACAAATTATTGTTTTAATTGTGAACATAGACTCTCAAGGAAGGCTTATGACCTTTTAGAATCCACTGCTGCATGGTCACTTCCACTTCACAGCGAGTGTTGATTATTAAAATGCGATTATTTCTGAGAAACTTTTATAATGTACACCTTTTATACACATACTTTTGTGTCATTTCCGTATCACGCACAAATCTTCTCACTGCGCGCGCGAGCTCACGTCCTTTGGCTCGTACTTGTTTAAACTGGCAAAGCTTAAATGAGTTTAGTTTAAACACATATTAACGTGTGCTGTTCAGGTCTCGCCTGTGTCAGCACCCGGGTGATGACGGAATAAATGACTGCTCATACTCCAGCATACGGCATTCACATTGAACACGAGTGAATGGTTTGTCCAGGTTTTTTTTCTCTTTTTTTTTTCTCTCGCTCTCATTGCTGTTGTTGTAATGTCTGGGAAGCCAGAATGCGCATCCATCAACAGAAACATATATTGGCTGAACCCTGTTTGTTTTAAACCATATTACAGATGCTTTATATATATATATATATATATATATATATATATATATATATATATATATATATATATATATATATATATTTAAATATATATATATATTTAAATATATTATACTTTACATTTGCCCAGTTAGTATCATGATGTTTTTCTCCTCAGATTTATTTGTTATTGCAGTCATGTGTTGGGCTTTGGCTTTTTTTTTTATACAGTTTCTGCTATTGAGCATATGTTTCTGTGAATATCTTGGTGTACACTCATGTATAAATGTCTTCTTGACTCAGCAAGTGTGAAATTCAAGTTTTCACAGTTGCGCACACATATGCATTCATTTGTACGCCAGTACATTATCTGCGCACCAGTGAGAGAAGTTTCCCGTGTTTCTTGACCCGCTGCTCAGGCTGTCTTTGATACGCTGATGCAACCGCTCTGTAACTCCTTCTCCAGTGTTATGGATGATTGCTATGAGATGGAAGCTCTGGGGTCAGGAATCTCTCGTGGATCTTCACCATGTCCCCTGTCCTGCGGGACGGACCCCTGCAGCATCAAAGCCTCTTGTAAACGTCCAGACGACCTTGAGAGCTCCAGAGCCACTAGTGCTTTGCATTTTCTTAATGTTTCGTCAGTCATGTTGATGAAATCAAAAGAAATTTGTCTTCATATCTTACCGCTGTGAAAACACTGCTCATCTCCAAGTTCTTCTGTAAATATTTGGAAATGTTTCGTATTGTGTACATGTTGATGGTTTACTGATGAAAGTTTAGCACAGCAGATTGTTCATTATAGGAGCGTTAATGTCTCTGTGGGTTGGGTTAGTGTTCTGGTTAGCAGAGTCAGTGTATGATTCGGTTCACTTTCTGAAGATTCATGCTGTTCATTTACTGTTCAGGACTGTGTGCGCGTTCACACATTTTGAGTGGCCTTTTTCCATGTACGCTCTGATGCCAGTGCACTAAATTGACATGACAAAGCTTCTCTAATTGACTCCACTAATTACAAATTTGTCATTTTGGTTATGATTAATCCAAAATGATATACACTTATTAACAGAAACAGTCCTTGTGGAGTGATCTAAATTTGACATAATTCAGATTTTTACAATCTTCCCTTAAGGTTAAACCTATGACCCATCAGTTGGCGTCACAGATCTTTAACCACTAGGCTACAACTAGGCACTAATATCAAAATCATTTTTTTTTTTTAAATGCATTTTATTTAAAATGTAATGGTGCACAACAAATTTATTTTTATTTATATTATATTTTATTTGTTTTATTTTTAAATTAGTCATATTCATTTTTTATATTTGTATGTTATTTATTTTTAAAACATATTTTATTTTAAATTTGTTGTGCAGAACAATTGTATTTTTTACATTTTATTTTATTGTTATTTACATTTTATTTGTTTTATTTTTTAATGAATCATAATTATTCATTCATTCATTTTTAATTTTTATTTTATATATATATATATATGTTTTTTTATTTATTTTTTTATTTTTTTTTATTCATGAGAGTTCAACCTCTCGTGAATGAAAACATTTTTCTTTTTTGAAGGTAAAATTGTTATCATGCTAAAGCTGCAAGTTTCAGATGTTGTGTGCTTGGCCTAATGACACAAAACACATGAACGCTCATTTATTTCTGCTCAAGTATTTTGTGGTCTGGGCCACGCTGAAACTGTATTATTTTTGCTGGAAGGATGCCAGGATTATTTTTTTTCATCTAGGAGTAATTACATTTGATTGCTCTTCAGCTGCTAAAGTTGTAAAATGACTTATAGTTTAAATAAATACACTTGGAAAGAAACACAGCGGAACTCCAGAAGTTCATGTTAGGATGGAAATACCTCATTTTAATTGTGAACATGTGCTTTTTGTTCTGCTCAAACATCTTTGTTTAATCTCCGGCTGCTTTGGTTATTCTTTTTGTTGTTGTTATTTTTTTGTTTTTTAGAGATTGTTGACTTACAGTAAGTCACTTTTTTTTCTGTGTTTTGGTTTCAGACACGAATGTAATTGTTGCTTTTGCGGTGCATAAATGTTTATATGGAACAGTTTGGTCATATGTGAGTGTACACCTTACTTCTTACACAATTAGAGGGATTTAAGTCACTTTTTGCGGTCATTAAAAGCCAGTTTGTCCTCCAGATTAGTGAAGCTGATCTCAAAGTTTAGCACTTCCACTTTTTTTTTTCTCCCAGCATTACAGTACGTTGACATACTCTTTCTGTCTCGCAGGTCACTACCAGCTGTCCCCCACCGTGAATATGCCCCAGGACGACACCGTCATCATTGAAGATGATAGGCCACCTGTTCTTCCTGCCCACTTGTCTGACCAGTCATCATCCAGCTCCCATGATGACATGGGATTTGTGACAGAAATGCCAGGATCCTGGCCCAAAGATATCCAGATACAGGATGAAAGGTAAGGTTATCACCTACCACAGAATCATCAGGACATGAAAGGCTTGAGTTATTCATATTTTTTTTATGTATACATATAGGGTTTTACATGTTTGTCTATTTATTTATTTATTTTAATGTGTGTGCTTAAAATATTATTGATAATTGCTCTAGAGTGTGTGTTTAGGGACAACATGCACATACACCGCAGACATGATTTAACAGCGTTTGGAGATCAGCCTGAGAATCACAGCTAACTTGATGACAACTAGTTACAAATGATGCTCCTTCATTTAGTACCGATCTTAAATCACCACAGTCCCGTGTTCACCTCAAACTAAAACATCACACCATCAAAACAACAAAAACAAAACCTCATTTTGAACCATAAAATGTTTCCTTCAAGCACAAACAGCAAGTCAATGTTTCTGCATTATTAGAATGTTGTGGTCTTTGGCATTCAGTGATTCAGGAGCGCATTGATTGACCTCAGCTAATGTTTTGTGATGTCTCGTCCACCAAAAAGGTCAATCACAGCCCATTATGTTTCCACACAGTGCGGAGATGTCAGAGCTGCTAAATAAATGAGTGCGCTGATGGTGTTTTGGGTGTTGGTGACAGCTGTCCCGTCCCACCGGTCTATAATCATTCAGATAGGTGGCATTTGACTGCTTAGGCACTGGGACTATTGTGGCTGCCTTAAAGCATGCAGGTACCCATGAAGTGGACAGCGATATATTATAAATGTCTGTGAAAACAGTCTCTCAGCACTCGACCCATCACACCATCCGGTCCGGTTGCTTTCCTGGTGTTTATGCCACAGAGGACCCCGTCTTACCTCATGAGTACTCAGGACTGGGGCAGGATCAATGGAGGGTAGGGGGTGCAACACAGAATCTGTGTTTTCCCTATCATAACGGGCATAGAAGAAATTGAAATCCTCAGCCATGGTGTAATCAGCTGAGGAAGATGTTGATTTACTCTTATAGTCCGTGATAGCCCTAATGCCCTCCCATACCTGCCTAGGGTTTGCAGAATTATTAAAGCAGGCTTCAATACGCCTCCGATATTGTTGTTTAGCAGTATTGATTCCCTTCCTTAATGCAGCCCTGGCTCTGCTGTATAAATCAGGGTCCCTAGAACCCAGCGCTCTGTCTCTAGCTCGGATCAGTTGTTCAACTCCATGTGTCATCCAAGATTTCCTGTTAAGATACACACGGAAATGTTTCCAAGACATAATATTATCCACACAGAAGTTAATGTAACTCAGGACAGTGATGGTACATTCATCCAATAATCACGAGTGTCTGTGCCCTGTCCCTTGAAAACATCCCAATCTGTGTGGTAGAACCAGTCCCGTAACATAGGGATGGCGTCCTCTGGCCACATTCTCATGGTCTTAGTTATATTCCCAGTGCTCTTGATCTTGGGTGTATACCTTGAGAGTAGCAGCACTGAGAGATGGTCTGACAGACCTAGGTGGGGGTAAGCCTGGGCCTTATACGCTTCTGCTACATTTGTATACACCTGGTCCAGTGTTTTATCTCCCCTAGTAGCACATTTCACATTGCGATGGAATTTGTGAAGAACGGTTTTTAAGTCAGCATGATTAAAATCCCCAGCTGCAACAAAAACACTGTCCGGGTGAGCCACCAAGCTGTTATTAATGCTGTCGTGAACCTGTGCAAGCGCTAGCTTAGCATTAGCGTATGGTGGAATGTAAACAGCACAGATGTAAACAGCAGTAAATTCCCTCGGGAGATAAAACAGTCTGCACTTCAGCAGCATAAGTTCAACCTCCGGACAGCACAGTCTGTTCACGACGGTGACATTTGTACACCAACGGTTGTTAATGTAGATGCAAAGTCCCCCGCCGATCTTCTTACCAGAGTCCGCAGTCCTGTCGGCTTGGTAAGCGGTGCGACCCGCTAACTCAATAGCAGCATCCGGTATGGTGCTGTTCAGCCAGGTTTCAGTAAAAATCATGCAGCAACAGTTGTAAATAATCCTTTTTGCTGCTATATGTAGCCGGATCTCATCCATCTTGCTGCAGATCGACCGTGCATTTGAGAGAAAGATTGTAGGAAGTGATGGTTTGAATGGATTAGCCTTCAATTTGGCCCATACATCAGCCCGTTTACCCCTCTTCTTCTGCCGCTCACAGCGCCTCCTTCGTCGGCCTGCTCCTGCAGAGGGCCCGGTAGCTGGTCTAGCGATCTCCGGGGGAATGATGCACTCGGCTAATGGGTAGTGTATTCCAGTACTCAAGTACAAAAGTTCAGAGCGGCTATATTGTAATGTCGCTGTACTAAAAATGTGCAATGTAATACACAATACCACCAAAAAAGTGAAAAAAAACATGACTGTTGTTGGAGCTCCTGGCCGCTGCGACTGTGCGCGCCACCAATTCTCCAGTGTGCAAAGTGTGCAAAGAACATTGCAAGTGTGCAACATAGTGTGCAAAGTAAACTTAGTTTATCCTTCAGAAATAGAGTAATATTGTAGATTACTCTTAAATATTAAGGTATTTTATGGGCATTAGTGGTCCCATGAAGATCCCTTAACAACCACGTGTCTACTTTTATTTTTATTTTTTTCTTTGTATCAGTCAAAAAAATATTCCTACAGTATAAGCATGCATATGGTTAATTTGACCTCATCTAGTTTCCTGACTTATTATATTGTTTATTATTTTTATTTTTTTATTATTATCATATTTCATAAATGTAAACTCAAAAGCAAAAACAGTGACTTTGCTAAAAGTAATTCTAGTAATTCCATATTATATTATATTATGTTTTTTTGTATTTGGACTTAGTATTGTGGTTGCATAAGTGCATTTATAATCCAGTATAGTTTATGTACATATTTAAAATATAGTAGAGATCATGCTTGGATTTAGGGATGGGCGTTTTCCACAAATATCACATTCGAATATTTGAGCTCACAAAAAACGAATATTCGAATATTCGTTTATTTAAATTAAGTTTAATGAGACAGACGTTATTTTTCATTAATTTAACATTTATTGTTTCCGTCATTTTGAACAAGCTTACACACAATAAGCTTGAACATCACACATTGGCTCAGCCTTTTCCTACGAGTTGTTATTGCATCCTCTTCATCGTTGGTGACGGCGGCTGCGTCCGCACCACTCACATCAAGGAAAATGTTCTGATAATGTTCAAAAAAGTTTTTTTTTCTTACTTCTCTCATGTTTTCATCGAGAAACCTGAGATGTTTGTGGCGAGGGTCTAGGGCAGACGCGAGAAGAGGAGTTTTCACTGCATTCTCCAAGTTAGCGGTGTTTATTCGTTGCGTGAGGGATGCCTCAACAATGTTCTTGAATTCGGTCACTTTCTGTGATTCTCCACGGCATATTTGAAGTACTGTAGAAGACCGCAGTTCTTAGGGGCCGTTCATATATCGCGTCTTTTGCACGCTCAAGTTCGTTATTTCCAATGTAGGCACGCGGGATGCGCGCTCATAATGGAAGCAATGCGCACACGGTGTGATGCGCCCGTTTTTTCCAGCTGTGTCCGCTTAATAACTTTTCAGAATGCCGCAAGCGCACCGCAGGTCATGTGACAAGAACTAAACATTCAGCTTCATCCTTTTCCTGAACAACGTTGAAAGATCAGCCAAGATGAAGGAACAGCTGATCATAGCTGTATATGGATTGCCATTTTGAAATAAATTTAGCAGCAGAGCTACTGAAAGCGATTTTTTGTGCTGCAAATCCATTTATCCTTTGCTGAAATTTCCGCGTCTTCATGAAGAGAGCGCTTCATTGTTGCTTAGCAACGGCAGACGCCTCAGGAGCGCTTCTACCCGAGCGCTTTGGAAAGAAGGAGAAAGCGGTGCGCCTAGCATTTTCCACGCTTTTTTAGAACATATAGAGAAATTTTTATTATATTTTGAGTTTTAATTTACACGGTCACAGTTAGTGTTCAACATAAAACTGCTGTGAGACTTCATCAAAAGAAGGTAAACATTTATCAGTTTTACTTTAACAGCTCTGAATGTCACTCATCCACTTAACGGTCTGTGTATGTACAATAAATTGGAATTTGTTGTGTTTGCCCATGAATACAATAATCCTTCAAACAAATCTAATTGGTTTCTTTATACTTTAACACACTGTCAATGCAGATATAATGTGACTCAACGTTTTACCTCTTTGCCTGGCTTTGACCTTTGATCCAGTACCTTTAATTAAATAAAACTAACTAACTATCTAACCAACTAACCAGCACACCAAGTGACCAATCAATCAATCAATCATTCAATCAATCTTATGTAAAATAAATACAGCCAGTTAGTTAGCTGCTTAGCTAGTTGCCAAAGCAACAAATCTCATTTTTATTTTAATTTAGTTTAACTTGATGTACTAAAATAACTCAAACTAAAACTGAAATGAAAATTAAAAATACATATAATTAAATTAATACAAATACACAAAAAAGTTACAGAAGTAACAATTAACATGACATCTTGAAGTAGAAAAACTGAGTATTTTCTTTTAAAACATGCTTGAATAATAATGTTGTATTTACTTTTTACTTATTCATTCATTCATTCCCTTTTACAGTGTATATAGACTATACACTATAAACATCAACTAAAAGTAAAATGAAAATGTAAAAAAGTATGATATCAATAGCAACTATAATAGTATCTCAATGATACTTAGTGCTGCCTAATTCTGGCTCAATTTAACTCACAAATGACACATCAAACGGCAAATCTTTTGTGTTCTTTAGTTTCCAGCAGTTCTGGTTTTGGTGATGTGTGTTAGTGAGGCAGTCAGTTGTTATCAGCAGAGATGCAGTCTTGCCAGAGTTATTTGGACGTGTCTCGAATGGTCTAATTGATGGAGTGACTGGATGGTCAGCTCGTGTTCTGCGCTCAGGTCATAGTTGACAGAGAGACTTTTTGTGATTTAACTTGTGTTAAGAACTTGAACACCTTACAGTGTTCGACATGCGTATCTCATAAAGGCGTATGAAGTCATATCTCATGTGTGTCGATATATTGCTGACTGTTTTAATTACACATTTTCCTCTCCCCAAATGCTAATGGATCCCTGTTGGATATGAATATTAAGACACACAGCGGAGTGCTGAACACCTCCCAGATGTGCTTCACACTCCAGCCTCTAGAGTTTCCACCATACTGGGGTTCAGATTCATCTCTGATGAACATCTCTCCTTACGACACACACACATGCACCGCTTTTCTCCCTAACAGTGAGGACAGTGTCTCCATCACGCGTCATCATTTAACAAGCCTTATGTTGTTCCAAAAAGATGTTTTTTTTATGTTTCTTTCAAAAAGACAATAAAGAAAACAAAGCTTAAGATATTTTTATTTTTTCCTTACTTCTGCAAATTCGCATTAATGCAATGCAAATAGTTTATTTTATTTTATCTACCATTATGTTACTTTTTTATTTTTAATCCAGGCTTTTATTATAATTAAAGTGTCGTCAACTTATGTAACAGAATGGTAGATAAAATTAAATAAAGTGATAGAAAAATGAACTAAATGTATTATAGACAATCTATTTCTCACACGAAGTTATCTAATGAAGAGTCACAATATTGACACAAGTTGCATGGATTACAATTATGACAACTTTTCCATCCTTTTTGAAATTTGATTTAGTTTTTCCCATTTTTTGTAAGCACATTACTTTGTGTTCCACAGAATAACAAAAGTCAAATGGACAATATTTATGGCTGATTTATTTCTATAAAATAAGCAATAAAAATAAATAAATGAATAAAAAGCAGTTAGACATCTCTTTTGCAGTGATAAACTACATAGACACTGCTGAGTTTGACTTTTAGAAGAATATGTAAATATGTGCTGTGTGCTGTCCTCTCAATAACAAAATAAATACAAACATGACAGTGATGAAAAAACAGCAGTTAAGAAAGCATCTGATCATAACCATGTTTGCAGTTCAGTACTGCAGTCAAGTCACATCGCTTTTAATTATAGCACTTTATACAGTAGCAGTTTTGGTCTGCTCTTGTTTGAAACCACTTCACACCAGTTCATTCTTCAGTTTCACTTGAAGTATATCAGGCCTTTAGTCCAGTGTGTTTGGGTCAGTCAAGGAGTTGAAGTGTTTAATATGATAGAAGAGAGAGAACAAAAATAATTATGAGGGAGTTCGGAAGGAATTGAGTCTAAACAGAATACATTGACCTTATCTTCAGCATAGGGTGAGCTCTCTGTCTCCAGTCGATATGTGCTAGACGGCATGCATCTACTCAAGCATCATAACACCACGATCAATACCAACAACAGACCCGTCTGCCCTTGCTAATACAACACATCCTACACATCTACATGTGGAGCAAACGCTTCACACCACAGCAGTTTTAGTACTGAGACCAGAGCAGTTACTGAGCTGATATCCAGACTCTGAACCTCTCTCTCAGTCGTTTGGATCCTCTAAAGCTTGTCTTGCTCCCATGCTTTCTCAAAGTTCAGACGTGTTTTTGTGATTTGCATCAGAGCTCCTATTGTTCTGCAGTGCAATATGAACAGCAAGAAACTCACTCTGAGTAAAAGGATTCGTGACAGTGTAGTGTAAAGAGTAGACGCAAACACTGATTTTCACATTACTGCATTATTTATTTTTAGGACTTACGCACTTTAAGAATAAAGTAATGACAAGTAAAAATATGGCTGGGTAATTCTACAGCGGCATCAGTAACTAAACCTTTAGTTTTGTGTGACGCTGCATCCATATATTTAATAACCCAGTTTTATTAGAATATGTGTCTCTGGGTATTTGCACTAAAGATTATTTCATTCAAGTTCTAGGACAAAAAAATAAATAAATAACTAATGTAATAATATGAAATACATTATCATCATCATCATCATCATCATCATTAAACAGTATAATAAATGATATAACATGATTATTTGAATTACCATAAATAATTTTGAATTATAAAGGGACACAATCAGTCAGTCAATCAATCAGTTAATAAATCAATCAATCAGGCCATAGGAGACCAGAACAATGTCCTCATCGTGATCTGAAAGCAGTCATGTGACTAACCCAGTCTGGTTGTTTCTGTGTCTTTACAATAATTAAGGAAAGTTGCTCAAACCCAGTGATCAGACTTTATTTCAAGACATTATTCCATGTTTTTTAGGAATGTTTTCAATCGATCAGTTCTGTTGTGAGTCTCTGCTTCACTACATTTGGCCTCCATCTCAATCTAGTCCATCTCTGCCGTCCTTGCTGGTTTTCACTCGGTTTCTGTTTATTTTTGGTTTGGAAAGACTTTCTTTCAGTATCTAGATCTCATGTCTCAGATACAGTATATTTTGCCATTATGTTCTCTCAGGGACACGGTGTGTGTGTGTGTGTGTGTGTGTGTGTGTGTGTGTGTGTGTGTGTGTGTGTGTGAAGTAAGCAGGGATTGGGGATGAATAATGCATCATTGATGTGTGTGTCCTCCTGTTGCACTGATGGGACGCTTCTGTCGGTGGGTTTGGGAGCTGGTGTGACCGTGTAATGCAAGGACTTGTTTATTGTTTAGACTGAAACACAGAAAACTCCGTTTTCAGTAGCCCTATAAAAATGTTAAACAACAATGGCATCCATGGCAAGTTTATTTATTTATTTGTTTGTTTGTTGTTGTTGTTTGATAATAAATAATAAAACTATTGTTAATATCATTATCATCATACAGGTTTTTCATGTTAATATTTTAAATAAAAAACAAAAATAATAACAGCAATGACAGACTATATATATATATATATATATATATATATATATATATATATATATAATGTTCTTTAATTTTATACCGATTATTAAGCATAATAATATTTAGGTTATTTCAGTGTTATTGTATAATAATAATAAAAGGAAAGTATTTTATTGAATAATGTTTCATATTTCTCCTGTCTTTCAGCACACTCAGTCCAGACGCAGATATGGATGATGTGTTTCAGAGGGAAGGCTTCGGCCGGCAGAGCATGTCAGAAAAGAGGACCAAACAGTACAGCGATGCTGCTCAACTGGAGATTGTCAAGAGTCGCAAGTCGAAGAGTATGGACCTAGGTAACCTCACGCTCAACACTGGCACTCCCCAAACCACTTCCTGTCCCTTGCCTCGCTGCTTCCTGTTCCTTTGCAATCCAGCAGCGTGGTATGTGAGCCAGGGTGCGTAAGCTAGCACAGCACTTAACTTTAAAGCTAATAATATCAGGCACAGCAGTGGCTACAACAAACTTAAAAGAGCACAGAGAGTCCTTAAACATTAAAAATATTTTTTTTGCATTACTTTCTCTCCTAACTAACATATGTATCACTCATCTCTCAAAGTAGGCCTAAAGCTCACCTCTGAGGTGGGTTTGAGGGACTCAAGGACAGGTCAGGGTTGTTGAGAGTGAAGCAGGCCTGTCTCAGGAGACGCACAGCTTCTGCCGCATGGCTGCATGGCTAATTGGAGGAGATAAAACATCGCTTTCATCCTCTTTATCCTCAGCCAACATCAAGCCCAGCGCCTCCTGAGACCGGACCAAGCCCCGCTCAGTCACGACCATACTAGACACTCGAGACACGTCCCGCTCTATGCACTTCACTAGCAAAAGTGAAATGAGTGGAAGGAGATATAGCACTTAAAAAAAATGAGAAAAAGAGGGAAAAGGAATGTCTTTTGGCAGCAGATGAGACCTGTTTCAGTGCCTCATTAAGCTTTAGTTAGACTCTGGATATGAGAGTTTTTGGTGTTCAATTGTTACACACATAAACACATACAGTACTGTTCCACAAATATAAAGTAACCCCAAAAAGTTTTTGGACACTCAAAGGGTTAAAGATGTCACAAATTAAATTGAATTAATAAAGCACTTACTTACTGACACTTAATGGATCATGATCATACTTAACGTAACGTAACATTACTATTAATGTATTGATGTACTATTTATGTACTACTAATAATTAATGTAATGTTACATTGTTAGGACACCTGCAAGATTTTTAAATAATAATAATAATAATAATAATAATTTTTATGTAAATATTAAGTTTTATGTTTATGTGAAATGAATGTATATATATATATATATATATATATATTTCAGCAGTTTGGGCTCAGTACTTTTTTTAAATACTAGTATTTTGCAAGGTAATGTTATTTAAATTATATCAACATATTTGTATTTCGAATAGATGCTGTTCTTTTCAACTTTTCAAAAGAAAAAAAAGTAATGCATCATGGTTTCAACAAAAATATTGTGCAGCACACCTGTGTTCCACACTGATAATAATCAGAAATGTTTCTTGAGCAGTAAATCATCATATGTCCATGATTTCTGAAGATCATGTGACACTGAAGACTGGAGGAATGATGCTGAAAATACAGCGGAGCATCACAGAAAAACATTACATTTCACATGTAATTAATGAACTTAGGTGGTAGTCTGAGAAACTTTCTTATGTCTTCCCCAGTTTTACACAATAAATAAATGAAATGCATTTAGAGAGGACAGATGTGCCCGTCATTACAGGCCATTTCAACCGAGCAGCATTTAAAGACCTCTCCTCTCTACTCATTAGAAACACATTTCAAACACATTCCACATTTCACCAAATCTCTTGTGCTTTGTTCTGATGAGCCATTTTCCTCAAGTGGCATTTCTGCCATCAGGTTGAGTATATATTTTTGCTCCTCTCAGGCTTTTAGAAGAACACAATCTCCAGTAACAGTCTAAAGACAGATTTGAGAGAGCCAACATGGGGAACATTACAGAAAAAAAATTATAAAATAAATCATCCTTCACGGTTTCTACCCTGTGTGTGATAAGACTGAGAGGGACAAAACGCAACTGGTTACTCCTGGTTGATGGAGCTAAAATCACCTAACACATGCATCTGCCCAATACTTTTGAATTATATCGCATGATAATTCATTAAACTCTCTCTTTCTCTCTCACCATTTCATTGGTTTTCCCACTTTGACCGTCTGCCTCTGTCTCACGTCGTGTCTCACTTTTACAGAGTGATTTGCATGCCTCTTGGGTTGGCCTTTGGAAATGTCAAGTAAGATCTGTAATGGAATGAGTTGCATGGGTCTGAGAATGGTGGACCGTCTTGAATTAACCAATCACAATTGTTTATGCATCCCTAACAGTAGCCGACGAGTTTAACCTCACTCCCTGCACAGAGAGGACCGAAGGTAAGGCCACTGATCAGAAACACTAACCTCACGAACACACCGGATCTCTGAGTGTCTGGGCATGCTGATGTTTTGGTGGACTTCTAATGGTGTTTTTAAATGATTTAAACACTTTTTCAGATAAATCTCTGGAGCTCTGTTTCAGAACCTAATAATCTGCACGCTGATGCAGCCATGTTTGCTTCACTTTGTTTAAAATCTAAAGCAGCATTGTGTGTAACCTTCAATGCAGGGAGCAATCCCAGAATGCATTGGGAGTATAGTGAAAAAAAAGGTTGACTATAATATTTAAATTCTGAATATAAAGCACTATTTTAATTCGTATTTATTTGCTGTAAGCTATTCAAGCACTATTATAATCCTTTGAGAAAAGTATATACTCGTTATATTTATATAGTAGTATAAAGAAACATTTCAATCAAATCTAATTCTCTAAAACAATTGGCAATTTGATCAAGTATGTATTAGTGTCTATTCTAATTAGTATAATAGAATCTGTCTATTCTACCATGTCTTTTAGGATCAGTTCACAGAACTGTATATTAGATTTCATTAGACACTAAAAAACATTGTTTCAAGTTTCTGTCTATTTTAAAGTGCACTTAGTTTGTATTTGTGCCCTTTAGCTTAGCAGTCTGCTAATGTCAAACTCAATCAAGAGATACATAGATTACAGTTATAATATTTCATTAGTTACAGTGTAGAAGAACATCACTTCACGTTTCTGTGTAATAAAAAAAAGATTTTAATTTATGTTTTAGAATATATGTATTTGCCTTTAGCTGAGCAACATGCTAATGTCAGACTATTAGAATCAGTTGTACTGTACTGATTCTGTACCGTAGAGAGATGTACTGTAGGCTACAGTAGATATTTAATAGTATAGAAAACCATTGTTTTAAGTTTCTGTCTATTTATAAATGGACAGTTTAACCCAGTATTTAGGCTATTTGTTGTTAGTTTAGCAACGTGCTAATGTCAAACTATTACAACCAAATTAGAAACATCTAGACTACCATTGTTTCATTACACTATATAGTATAGAGAATATATATATATATATATATGTATATATAGAAAATTAATAAACAACTAATTTTAAACTGTTACACACTGTTACACACTGAAACATAGACCGTTGTTTCATCATATACTGAATAATATAGAAAACATTTGTTTAAGTATTAATCTAATAAAAATAGTAAAATTTGCCCAATGTTTATTTATTTTATTTTATTATTTAAGCTAAGCAACGTGTTAATGTCAAACTGTATTCCAGTCAATTGAGACAAATGTGGACAACCATTGTTTCATTATACAACAAATAGTACAGAAAACTTTTAAAGTACTGATCTAATAAAGATGGTCAGTTTTATTCATTATTTATTTGTTTTTAGCTTAGCAACATGCTAACTCTCCTATGTACAGAGCCACAGTATTCTTAAGCCCTATTCGGATGGGACTTGTTTTACAGGGGGTTGCCTGAGAAATCTGTGTTTCACAGATGTACTTGGTGATTTTAATCCCGTCCGAATCTGCCACGTCTGTGTTTTTCTCACACAACCTCTGTGATAATTCCAGAGCAAATTACCTACTGTTTTTCAGCAAACTCAGTGATGCTCTGAGAAAACTAATCCCGCCCGAATGCGAATGTCTGTGATTGCCGGTGATATTTTATTTCACAACGCGTTCCCTTGTGTGTTTTGGCCAACGTGAATTACCGTAGATGCTCTTACCGCGTGCATGTTTGATATATTTGCTTACCGGCAAAGTAATAATAATAAAAAAATAACAAAAATAATAAAATCAAGAGCAAGATCACGTAAACTGTTAATACCGGCTATTGTAATATCAGCATCAGATAAGATTACTCGCGTTCATTTATGCACTCAGTTACATAATGTTTTAATTACATATGTACCTTTATGAAAATTAAACATATGGTAGATTTAGCCTACTACACACACACACACACACACACACACACACAAAGGAAAACAAGTTAAACTAAAGGAACCACACATTAACATGGTTTTGCTATACTAGCCATTTCGTATTTATTGTGTAATAATACTAATGGCAATCATTCTGAATGAATGCAATGCACGCATAGGGAGCGCGTGATCTCTGTGATGCCCAGATGCACAAATCAGACCCTCCCACCTCTGTAATAAACACGGAGATGTTAGTCCCGTCTGAATTGGTACATGAAAATCACAGACGTCAGGTGGTAAGAATCGAAATTCAAACGTAGTTTAGAAAACTAGTCCCGTCCGAATAGTGCTTTAGAATGACAAATGAACAGAGCGAGACCACCGGTGACGGTGGAAATAAGTCCAAGAACAAGTTTAATCTGTGCTTGCAAGAATCCTTCCAAACGGCCCGGCCCCCCTTTGACTTCATGACTCTCCTATCAACTGTTAACTGTTAGTAATCAATCTAACTAAACGACTGTGTGTGTTGTGCTCGTTAAGGAAGTCATTTGAAGTAATTGCCATCAAATCAGAGAGGGTGTTGCTTTCTTTTTTTCCCATTGAAATGAAGTGCCATGGTGTTAAATAGACGTTTTGGCAAAACAAAGCGCACTGCTTGTTCTTGAGGAACTATGATGGAAGAAAACATTAATTATGCCGAGGGCAGCTGGAATGGGAAAAGAAACAGAGGTGTGTATGCATGTATGTATGCATACATGTGTGTGAGGAGAGATTGCTGAGGTTCTGTTTGAAATAAAGAGCCTCAATGTCAGACTGCAATTAATCCATCAATGTCAAGCGTTAGTTACAGCAGTTCTAGTTACAGCACAGGGGAGCAGTAGTCATGCTGGGAGATATATGGAGACCATAGATTCAGAGTCATTCATTCTGTCAAAAAAGTCAAAGCTTTTTTATATTAAAGTCAACATGAAGCGCTGTTCGCAAAAAAACGAGAGATGGACATGAATTGCGGAGTTGCGTATTAATCATGTTGCTCAGAACTCCTTAGATCTGTTTCCTTTCACTGTTGTGGAGGTCACAGTGGTGCAGGATGCTTGCTTACCGTGTGGCGAGGCCTTTAGATGAATGTATTTTGAGATAAGTTGATTTGCCTTCTTTACAGAGACATCCAAAAACAACCTTTAATGGACAAATTGTTCTTTTCATATGAAATTGGAGACATGACAGTAGTGTAATGTAGGCAGTGAAGCAATGAAGGAACCAAAGTTCTGAATGCAAATCGAGAAGGAACACCTTCGAAGCAGGTTTTCATGATTCCAAGTCATTTGTATGTTCACCACGTTTACTCAAGCAGGTTCCATTGGGACAATTTCCATTTTTCTTTCTTAAACCTGTGAGTGTTTGTTAGCTGTCAGTCATAGCTTATTATTAAATTAAATAAATTATGTTAAATGAAGTGTGTTTGTGTTATTTTAGTATCACTGAGATGCCATTGTTTTTGCTAATTCTTAAAAATAAAGTTCCTTTAGTTAACATTGGTTAACAATGAACTAAAATTAACAATGTTAATTCTTGTTCTCACAACCTAATAAACCTCAAAACCCTTGTGGTTAAGATCGGCTAACATAGTCACCAAACTGAAGACATCTTTTCTTACAACCTTCAAACTGCCGGTCTGTCTGTAAGTGGCAGGACGTGATGTCAGACGCTGACAGAGCAGAGCAGGTTCTGAGCATCACTGATATCATTACGCCAATGAGACAGATGACTGTGTCTTGACTGATTGGCTCGCGGCATTAGAAGTTAATTAGGACAAATGTAGAGGAGCATGGGACAAGCTGGACATCCTCTGGTCCACTAATGATCATAGGAATGGTGGGTGAACTAACCCCCGGGACTCCTTCAATCTTTCTGGACACACCAGGATGAAACCTCCTTTGCCGCTGTGGAGATATTTTTAACCTAATAACCCTTTTACGTTGATGCATAAAATAGCAGATTGCTGAATAAATTACATGCAATGAATTGTGTTTTCATGCGCAAATGTTGGCCTGTAATACATTGAGTATCCCTCATGAGAATACTGCTGGCCATCTTAACAATACCGCGGTCACATTCATCGCATAAATGCTGATTACTCTTAACCGCTCAAGTGCTCGAGGTGCCTTTATGGCTTTGATAATTAAAAGCACTTTATGATATAGATACAAATAGTAATACCATGGTAATATCATGCATTTTTGGGCATGTGCCTTTTTGTAATAAAAAATAAATAAATAATGCATTTTATATTTAATATATATATATATATATATGTGTGTGTGTGTGTGTGTGTGCGTGTGTGTGTGTGTGTGTGTGTGTGTGCAGTGAGAATATGAAAATAAAAATAGTGTATGTGATATTATAAGAATTACACTGGTTTGATCCATTGAGGGTTGCATATCAAAATCCTTAGGAAATACGCAATTATGAGCTTTCCGTTCCTTGACGTGTTTTGCTCAGAGGAGATTCAATGCCATGTGGTTTGATTATTTCAGGATTGAGAGTGATGTCATTTGTGTTTTCTGCTTGTATCTGCTCAGTCCTGTCGTGTTTGCCGTGTGTTCAGTCATGCTCTTCAATGTAGCAGATTTGTGTGTAAAGCTCTGAAAACCTCGTGTTCACAAGCTGTTCCTCGGAGCATGTTGATTAAAGAGCTTCTCCAGCATATGGGACGCGATATTAGTTCACGTGCATGTCTGCTGCATTGGATTCTTTCCTTTTTCATTTCTATTAATAACAGAGACAGATACGGATACAGTGTGCTTCATGAGAGAGGAGAGAGGTGAAGTGGGATGAGATGGTCTGCATTGTGTCCTGGTGGACTTGAGCACTTCCTGGTCCGTGTGCTTCGTTAATAAGGACAGTTCAGTCTGAAATGCACATTTCACTTCTGTCGACCAGAAAATGTGATTTTGTTTAGGAATTATACAATTTTAATCTGTTCCTCACCTAAACTTGGATTGACTTGCAGGAAAATGAGAAACACAGTGCACAAGTCACATAATTTACTTTTATAATGCACATTTCTTCATTTTTGAAACTTGCAGTCCCAGTCCTCATTAAGTTTCACTTTTTATTTTAAAACTCTACTTTCGTACGTTTACTAATATTATTTTTACATTACATTATTTATTTATTCTTATAGTACTTTTGTAATGCTTGCAGTATGTTTGCAGTGACTAACTCGTTCTGTAAAAGACAGATTCCGTGAATATCGATTATTGTTCAGTTCTTTGTCTTGGATGAGGCCGGTCACTGGTTTGGCCCTTGTAAGGTTAATCAGTAGGGTTCAGAAGGAGCCCCAGCTTCAGAAGCTTCTACTCGATGTGAAAGAATGCTAACAGTGTCAGCTCTGGTTTGGTTTACACACTTCTAACCGCTAACCTACACCTCAGATCACCTGGAATCATTTCTAAGCTTTCGATCCCCTTTTACTGATGTCTAAAACACTGTTTAA
Source organism: Carassius carassius (assembly GCF_963082965.1). Lineage (NCBI taxonomy): Eukaryota > Metazoa > Chordata > Actinopteri > Cypriniformes > Cyprinidae > Carassius > Carassius carassius. Next base: position 2,323,555 of record NC_081796.1, on the reverse strand, counting down.
ACCGTTCATCTTTCAGAGGAAGGTAATAGATTTCTAATTGTTTTCTTATGTTGTTGGAGGTTTATTTTGCTAGGCTAATGGCTGTTTTGCTTCATGTCTTTCCTGCTAAAGATGGGCTGTGAGCTCTGCAGCTGGCAGGAACGCTCCATTTAGCGTCTGAAAACAAATCGGGAATCTCAGCGTGCTGTAGATGGAGGGAAGATGTTTTTAGGAGGAGGACCAAACCATTGGGTCCACCTCAACGCATCATCTGAAAGGAGAAACGAGAATGAGAGAGATTGAAAGACAGCTATGTTTACACAGAGTGCCACCATATGTGATTTTCTTGTGTATGGAAATTTAGTTTTTAATGTCTACTGGCATGGCAAACGTCAATTCCAGGAACTTTAATATTCCTGAACCTGCATCTGCAGTCTCTGGGGACAATAATGTCATGTTATGTTTCTGTACTTAAATACATATATATATATATATATATATATATATTAATAAAAAAAACACATACTCATACAGTGTGTTTATATATATATTTAGTGAGCTAAATGCACACCTATACAATGATCACATTTTTTTTTCAGATTCAAATTTTATTTATGTATTTGTTTAGTGAGAAAACTGTCCTGATATCATAATAAATAAAACATTGGACTATTTTGATATTGTGTTATAAAAATAAGATATGCATATTAAATATAATACAAATATAATATAAAATAAAATGCAACAACATAAATTGTTACATAATTTTTGTGTATTTAGGACAAATTGCAGTATTTTTTTTTTCATTATGGTTATACCCCATGCCATTGTTAGTAGCATTCAATAATTATTATTTTTTATGAAAATATATATTTTTCAAAAGCATGTGAAACCAACATGCATTTAAATTCATGCATGTTACTAATAATGTATTATTTAATAATTTTAAGTAGGATTTTTTTCTCCTTTTCTTTTTTTGTGGGCACTCTTATTTGTCATTGATCCATATTTTAAACCAATCTGACTGCTGACCCTTGGATCGGGGTCGCTGTTCTTGAGGCCCTTAAACAGGCGTTCACTGACAGCATGAGCAGCCAGTGCCCGAGTCTCGCCTCACTAGCCAAATCTAAACACTGAACAGCAGCCACTGGAAAAATAATTATAGCTGTCCAAGTAGGAGGCCTGTTTAACACAAGAGTTTGAGGGCTGTGTTTTCAGCATCATAGCCGAGACATTTTCCGTCAATATCTGATGCGAAGTTCTTCGAATGAGAAATGGCACATTTATGCTACACCAGCAAACAAACGGCAGCTTCGGTTACGCTCTGAAGAACTGTAGCGCTGCTGTCGATTAATGTTTGTTTATTTACAGTATAGTGTGCATGCTAATTGTGTTAGAATGTGCATGGTTGCAAGGTTTATTGTTAGAGGTTCACATACTATTTTATCCAATCATGCATTTGGCTTAGATCATTTTTCAGTAGTTGGCAACTGTTTCAGAGTCTGTTCCATACAGCTCACACAATAACACACACATGACGAATTCACACGTACACAGGGTACAGAATTAGCTTAGGACCACATGATCCAGCTGAACATCAACTGAGAATGTTTATTGGCCATAAATATTTCATTGGCAATATTTAGTATTTTAGTTAATATTACAATGTGATGTACATAGTAATATATTTTTTAAATTACAGTTCAAAACTTGTGTTAATAAGACAGACAGACAGACAGGCAGGCAGGCAGGCAGGCAGGCAGGCAGGCAGGCAGGCAGGCAGGCAGGCAGGCAGGCAGGCAGGCAGGCAGGCAGGCAGGCAGGCAGGCAGATAGATAGATAGATAGATAGATAGATAGATAGATAGATAGATAGATAGATAGATAGATAGATAGATAGATAGATAGATAGATAGATAGATAGATAGATAGATAGATAGATAGATAGATAGATAGATAGATAGATAGATAGATAGATAGATAGATAGATAGATAGATAGATAGATAGATAGATAGATAGATAGATAGATAGATAGATAGATAGATAGATAGATAGATAGATAGATAGATAGATAGATAGATAGATAGATAGATAGATAGATAGATAGATAGATAGATAGATAGATAGATAGATAGATAGATAGATAGATAGATAGATAGATAGATAGATAGATAGATAGATAGATAGATAGATAGATAGATAGATAGATAGATAGATAGATAGATAGATAGATAGATAGATAGATAGATAGATAGATAGATAGATAGATAGATAGATAGATAGATAGATAGATAGATAGATAGATAGATAGATAGATAGATAGATAGATAGATAGATAGATAGATAGATAGATAGATAGATAGATAGATAGATAGATAGATAGATAGATAGATAGATAGATAGATAGATAGATAGATAGATAGATAGATAGATAGATAGATAGATAGATAGATAGATAGATAGATAGATAGATAGATAGATAGATAGATAGATAGATAGATAGATAGATAGATAGATAGATAGATAGATAGATAGATAGATAGATAGATAGATAGATAGATAGATAGATAGATAGATAGATAGATAGATAGATAGATAGATAGATAGATAGATAGATAGATAGATAGATAGATAGATAGATAGATAGATAGATAGATAGATAGATAGATAGATAGATAGATAGATAGATAGATAGATAGATAGATAGATAGATAGATAGATAGATAGATAGATAGATAGATAGATAGATAGATAGATAGATAGATAGATAGATAGATAGATAGATAGATAGATAGATAGATAGATAGATAGATAGATAGATAGATAGATAGATAGATAGATAGATAGATAGATAGATAGATAGATAGATAGATAGATAGATAGATAGATAGATAGATAGATAGATAGATAGATAGATAGATAGATAGATAGATAGATAGATAGATAGATAGATAGATAGATAGATAGATAGATAGATAGATAGATAGATAGATAGATAGATAGATAGATAGATAGATAGATAGATAGATAGATAGATAGATAGATAGATAGATAGATAGATAGATAGATAGATAGATAGATAGATAGATAGATAGATAGATAGATAGATAGATAGATAGATAGATAGATAGATAGATAGATAGATAGATAGATAGATAGATAGATAGATAGATAGATAGATAGATAGATAGATAGATAGATAGATAGATAGATAGATAGATAGATAGATAGATAGATAGATAGATAGATAGATAGATAGATAGATAGATAGATAGATAGATAGATAGATAGATAGATAGATAGATAGATAGATCCAAAGCCCTTTTAATTCCCATTTAGTGTTCATTTTGTACTCTGCACATACAAATGCAAATCCCTGACCCGCGCAGCCAAGCCAATCGGCTTCCACTGAGGTCTTTTCTACAGGATTTCATAAGCAGGATTAATGTTGTCTCCATGCTGGCGTGTGTTTAAAGTGTGGGCCTATACTGTGTCTTTGTGAGGAACCCTTAACGAGAAACAAGTGGATTAAATGCATGAAAAGGTCATTAAGCAGACGAGTTGAGGGAGTTTCGGCTAGGACTCGCTGCTCAATCTGAACGGGTCGAGTCTCAAAGCGTGTTCAGTCTACAAGCTTTTTCTCTTCCTCCCTCTTGTTCTCCACATTCCCTCCTCCACCTCCTCCCATGACCACACAGGGAAGATAATGGGCCTCATATTTGGGCCATCCATCAGTGCCTTAAAGTACAGAAAGGAGTTAAGCGCTCTTTCCCTCACACACTAGCACACACACACATTTGGAAAAAGAGGCAAAAATGACCTCGAGTTAAAAATGAGACTTATGCAAGATAGATAATCTATTTGATACCTCACTTTGAATCAAGTGGAGCCATATATGTTCTATATTATTTTAGCACACTTTTATCACCTTCCATCTGCAGATAAACACAGCCCCAATATGCACATTTGTCTTCAGTGAGAGGTGTAAATTCTAGAAGTGAATTAAGAGAGAATGATTTATTGAGGGGAAAAAGTAAGACAGTATCTTTTTTCTTCATTCTGGCATGTTTTTTTACTCTCTCTGTTTTTCCACCACAAGGCAACTCCACACGAGATGTGGGACCGTCGTTGGGTTTGAAGAAGTCGAGTTCCTTGGAGAGCCTCCAGACAGCTGTTGCCGAGGTAACGCTCAACGGAGACGTCCCGTTCCACAGGCCACGCCCCAGAATCATCAGGGGGCGGGGCTGCAACGAGAGCTTCAGGGCGGCCATCGACAAGTCTTACGACAAGCAAGGTGTGACCGCGGTCAACCCCGATGAAGATGACGAGGGCATGGAGACATGTACGTATTGGGGAGGGGGCTGGGGGATCATGGGGGAGTTTTGAATCATATCTAGAGACTAGGATATCAGGGGTGTATCCCAATTCACGTTCTATCCATCCTAAATAGTATTCGACATTAGTGCATCACAGACTGCAGTTTGTTGAAATTAATATCCCGGATGGTTTACTTTAAAATTTGAAGAAATGTTGGCCATAACCCATTGCTCATTGGAAGCAGATTCAATTAAAATGATCAAACAATGATAAAAAGTGTTAAAAACTACAAACATGGAATATATGCAAGACCAATGGATTTTCAAGTCGACTTGTTAAAAATCGAGGATCGATCAAACGTTCTGGATAAAAATATTGTGATTTTATTTTTTGCCATTTCGCCCAGCTCTAGGCAACTTTTAGAACATAGTATAAGTAGGCAAACTGGTCAGATTACTCTAGAGGCTAATGAAAATACTCTGGTAACACCCTAGCAACCACTAGAAGCTGCATGGCAACATAATCTCAGTCTCATTAGAGCTTGTACCAGTGATTCCTGTGTGCAGTGACAAACATGGCACACGCTGAGTTTATGATTTGTCAGATGCTTAAGAATCTTTTATTTTTCTTTTAATGAGTCAGTCAAAATAATTCATGATACATGTTCATGATAATTCAAGATATTCATCTTTAAATTCACTTTTGCATTACCAGCTTAAATCAGACTCACAGTGAATTATGTACTGACCTGTGAGTGTTTATTTTTATTTTTTTTATTTCAATATGTACTAGGGACCAGTTGCGCCAGCTGTGCTTGACCTACAACCTAGCTGACTTTTTACGTAAAGGGAGGTAAACGTATGCATTAAACACACAGATTACGACTAGCATTGTGTTACTCATAGTCGAGAAAACAGCACAAAAATGCTGCATCATGGCGGTGAGTTTTGCATGAACAAATTCAAAACTCATATATGTAAACATAGCAGTCTAGTTCGATCAGTTTTAGTCCAGCCAGTGCGTCATCATCTACTTTCTTAACCTCCTGTTTTCTCTTTATATTGAAAATGGCAACTCATGTAGTCACAGCTATTACCATAATTGCACAGGCACAGTAAAGGCGATCTGACACAATATCAATGCCAATTTTATCAGTTGTCTCACACAATGACTGGCTCAGAATATTATGAGTCTCCAGCCAATTGAGGTTCACTTTATAGACTAAGCTCAGAAGAGAAACAAGGCAGCGGGTCTCACGAGGACGTCTTGTGCTGTTCTGAAGATTAGACTAGCAGAAGAGATCCTGCTGCTGTAACTAGGTCAGGCCTTCCCTCAAAGACCCGAAAGGAAATAAACAGCCAATGAGCATGTGTAAAAATTTCACTATTAATTTTGCCCATGACCAAATTAATTTCCAGACATCCTCACTGGGCATTTTTCTCTAATGGGGCCTGGGTTTAAAGGGATATTTCTCAATATCTCGCAGACTTTAGTATACCTACTAAATGCGTTTGGGTTATTTTTTCACGGTTCATTGATTGCTTGTAGTAGCAACGTGTTTTCTTTTCATATTTTAGATCATTTCATTTATTAACCCATTTTAAAATGTATCATTGCCACAGTTTACTGCATTGAAAGTGTTGCTTTTTTGTTTTAGTTTTTTAGTAAGGAATAATAAAGAAATCAGATTCATATATATACAGTACAGACCAAAAGTTTGGACACACCTTCTCATTCAAAGAGTTTTCTTTATTTTCATGACTATGAAAATTGTAGATTCACACTGAAGGCATCAAATCTATGAATTAAGACATGTGGAATTATATATGGAATTATATACATAACAAAAAAGTGTGAAACAACTGAAAATATGTCATATTGTAGGTTCTTCAAAGTAGCCACCTTTTGCTTTGATTACTGCTTTGCACACTCTTGGCATTCTCTTGATGAGCTTCAAGAGGTAGTCACCTGAAATGGTCTTCCAAATGGTCTTCCAACAGTCTTGAAGGAGTTCCCCGAGAGATGCTTAGCACTTGTTGGCCCTTTTGCCTTCTGTCTGCGGTCCAGCTCACCCCTAAACCATCTCGATTGGGTTCAGGTCCGGTGACTGTGGAGGCCAGGTCATCTGGCGCAGCACCCCATCACTCTCCTTCTTGGTCAAATAGCCCTTGATGCCTTCAGTGTGACTCTACAATTTTCATAGTCATGAAAATAAAGAAAACTCTTTGAATGAGAAGGTGTGTCCAAACATTTGGTCTGTATATATATATATATGCATATACAGTACTTGTCATTCCGATTTTTAAATGTTTTTAATGCAGTCTCTTCTAGTGTTGCCACAATACCAAAATTATTGTTTCGATACCGATACCTAGTCAAGAATTGCGATTTCGATACTTTTTCGATACTTTTCCTGAAAAGGGAAAATACGCTCTCAAATATCATTGCCGTGCTTTATTTTAAAACCGGAACAACATTCTAATCATATAACACACTAATAAATAAACATATGAACAGCAGATATATTAAACATTTGAACAAAATATGAAATATCAAAATACAAAAAATTTGGCCCACCCCAGCCGGCAAATAAAGTAACATTTCTTTACCCACCCCGACCCGCGCATCGGGGACATCACGGAAGATACTGTACATTGCTACTTAGACCTTCGTATTGTAACCTTATCAAAGAACCTAATAAAATATGAAAATATATATTCCAAATATTTAGTATAGGCTATATGAAATTGCACTGGTGATGGTTAATTCAAGCATGAATCTTTTAGGTTTGCACGTAATCCACTGACTCATATTTCTCATTCACTGAAGTTCCTCCCACATCAGCGCGCGAGCACGGCGCTATTAGCAGTGCATGCGCAGCTCGTGAACAGCTCTGTGAACTGTTTCATCCTGTCAAAGAGTTACTCAAGATGTGACGGAGCATGTGATTTGTTGAATGTAGTGAACGAATCCGCCCTTCACTGAATGAGATCGAGAGATCTTCTCATTCATGAACGAGTTGAATGAACTGATACATCTCGTTCGTGAATGAAATGAATGAGTATAAAGGGTCAGTGAGCCAAGCATGTAAATCTCGATCAGCAATCAGCAGATACAAACCACAGTTATAGGTGCTGTGCAGATACGCTCGTTTTCATATTTAGCATACAGAAAATAACTCCACGTTTAATCCCCGATTAATGTGAATATTATATATGAACTGTCTGACCAAACAATTAAAATGTTAATTATGCAAGAAAACCTCGTGCTTTGTTCATCTGAACAACTTATTTAAACTATTTAATGCGATTATGCACACATTTTAGTAAAGCCAAATCAGTTTAGTAAAGCCACTAATGCAGCCATCTCGCTCTAGTGCTTTTTTGCTGCTTGCGTGAGGAGAAAAAACACAGATGTCCATAGGGAGGCACTGGAAGCGTGCGTTGCACACACCAACATGAAATACGTCTCACAAATCTGGAACGCAGTCATTCTTTGAAGTATCGATACTAATAAATTTAGGAATCATGACGTTTTTAATTTCTGAGAATCGCGATACTTTTAAAGTATCGGTGCACCATGCAACACTATTCTCTTCTGCTCACCAAGGTTGCATTTATGTGATCTAAAATACAATAAAAACAGTAATACTGCGAAATATTATTAGATTTGAAAATAAGTGTTTTTATGTGAATGTTAAATTGTAATTTATTTCTATGATGTGCAGCTGTATTTTCAGCATCATTCCTCCAGTTTTCAGTGTCACATGATCTTTAGAAATCATAATAATATGAAACCATGATATACTACCATTCAAGTGTGTTTGTGTGTGTGTGTTTAATCGAAATTAATTGTTTTATTCAGAAAATATGCATTAAATTGATTAGAAGTGACAGTAAAACAATTATAATGTTACAAAATATTTTTTTTTAAATGCTGTTCTTCTGAATCTTTCTTTTTATCAAAGAATCCTGAAAAAATTACAATTTTAAAAATGTTTTTAACATTAATATTAGAATGCATAACAACATATTAGAATGATTTCTGAAGGATCACTGAAGACTGGAGTAATAATGCTAAAAAATTCAGCTTCGATCACAGAAATAAATTACATTTTTAAATATATCCACATAAAAAACTGTTCGATGTTGGAATGAGTTTATGAAGTCTGTCCGACAGACCTGTCTAGCTAATAACACTTGCCAGGGGGGAAAATCACATCATCCCTTTGTTCTCCATTAAAATATTCCATTAAAAGCAAGCAGAATTTTAGTTTTCAAAAGAGTCAGATTATTTGCCTCAATCACTTTATTCTTGTAAGCTGTGTCCACATTGAGCTAAATACTGTCTTATCTCTTCGGCGGAGCAATAGAGGGCAAATGCGTGAGATCCCACAATAGAAGCATATTGCATTTCTCACCTTCCAATATTCAAATAACTCTGTTTTTCAATTTAGATAAGAGGAACCTGCCTGAGCCTGTCACCGAGGTTAATAGTAAAAAGTTGACAGATAAGGGCAGGCTTTTTCTTTCCACACACTTTTATTTACATAAAATGTGAATTTGGCATCACCCGAGGAAAAAAGTGTCACTGGGAGATATCCAGCTGGGAAAATGAGTTGGGCTGTGTTTTGTTGTGTTTTTTGGGCTGTGTTTTGTTGTGTTTTATGTTTCTTAAATATCAAACTTAAATGCGCTCTGCTCTTTGGCAATTTCAAGACTCCATTAGAAGTGATCGGTGTTCTAAAGGAGAAATGAATACCATGGCATGTCAGATGGAGAAGACTAATGATGCCTTTTGATTGCAGTGTCAAAACATTTACCACTCAGTCCTGTGTAGCTGAAATTTTCTGTTAATTACTGTAATTTATTTCTTTTTACATTTCAATCAACAATTAGCAGAACCGTAACTTACTGTGATAACCGATTTAATGAAAACGTCATTGATCTGTGAAGCCGCTGCTGTATCGACTGTGACTCTATAGGCATTAATATTCTTTTTCAAGTTAATTGGGATGTTTATAAATGAGAAGAGCCCCGTCCATTCCATTCTTCCCTGTGTTATTGGATACACTTTATCTCAGTAGTCCACATTAGACATTCTACTAAATATAAGTACATTTGCAATTGCTTGTCAGCTACCTCCCTTTAACTTTCTACATCAGTGTGTGTGTGTGTTTTTTTTTTAACTTGTAATTTGCTGCTTATTAATAGTTAGTAAGGTAGTTGTTAAGTTTAATATTAATGGATCTAAAACAGTCATGCCGAATAAGGTATTAATGTGTGCTTTATAAGAGCTAATAAACAGCTAATATGCTAGTAAACAAGCAACTAGTTAATGAGAACTGGTCATTAAAATAAAGTGTTAGCCAAATAACAAAAAAGTAATGATTAATTAATTAAATAAAAAAATAATTTCAAGAAATTAATGAAGTGTTGTTTCCACAGCGCTTTGTTTAGTGTCCCGCAGCAGCGCAGCTGAAGAGTTCTGCGTTAAAATGCACACAATATAAAGCTTTCCGCAAAGCATCAGAAAAAGTATTTACCATAAATGTGTCAGGGGGAAATAGTAAGGAGATCTTTTAATTATTTACTAATAAACTAGTGTTTTCTGAGTCTGTGTTGCAAGGATGAAGTTGCTGATCCTGACTCGCCACCAATTCATTAGACGTGCCTTTAGAGAGAAGTGCATCTTTATGGATTATGATTATAATGAAATCGTTTTTGTTTTCGATTTATTTAGTTTAGTAATTTAAAGCTTTCTATAGATATATTTGTCATGTCTGTGAGGCATGTATTCACTGAGTTTCGGTTAATTTTTGTGAAGCGCTCTTGTTCAAGACGAGACTGCAGAAAGCGCATCATGATTGTTTTCTTTATTTTATAAAAGCACAACGTTTTGCTGACATTGTGAGTGCACACAAATAAAAGTAGAAAGTTTTGGGTTTAGGGTTAGAATAAAATAAAAATAAAAGAATTCCATAATTGCACTGATTTCACATACTCTCCTTGTCTTATTCTGATCCATTTGGATATTGTTTCAGTAGATGGCAGAATGACAGAAAACACTGAAAGCGAATTGCACAAGTGAATAAAACAAGTGGAACAGGTGCCCACACTCTTCTGCTCACTAGCATCAAACCGCTTATCTAAGCACGCCGAAATATCCCTGATGCTCTCTCGCTTTCATGAGGCCTTTCTTCCATCGATCAGAGATTTGTTGGTTATTAATAAGCTGTAATCAACAGGCATCTGTCTCTGGCGCCGTTATGTGGCTCTATTCAAAAGCACTTTGCTTTTAGTACCCTCTAATTTTTTCCTCCTTTCAGAGCATTTTTAAACTTACAATTAGTGACAAATTAATTACGTCCAGACCATCAGGAATAGAGACAGTAGCTGTAATCAGACACTTGCTGAGCAATATCAGCCAGCTGTGGTCCCTTATGATTATACTGATATGCGATGTATCACGAAGATAGGTGGTGGAGGATGAATTAGCATTGCAAACCATACTTCAAAATAAAATGTTCCCACTGACAGTCGCTCACTTTTGCACTTTTGTGACGTGAAAAAAAAAAAAAAAAAAAAAAAACCTGTTAGCAGAGCAATTATTTCAGGCATGATCGCAAACACAAAACGTAATACACATTCAACAGTGTTGGGGAAAGTTAAAGAAAAAAAATATTTGCAATATTGCGTTACTCCCTAAAAAAGCAATTAATTGTGTTACTAAGTTACTTTTTTTATGGAAAGTAATATGTTGCATTACTTTCACGTTACTTTTTCTCATCTTGCCTGGGCTTGCTTGTTTGTTCTTAATATAAAAAAAGTTTTATTTTTGGCAAAAGCAAAAGCCCTTTCACACCAAAACTGAAATGAATATGCCTCAGGCTGAAAGGAATGTAAATACACATCTGTACAGTAGAGGGCGCAGCTCAAACAAACCTTTCAGTTTTGCTGCTATTCTGGATTACATGAAGAATAGGACGCAGGAGAAGAAAGTTCAGTACTCTTCAGCAATAAAAACAAACAAACAAATGTTATGCTTATTTAAGGTAATTTTTGCTTATTTTTATGTCTGAATTGGATCATCAAAGATCATCAGCAGAAATATTGTTTAAAAAAACTGGGATTAAACACAAAGTATTGTGTCATATTTAGAGTTTGCATTTCACTGTCTTTATTAATTTTGTGAGATGAGTAAATGCATGTTCACTTAGTCTAGAACTACAGTAATCACACAGCGCACACAACACCTCTGCACTCACTCCTGATTTCTCTCAACATGAGGACAGGAGAGCTACAGTCAGGAAACAAAGTACGGCGTTACTTATTTGGAAAAGTAACTCAGATATTTTCTTGTAAATTAAAAAGTAATTTATTACTAGTTACTTGAAAAAAGTAATCTGCTTATGTAACTTACATACGTTACTTGTAATGCATCACCTGCAACAACCTTCAGACTGCTCTTATCCTTACAGTCAAACTACAGAGTTTCTATATTCTGACTGCATAATGTCTAGACCTTGCTATAGCAAGAGAAATGATTATACGGTAATCGTTGGCCAAAAAATAATAATAATAAAATGCAGTATAGTTGAGACAGACTTTAGATGTGGTACTGCAGGTACTTCATTCAGAGCGGTGAGGTAAAGACAAGATGGGCCTCTTCTGGTGCACTTTAGCCTTTTCAACTTTAAAGTTCACTTTCTCTGTTAGTTTTATTGGGTCAGTGAGGAATTACGCTAATAGGCTTCCTGCACTGCTACTGGGTAACCGAATTTGAGACAGCCGTACTGTGGTGGGAAGATGTGACCCTTTTGAAGCAAAAAAATAATGGGGTTCCTTCAGACTGAGTAACCTCTAAGGTAAAACTCACTAGGAAAAATGAAAAGAGATTCAGGCAAGATGAAGAGCTCACAAGCCTCTGTTAGATATGGTTAGACTTGAAGACAAGGTTTCATTAAGAATAGGTTTCATTAAGTCAATGTTTATAGATGTCAGACCATTGAGGGTTTCTGCTTTTAGACATGACATTAGCCTGAATTCCTTCTCAAAGAAAATGTGGTATCAGTTGAGCTACTATTATACAAGTTTAATGTTTTATAAATTACTCAAATTTTATTTTATTTTATTTTATATATTATTATTATTATTTTTTTTTTTATAGATGTTGATACTTGCCTGGCAAAACAACCTCATTATTATTATTAATAATATTATTATTACTTATTTATTTTATTTCACATTTCACTGAAACAGTATAAATATAGATACATACATATTATTATTATTATTATTATTATTATTATTATTAATATTATTATTATTATTATTATTATTATTATTATTATTTATTTATTTATTTATTTTTGTTTTTGTTTTTGTTTTTATTTTTTACCAGCAAGTAGCCAGGGCATTGCTATGTGGTTGCGGGTGTTTGATAAAGTGTTTTAGTGGATGCTAGTGTTTTGGTTTTGTGGAAATGTTTTAATTTTCATTGTTTTATTTTATTTTTTATTTGCCACACCTAACCCTGTGTTGCTCTTTCTTAAGAGCGTACACATAGTCTGACTTCAGTGTTTATGTTAATCTATCTCTCCTGCTTTCTCCACGCTCTCAGTGGAAGAAGATACAGAGGAGAGCTCACGATCAGGCCGCGACTCCATTTCCACGGCCACAGACCTCTCACTCCCACTCTCCAACACAGAGAAACAGCTGAACGGAGGACACAGCAAAGAGGACAAGAAGAAAGAGCGAGGAGGGAAGGACAAGAAAGACAAGAACAAAGCCAAGAAAGGCGTGCTAAAGGGCCTGGGCGACATGTTCAGGTAATGTGCTCAGATATTCTATACACTTTATTCAGCTTTATTTGATTTTATTATTTTACCTTCATCCACACTCTTGCTATGATTTGTTGATGCCAGATGCAGTTTTGATGAAGGTTATTTTTAATAAGGGAATGTTTTATTCATCAATGCATTAGTTTCCTGCTTCTATTCATCACTGGTGATTGCTGGATTGTAACATTTCTAAAATAAATACATTAATGTGCAAGGCAGCCAATGTGTAGCTTTTATGTTCCTGTAAACAGCTTTGTTGCCAAGTTAAATGTCACCCCAACTGTGACTGATTTGCAGAATTTCACCGGCAACTTTGCACTACATGGGGCAGCAGTGGCTCAATGGTTCATGTAGGTTGTTTACAAACCGGAAGGTTGGTGGTTCAATCCCCAGCTCCGCCTAACCAAGTGTCGAGGTGTCTTTGAGCAAGACACCTAACCCCAGCTGCTCCTGACGAGCTGGATGGCGCCTTGAATGGCTGACACCGCAGTCGGTGTATAAATGAGTGTGTGAATGGGTGAATGTGAGGCAAATTGTTAAGCACTTTGGATGGCCATGTGGTCTGTTGAAAGTGCTATATAAATGAAGTCCATTTACCATTTACATAGAGGTTGAAGCAAATTCGGAATCAGTTAATTTCTAAAATAAATCCATATTGAGGATTAACATTTACTCTGCTTCTCTCGGCAAAGCTCTTCCAGAGGGATGAGACAGGTACAGATAACACACTTTTGGGGGCTGCTATCATGAAAAGGTGCTTTCCTGGTCTCCTGCCCCTCTGGGCTCTTTGAAATAGCGGGTCGTGCATCTGTTTGGTTGAGAACGCAGTGTTTCCCAATGCCAGGCTAATTAAGCCACGGCCTCCAGTAATTATTCTGATTTGGTGCTCATTTGAATCCCGCATAAATTATCCACTCTCTTATCTGCACAAAAGTTGTTTTGAGGCGGATTAGCGTAATGGGATTAGTTAGCATAGTGCGTTGCATACAATAAAAAACGACAAGTGTTTCCAGGTCATGCTTCAGGAGCACTGAAGGGTTAGTTTTAGCGCCCCTGGATTCGAGCTCCTCCACTCCACCACTCTTTTGTTCTATAGATTGAATCCGATGGACAATTACTAGGCCATAATGAGATGTTAGGTTGTGGCTTGTGTTTTGAGCTGAATTTGATTGATTAATTAATTAGAAGAAGCGTGAGGAATTCAGCATTCATTTTAATTAGCGTTAACAATTGTTGGTGTAGCCTTACGATTAACACGTGTTATGTACATACTTTCATTACCGATTAAATGAAATGGAAATACAGTTTCTTTTTCTTTTTTTTCCTCAGTATTGTAACGAATATTTTGAGTACATCAGATTATTGTAAAAGAGATATATGTAGGGTGTGGAATTGGTTATATATATCCAGGCAAAAATTACACCAAGATGAATAAAAATGTCACAAAAATCCATAATATGCTTATAAATATTCATAAGCAATACCACACGAGCAAGAGTGCAGAAGTTTGCCAAAATAAAATAGTTCCAAAAAAAGTAAAGCCAGTGTGTGTCTACGAAAAGAATAAATCCACGTTTTTTGAACGAATCGGTCTATGGATTGACTTGACGACTCACTCAGCCATCAGTTTCATTTTAGTTGACTCAATGATTCAATGCTGCCGTCAACATGGGTGTTTCGCTCAAAATAGATATATATATATATAATCCCAACAATTGGGAGTTTTGTGTTTGAGATTTAGAGATTTCTAAAATAAATCCATATGGAGGATTAACATTTTTTGAGATTTAGCTTGAAAATGAAAACTTTTTTCCCCACAAAATGTCGCTGAAATGTGACCGCACTTGTATAGGAGTTGTAGTATGTCGGAGTTTGATGGGTATTGTAGTTTTAAAAAGTCATAGTTGTAGAAGTTATTTGTAGTGATAAAATATTTGTAGACTAATTTCTAAAAATACAGAATACTGCAACACTTCGTTTTTTGAAGGTAATGTTTCCAACCATTCAGTGCTAGCTGTTTATTCAACCCCAACTTCCCCAACCATGTCCACTATTCATCGCTTTAGAGCTTAAGCACAGGGTACACATGCTATAATGCTGAACATTGCTGGAAGTCACCCAATGTTGTGCTGTGCTCATCTTGCTCAGGCTGTTCAGACTCATGTCGTACTGAGACCTTGAGAACACCTGGTCCATGCTTAGTCCACGCTGGCCTCCCCATGGAGAGGAGCTGTTTTGGATTTACAGCTTCAGTGATGAGGCAGAATGAGCTTCAGGTGCTTGTCATCACACACTGCTGGCAGCTTTCACTACCTCTGCTCTTGGCTCATGGAACCCTATTGCTGGTTTTCTTCTTCTTATTATTATTATTCTATTTATTTGTATTAGTCTTTTATGCTAAAAGTAACCAGAAGAGGTTGTGTACTATTTTTGGGAGTTGCCAACAGGGCGGCTCAGTGAAAAGTTATATATTTATATTTTTCTTTATGTCTCTGGAAACATATGGGCTCAACTGTTGAAGTCTTTCCCAGCTGTTCATCCAACTTGCATTAAATTGGCATACATCATCTAGAGACAACCTTGACAAAAAGTTGTCAAAAGAATCCCAGATTTAACCCAGTAAAATTTCCAGGCATTGCACAAAATGAATACATTGGCCTGTATCCTGTTCACACAAAATCCAAAGATCACCAAGTTTGGTACACATGGATGTCAAGGCCATGTGAAGAGACATGCCAAATTTAATCAATTTCTGATTCTAAGGGGAGGCGTAGATTAAAAAAAAAACTGTAGCCAAATGTAAGAATAAAACTTTTTTTTTTTTTTTTTTTTTGAAAATAGCCATGTTTACGTCATCCACACAGCGTATTCTTTCATATTTCACATGTGTGGTCAATTTTGGAATTACTTTGGTAATAGATATGGCCCAGTTCTTTCTACCAATGCAATCATTTTGAGAAAAGTGTAAATCAGTTAGCTTATAATGCAGTTTTCCATAACAAGCTTACAAGTGACATGTCAAAGTTTTATACGTAAGAGTATGGTTATGTTCAAAGACGTAACTCAATAGAAATACAATCTCTACTTAGTAACCCCACCAACAATTATAGATGAAAGGAGGTCAAATTTACACACACACACACACACACACACCCAAGGAGGAATCTGAGGTGTTTGCAATACACTGCAATTGAAGCTCATCTGCATGCATGAGTAAATGTGCACTGATGAGCTCTGCACTTAATGCTGCACTTAATGGACACACTGATTGAAAGAGCATTCAAATCAGAGGGAGGAAGAGAGGAGAAGAGAGAGATGAGAGAAATCACAAATCCAGAATTACTAAAGAGCTGAATGAATGGCCAGGCAAGTGGAGGCTAAATCAATAAAAATACATACATAGATATAGAGTATGCATACATAAAAGTTTGTCCCTGCCCCGAAGGTTCTAGAATACACTCTCAAAAAAGGTGCTAAATTTCATTTGATTCATAAGTTTAATTTACTGAATTTGCCATATTTAGGTATTTATTTGTTTATTTGTTTGTTTTGTTCAAAGTGTTTTTGAATGCACTATTAATAAAAGTCAAAAAGTCAATTGAAGTGTTGTAGAAGTCACTAGCTAAATAAAAGTTCTTTGAAATCGTTAGCTTAATAAAGTTCTTCATATTTGTTAATTTGTTGTTGTTATTATTATTATTACTATACTTAATGGTTAGGGTTTAAAGGCTTCGCTATAACTACAAAACTACAAAACAGAATCAGAATATCATAAACATTTAAAGGTGAATTGTTTTGATTTGGGCCAATAGGTAACCACCCAGAACACCATACTAACTGCCTACTAATGTCTTAGCAAGCACCTGAACAGCTGAGCTATCTGACAGTAGCATGCTTGATGATATTAGCTTAATGGCAGCTCTTTATGTAACTGTGACCTGCATGCAAGCATTCAACAAATACTTGAAAGGGGGTAGATGCCACTTATCATCGCCTGTCCTACAGCCTTAATCATACATGCATCATAAATGTGTCTGGCATTCTCTTGACATGGCCTTTAACATTAGCTCCTAACTGTGTTAGGCCTGTTAGCATGTCCGTCAGCTCACTGCACTTGATCTGTGTGTTACGTTGTAGAAAACGGCTCACCCCATCATTTATTCACTCTCATATTATTTATCATATTTATATTCATATATAAATTAATATTGCATTATTAATAGTATTAAAAATACATATATTTAGTATTAAAATTAGTACTGTCAAGTGAATGAATTTTTTAAATTGATGGTTTATCAAATGAATTGCAAATGAATTGACAATTTGTGCTGAGAAATTACCCCTGAAAGAAAATTTAGTCATTATAGTGTTAAATGAAAAAGTATATTTAGAAATAAATATTTTGATTGAAAATTGTTTATTACAAACTTTTAAGGCTACATGTGAAGTGGCATTTAATTATATTTACACAGATTCTTCAGAGGTGGCATGAATGTATTTACACTGCACTTAGAAATTCCATAAATAATGCTATGTGATTAAATGGGCATTAATGGATTTTTTTAAAAATGAATATTGAAATATTATTATAGTTATTATTATTAATAATATTTTGATGAAGTGAAAATCTAAATAAGGAACTAAAACTGTCAGTAGGTCACAGCAAGTCATTGTATCAATGAGTGAGTCATTCATTTATTCAACTGATTTGTTCAAATGGCTGATTCATTCAGGAATGAAACTGGTCATTGAATCAATTGGTTCAAAAGTGTGGACTCAATTGGTAACAAATCACTTCTGTGTATTGCTCAAAAAGGCACATCCGTTCTGCTGTGTCTTTATTTGGAGCTATTTTCGTTGGTGAAATTGAACAAAAACATAAACACAATATTAACTTATTGTTTATAGAACTGTATAAAATTAATATCACATTCGTAATCATGCAGACATTTGGGAAAACAGCACTTGCCCATATTGATAGGATATTGATAGGATAGCATCTTGCAGTTGATGGAGATTTGTGGGATGCACATCCAGGGCATGAAGCTCCCGTTCCACCACATCCCAAAGATGCTCTATTGGGTTTAGATTTGGTGACTGTGGGGGCCATTTTAGTACAGTGAACTCATTGTCATGTTCAAGAAACCAATTTGAAATGATTCGAGCTTTGTGACATGGTGCATTATCCTGCTGGAAGTAGCCATCAGAGGATGGGTACATGGTGGTCATAAAGGGATGGATATGGTCAGAAACAATGCTCAGGTAAGCCGTGGCATTTAAACGATGCCCCAATTGGCACTAAGGGTCCTAAAGTGTGCCAAGAAAACATCCCCGACACAATTACACCAGCACCAGCAGCCTGCACAGTGGTAACAAGGCATGATGGATCCATGTTCTCATTCTGTTTACGCCAAATTCTGACTCTTCCATCTGAATGTCTCAACAGAAATCTAGACTCATCAGACCAGGCAACATTTTTCCAGTCTTCAACTGTCCAATTTTGGTGAGCTTGTGCAAATTGTAACCTCTTTTTCCTATTTGTAGTGGAGATGAGTGGTACCCGGTGGGGTCTTCTGCTGTTGTAGCCCATCCGCCTCAAGGTTGTGGGTGTTGTGGCTTCACAAATGCTTTGCTGCATACCTCGGTTGTAATGAGTAGTTATTTCAGTCAAAGTTGCTCTTCTATCAGCTTGAATCAGTCGACCCATTCTCCTCTGACCTCTAGCATCAAGGCATTTTCGCCCTCAGGACTGCCACATACTGGATGTTTTTTCCCTTTTCACACCATTCTTTGTAAACCCTAGAAATGCGTAAAAATCCCAGTAACTGAGCAGATTGTGAAATACTCAGACCAGCTCGTCTGGCACCAACAACCATGCCACGCTCAAAATTGCTTAAATCACCTTTCTTTCCCATTCTGACATTCAGTTTAGAGTTCAGGAGATTGTCTTGACCAGGACCACACCCCTAAATATATATCACATGGTATAATTCCATATAAAAACATCCAGGTGCATTTGCATCATTTGACTCCATATCTTGAATTTAAGGGGCATATAATTGCTTTCTAATAGACTTCATTATCCAGCCATTGTGTCTTCCTGCATCATGTACAGTATGTCTGCTGGATAATATGTAATGTAATGTCATGTGCAGGTCTGGTGTGTCTAAATGCATTAATAACTTTAATGTGTTATTTTTTTTTTTCATTATTAATCACACCAAATTAACTTGTTAAATTGGCAGGCCTAATTAAAATATATTTCAAAATAATGACAGTAAGTTCATTTTGGGTTGAACTATACCTTTAACTGTCAGAGGGGACAGATGTGCTCATTGGCCAAAAAGATATGGACGGCTTGAGTAATCTGTGCTGGAAGAGTGGAGAAATAAGGGATGAAAACAAGTAAAATACATAAACGAGTGTATCGGAGTGAACTGGGGCACAGGGAGGAGGAGCGTTAGAGATAAAGAAAATGACTCCTGTTTTCACGCAATTGGTCACAGCAACTTTGGCTCAGGGGCAGACATGCCTCTATGGCTTGCATTAGTGGACACTATTAATATGATGTAATTGCAAGGCCTGATGCCCTCTCACATTGAATTACTCCACTCACACCCCACAGACCCTTCCCCCTTCACTGACCTTCAAGCCTCTATGTAGCACCACCCTGAACTTCCATCACAACCTCCAGCCTTGAGCGACAGAAGGGCCTCTGGGAACTCAGGGGGTCCGAAGGGGGAAGAGCACAGATGCCACCCCCCAACCATCTTTGTTATTTTTCCTTGTTGAGTGAACATGTTGCTGGGGTTATGGTACCTTTCATACATTTCACATTTGCACAGCCAGATCCCTCAAATTGTTCCAAAGTAGTGCGGTCTCACTTAGTAGTTTAACGTAACACAGAACGCTTTACCATGAAGAGGTAATTATGGAAAGACTGGAGAACTGCACACCAGTTACATTCACCATAATCAACCTCACTCACAGCCGCTGCTGTATGTGATGACTGAAACATTGATAGATATGAGTTGTGGAAAGTGGTCATAATATCTCCAGTTTTTCACACTATAATGAAAGGACACATAATCTGTGTTAAATGTTAACCACTTTTTGAGCACAGACCTGAATATGAAACTTCAAATGTCATAAATCTCGAATGCTTAGAAGTGCAGACTTATGTTCACTTTTTAAAGATGAAACTTGGAAGAACTGTTGCTGAAGTGAAGAAAAAGAGCTTTCATATGTATATATGTATATATATATATATATATATATATATATATATATATATATATACATACAAGTCCTTCTCAAAAAATTAGCATATTGTGATAAAGTTCATTATTTTCCATAATGTAATGATAAAAATTAAATTTTCATATATTTTAGATTCATTGCACACCAACTGAAATATTTCAGGTCTTTTATTGCTTTAATACTGATGATTTTGGCAAACAGCTCATGAAAACCCAAAATTCCTATCTCAAAAAATTAGCATATCATGAAAAGGTTCTCTAAACGAGCTATTAACCTAATCATCTGAATCAACGAATTAACTCTAAACACCTGCAAAAGATTCCTGAGGCTTTTAAAAACTCCCAGCCTGGTTCATTACTCAAAACCGCAATCATGGGTAAGACTGCTGTCCAGAAGGCCATCATTGACACCCTCAAGCGAGAGGGTAAAACACAGAAATAAATTTCTGAACGAACAGGCTGTTCCCAGAGTGCTGTATCAAGGCACCTCAGTGGGAAGTCTGTGGGAAGGAAAAAGTGTGGCAAAAAACGCTGCACAACGAGAAGAGGTGACCGGACCCTGAGGAAGATTGTGGAGAAGGACCGATTCCAGACCTTGGGGGACCTGCGGAAGCAGTGGACTGAGTCTGGAGTAGAAACATCCAGAGCCACCGTGCACAGCGTGTGCAGGAAATGGGCTACAGGTGCCGCATTCCCCAGGTCAAGCCACTTTTGAACCAGAAACAGCGGCAGAAGCGCCTGACCTGGGCTACAGAGAAGCAGCACTGGACTGTTGCTCAGTGGTCCAAAGTACTTTTTTCGGATGAAAGCAAATTTTGCATGTCATTCAGAAATCAAGGTGCCAGAGTCTGGAGGAAGACTGGGGAGAAGTAAATGCCAAAATGCCTGAAGTCCAGTGTCAAGTACCCACAGTCAGTGATGGTCTGGGGTGCCATGTCAGCTGCTGGTGTTGGTCCACTGTGTTTTATCAAGGGCAGGGTCAATGCAGCTAGTTATCAGGAGATTTTGGAGCACTTCATGCTTCCATCTGCTGAAAAGCTTTATGGAGATGAAGATTTCATTTTTCAGCACAACCTGGCACCTGCTCACAGTGCCAAAACCACTGGTAAATGGTTTACTGACCATGGTATTACTGTGCTCAATTGGCCTGCCAACTCTCCTGACCTGAACCCCATAGAGAATCTGTGGGATATTGTGAAGAGAAAGTTGAGAGACGCAAGACCCAACACTCTGGATGAGCTTAAGGCCGCTATCGAAGCATCCTGGGCCTCCATAACACCTCAGCAGTGCCACAGGCTGATTGCCTCCATGCCACGCCACATTGAAGCAGTCATTTCTGCAAAAGGATTCCCGACCAAGTATTGAGTGCATAACTGAACATAATTATTTGAAGGTTGACTTTTTTTGTATTAAAAACACTTTTCTTTTATTGTTGGTCGGATGAAATATGCTAATTTTTTGAGATAGGAATTTTGTGTTTTCATGAGCTGTAAGCCAAAATCATCAGTATTAAAACAATAAAAGACCTGAAATATTTCAGTTGGTGTGCAATGAACCTAAAATATATGAAAGTTTAGTTTTTATCATTACATTATGGAAAATAATGTATCACAATATGCTAATTTTTTTAGAAGGACCTGTATATATATATATAAAATCCTTTTTTTACCCAGGACCATTTAACATTTTTGAGTCATGTCCATGATTTCTGTTTGTGCGTTCACACATAGCAAGTGAAAAACCATTATCATTATATATATAAACCATTATATAAAAACAGTGGACATTTTCAGCCAAAAATTACAGAAGAGCCACCAGAGGGTTAAATAAGGACAATATCTTCAATCAATATTCTTATTAAAATTTAAGTAAAAAAAAAAAAAAATATATATATATATATATATAAATTTAAATTATACCAAATATTCAAATGTTTTATACATTTATCTTATCACAATTTACCAAAAATACTGTCCTTTTTTTTCTTTTATTTTCCTACTTTTAACAACTGTATATTTTGATTACAATCGAAAGTAAAATTAAATATTTAAAGTGAAAAGTGACATGACATACAGCCAATTATGGTGATCCATACTCAGAATTCGTGGTCTGCATTTAACTTATCCAAAGTGCACACATACTAGAGGTCTTAACGGGTCCAAACATTTGTGCCCGAACCCGAAAGAGACCCATAATGTACTACACCGAACTGACCCGGACCCGTCTATTATTTCAAAAGCTGGACCCGGACCCATGTAGATCCGAGAAATGCCTACCCGGACCCAACCCGGACCCGTCTGGAATTTGAAAGCTGGACCCGAACCCGCTGGGAAAGACACAGACCCGACTGGACCTGATTGTCACGTTTTCCAACTTAAATTGCTATTACAAGTCAATAAACCTGTTGCGAAAAATACAGGTTTTTGTCTTACTTAATTTAAGGAGCCGTAGTCTCTCTTCCTTGTACCTGACTGCCTGTGATGCATTACAATCCTCCGACAAGAAAGTTATCCATGTTATTCCTCTCGTTATTCCAAGTCCAAGCTTAATCCACTCATTATTTCAGTTTCAAAAGTCCACTTGATGTCACGGTGACGGATGACAAATGCTACTGTGCACATGTCCATTCTGACTCGAGTTAACTCGCATAATAACTTCGACTGTTTGCCCTTTTGAACTATAATAACGATCGCTCCTTCAGTGCCATGGCCGCTGACGTTATTTATTTGCTATCATCTCTGTGCTCTCTGCTCTGCGTCGAGTCTGAATCTGACCACTAAAACTTTAAGATTAAACAGTTCATTTATATTATTATAAAAATGGGAGAAAATGTAAAGCGCGGTTTGGCGGTCGAAATGTTCCCTCACTGGTTGCCATAGAAACATGAAACGCGCTCAAAATATATTTAATGCAATTTGAGCGTCATAGAAAACATTCATGTGACAGTTCACCTCAGATTGTGTTGCTGATTTGAAATATATTAAATATTAGTGTGTCAAGTCTGCAAGCATTATTACCATGCGTGCACTTGCATTAACTGCTCGCTCTGCTTCTAATGGCAAAGAGAGAGAGAGATTGCTTTTTTTGGCTCACACTTTTGTTTTCTTAATTTTACAAGTTGCAAGTTACAAAAAAACACAAGCAGTGTTTGATTACGGCCGGGTGTTCTCCGAGTCCGATGACTCAGATCGCACGGGTATTACACACAATGTTAAACAGACCCGGGGCCCGAGGTAATAGATTCGGACCCGACCCGGACCCGGCTGATCATTTAAAATATAGACCCGAACCCGTACGGATCCTGGGTCGGGTCCCGGATTGACGGGTATCGGGTGCACTGTGAAGACCTCTAACACACACACAGCAGTGAACACACACACACCGTGAACACACACCCGGAGCAGTGGGCAGCGATTTATGCTGTTGTTGTTGTTGTTTTTTAAGGCAACTGCTCAGCATTCATGTATTGTCATTTCAGCACAGCTGTCTACTAATAGTTTCCTTCAACATAGTCAAAGAATTGCCCTCTGCACCTTTAAGGAGTGTTAGAGTGAACAGGAAGTGAGACACAGAGGACTTGAGAGATTGCAAAGTGATCACTTGTCATAATGCCAGCACCTCGGATGATGTCGTCCATCTGTCTCCTCTATATGACAGAGGTGGTGTATGTCATGACCTCCTGAAATGAAAAGAAATTAAAACAAAAGAAATGAGATTGTCCCTCAGTAGGCTTAACACAGGGCTGGCTGTGTAAATATAATATATCTCTTAAAATAGTCCTCGTAGTGGTAGTCTGAACAGATTTATCGACAGGCTTCCTTCAGGGGTCACGAAGGGAGATATTCTCACCTCTTCCCCACCATTCCATTACCCATCTGCCAATCAAACAGCATCCGCTCACAGCTGGGTGCACAGGGGTATAAGAAGAAGATGAGCTCTCGGGACCCAGGAAAATAAAGAAAGTAATTGATATAACAGAGATTCCCATTAAATATGAATGAAATTTAATTTAAAAGCTTTTATTAAGCATAAATTATGCCATGCGTGGTGTGATTGCTCATCATTGTGCATTTCGAAAGTTGGGACCAGGTTGGGTGCAATGAGAGACCCACTCTTCACCCCGTGTGTTCAAGCCTCATAGAAGTGATCAGACTTATATGACCCATCACAGAACCAACAGGTGCAATTGCATTTGGAGATATCATGTCATTGCATCTGGTTTCCAGGCTCTTCAGGTCAACAAGTGTAAAAGGAGGTGGGGTATAAGGTAGCTAACTGAATCTGAAAGCTGGGCAAAGTTGAAACCAAACACTGATGTATCTCTTAGATTCGTAATGACTTTGTCAGAGAGGCAGGACTTGAGCATCACTGGGTTTGTTCTGCATATTTGCTCTCAGGTTTGAATAAGAACCTTAAACAGGATTCATTCTGCGATTGGCAGACTGCTACATTTCTAAGAGCTCTGATCTGCTTTGTAGCAAGTTACATTGAGACTCACTTTGTTTTGATCAGCATAAAAGCACGAGCACTTTTTGCTTTATGAATTGCATCCCTCGAGACGATGATAATCTTAACGAGACAACAAAAACATAGTGAGCACTTTTATAAGAAAAATGGAGGCTGAGATCCAGAGACGGCATAAGATGAAGCCAGAAAGAACAAATTAGAGTTTCAGCTTACAGACTCTGATAAGATAAGTCTGATAAAACTACCCATTTAACAGTTTAGGGAGATGAGCAAGTGACCATAGAGTATGAGATACATTCACGAGAATGGAAGGGCAGCAAATGAGGGAGAATTTTTATCTTGATTTAATGCATGTGAAGTGCCAATAAGACGTCTCTGTACTCTCAATTTATGATGGATAGCATAACATTTCATGAGAGATTGCAAGCACTGTCAAAAACATCCCATTAGTGAGATGCAAAAGTGCTGCACTTGAACATGTCCTTTCATTCACAAGACAAGCATGTGTGTTTCTGAGCACGTCTAATAAAACCTTAGTGGTGTCTTTCCATGCTAATTACCAGGAGATATCTGAGAACCGAGATCTTTCAGGGTTTCTGATTTTGTGACTTGCGTCATAAACAGATTAAACGTGTAAGCTTTGTAAGCTAGTTTTGTTGGCGAAAGCAAAAAAAAACAGACAATATTGTGTCTAGAATGCAACTCACTCAATATTAACTTCCTGTTTGTTGAACTGTTTACAAAATCAATACAACATTTGTATCGTACTCATGCAACAATATTCTGACAAAAAAATGTTGCCTATATTAAAATAAAAAATAATTAAAATAACAGGAGAGTCAAAGTGGCTCAGGCTATTGTGTGCAAACTTTTTTTCCTACAAAATGCAAAACCAATAAATGGTTGTCAGCATTAAAAGGTATAATTGCTGCTTTCTCCTGTGCAAATTTTATTTGTGATGAAAATAACAGTACATTTTTGTCAGTTATTTTATCCACAGGTTGATGCATTTCTTACAGATTTCTGCTCTTTTAAAATCGGATACAGATGAAGTAGTACTGTAAGATTACATTTGTTTGAATGCATTATTGCGAAAGCGATTGCAAGTGAATGTGCTGTATCTGTTTAAATCATGCTTTAACCTGAAAATAATCAGTAAAAGCAACAGACAAACTCATTTCTAACTCACTCACAAACTAACTTCCTGCTCTGCTATTGCTGTCATTATAACCTTCTCATTTGAGAGCTTTATCAAGCTATAGCTAAATATGTTAAACATGTGAATTCTTGCTAAAAAAAATGCAGTTATGTTATGGGCCATTGGCATGAATTGTACTTGTGATGGAGCGGTGGTGGAGCGCTTTTGGACGAGTGAAAAACACAACACTCCAACTTTAAAATTGCTTTTTTTTTGAGTCTTGGATAGGTGCAATTTAAGGTTTATTCAGTGGTAAATTGGTTTGAATTATATATTGCTTCTCTTATAGTAAACAACTTGCAAGAGGAAAGGGCTGATAGAACACATCCACAGAGCTCCATTTGAGAAGAAATGGCAAATTGTGTTCTAGTAAGGAACTCGTAAGGAGCTAGTAAGAATACTAGCCTTGAGACAGCTAATCCCAAAGGGTTGCACAGGCGTGATGAGATGAAGACCTCTCCTCCATTTATATGCTGCAGAGATCCTCACACACCAAGAGCAGAACTGAAATTTTACAAAACCTTCAACCAAAAGTTAAAGTTTGAGACTGGATGGACAAAAGTACATTGGCAGTCCTATAGCAGATCTCATTTGGCTGATCTCAGGGATAGATGTTGATGTTGATGTGGATCATGCTGAGGTGCTGCAGAAATGTGTTGTGATTTCCCTTACCAAGATTTGCTAAGAAAAGTAAAACATTTAAAATATTGGGAGAACTGTTCCAATCATGTGCACAGATTGCACAAATATACACATGTCGAAACATTATACTATGAGCGCAGTTACATTCAAGGATTTCCTTCAAGAGGAAGACTAGATTTGATTCAGGGCTGCCATGTTTTTTGGGGAAAATATTAGTTGGACTGATATGCCCTATTAATGGGAGCTGGGACGAGATCACCATTAATCTGTAATGAATACTGGAACATTTGCTTTGGCAGGACTAACATTGTTAGACAGATCAAGGCTACAACCATAGAAAGTAACTTTTCTCTGGAACTAAATTTGGCCTTCTGGCCAAAGGAGGATCTATTGCTACACAACCCAGTCTTGACTCTGTAGTCAGCTACTTTTGAAGGAGGTACTATTGGCTATATGAATACACAAACGTTTCCATTTGTTACCCATAGAGGGATGGATATCTGTTGAGAAATTGGCAAAAGGCCACACACCTGGCTCAGAGATTGCTGACCGTTGTCTCTGAAGCTTTACCACCCGCCTCCAGACTCACGCTACAGTCACAGGCTTCAGAGAGAAGACAGATGAGGGCATCTATTCCACAACTAAGAGTTCCTTCAGCAAGAATGACATGACCCTAGAGGCAAACCAAAAGTACTCAGTTTAGAACATTTCCTTAATAAACACACCTGATTCAACTCTTCAGCTCGTTTTCAATATAAACCAATAAGGGAGACATTTCTACTGTTAGTGTGCCTCTGGAACAGGGTTAAGAAACACTGACTTAAAGCCATCACTGATTATTTAGCCTCATAGACTCATATTATAAGGTTGTGTGTGATGTCATTTTGAATGGAGTGAGCATCTGTCTTAATTTCTCACTCTTTTCTTGTCCACATTTTATTATGCTTTCACTCATCGTCTCTGTCATTCTCACACCATGTTTATTGACTTGTGAGATGAAAAATGAATAAAGAAGACAAACAGCTTTCACACTGACGATTTGATACCAAACAGATTGAAATTATATTTACCATTTCTTTAAAGGAATGTAATTACGATCAAACTTGCCAATCAATCATTCCTGCCAGATACATGTTTTCGATTCCACAGTAAATGACAGATTATTTTCCTTTTTTCCCCTCCTCTGTTCTGTCGTTCCCAGACTGATGATGTCTTAAGTGCTAGTTGTTCAACTCGTTTGTCTTCAGGAGGTTGTAATTGGGCTTTTCTATGGCACTAGGGAGACAATGAAAAGAAAGGGCTGGAAAGGACAGGACAGAAGTGGGGGGAGTCAGAGACACTGATGGTTTGGTGATTGTACAAGGTTGCAGGAAGGAGAAAAACATGCATGCAAGCATTGGCAACCATGCTACTACAGCTTTTGTTTGTTCATATATTCAACTATTTTGCTGTTGTTGTCTTGTGCTCATATATGCTCTGCATTTACATTGCACAACAAATATTTCTTGGGAACAAAGTATTTTTTCACTGATATACGGTGCAAAACTGGCTGTGTTTAAAGGCAAAGGCACGACCTATCATTAAAATGTGATTTAGAGTTAAGCAAACCTTCCTTCACCTGACTTGCCCCGAGGCTGTGTGTGTGTGTGTGTGTGTGTGTGTGTGTGTGTGTGTGTGTGTGTGTGTGTGTGATCAGAATGTCCCATTGAGTATGCGCTGTGAGGTGGCATATCTAGGTCACACACGCTGGCACATTACTCCTGTGGGAGCTTTCTCCTGTTTCCTTTTCTCTGTCTTCTGTTCGTGTCATGGATTGTCTCCGCTTTCTGAGGTCATACAGGAAGTATTGCATAGGTCATATAGGGTGCTACTTTGATCTCACCCTAATAATTTAGACCCATATATCACAAAAACACACACACATACACTCTTTCCCAACACAAAATAATATAGATTTTGCTCTCAGTGAATCATAATGTACAGTACAGACCAAAAGTTTGGACACACCTTCTCATTCAAAGAGTTTTCTTTATTTTCATGACTATGAAAATTGTAGATTCACACTGAAGGCATCAAAACTATGAATTAACACATGTGGAATTATATATGGAATTATATACATAACAAAAAAGTGTGAAACAACTGAAAATGTCATATTGTAGGTTCTTCAAAGTAGCCACCTTTTGCTTTGATTACTGCTTTGCACACTCTTGGCATTCTCTTGATGAGCTTCAAGAGGTAGTCACCTGAAATGGTCTTCCAACAGTCTTGAAGGAGTTCCCCGAGAGATGCTTAGCACTTGTTGGCCCTTTTGCCTTCTGTCTGCGGTCCAGCTCACCCCTAAACCATCTCGATTGGGTTCAGGTCCGGTGACTGTGGAGGCCAGGTCATCTGGCGCAGCACCCCATCACTCTCCTTCTTGGTCAAATAGCCCTTGATGCCTTCAGTGTGACTCTACAATTTTCATAGTCATGAAAATCAAGAAAACTCTTTGAATGAGAAGGTGTGTTCAAACTTTTGGTGTGTACTGTATATGTTCTTATTCTAGAGCACATTAAATTGTTATATTTTGCCCCATCTTGCTAACACAGGCATGTGTGAAATATGCTGGGCTATCAGGCATCAGAGAGTTACAGAGATGGGCTGAGATGCCTAACGATATGTTAAAATATCTATGCAGTGCGATCTTTGGAGCTAATGACTCCCTCAGAGCAGCTGACAGGGCCAGTATGGTTCCCTCCATGACATTCGACACATGCACTTCCCACAAGCTTCCATGTTTGATCACGTTTGCTTTTTGCTAATTCAGTTTGAATCTCATATGCTCTATGCAATATTATTATTACAGTATTTGCAAAGCAGCCCCTTTGAATTCCTTCCTCCTCGTCTTATTCTACACACATTTCTTCAATTAATTCACCTTGAATTTAAATACTAGAACATTTAGCTTCAAATTCAAACAGAAAAACCCAAGGAGAATGGAATTGGATTTGCATTTACTGGACTATAAGTCACACTTTTATACACTTCATACACACTTTTATACACTTTTTATCACACTTCATAGTTTGGCTGGTCGTGTGACTTATAGTCAGGTGCGACTTATTTATCAACATTAATTTGATGTGAACCAAGAGAAATAAACCAAAAGAAAACATTACCGTCTCAGGACCAGCCAAACTATGAAAAAAAGTGTGACTTATAGTCCGGAAAATACGGCAAATGCAAATCCAATTCTGTTCTCCTTGGGTTTTTCTGTGACCAGTATCCCTTCAATCTATTTGGCCTCTTGGGATTCCTGTAAATTGGTTGCAAGCTGCATATATTTATGATGTCCATACATGAGTACACATAAACACAAAATAGCTTTTCGATTGAAATCCCCCTCCGGATTCCAGCAGTAATATCATGAATAAATTCATCAAATGACCGTAACCTTACGCACCAAGATTTTAATTTGCCTTGTTGTTTTTCTAATTCAAACCACAGGAATAATCATGCTTGGATGCCAACTCGTTTTTTTCTAATTGCCATCCTTCTTGAGGAACGACACTGGAGTGTGTGTGAATCTAAGTGTCTGTCAATCCTACATCTTCTCTGCCAAGGACAAGCCTCGAATATGGCTGGAATATCTTCATTTGCTGTTAAAAAGAGCCGTCGTTTTCACACGTCTCCAGTGTTGAGTTTGTCAGCGGATGGCAGTGTGGCGTTAGAGGTCAGGGATAATGAGGTCCATGGGGACCATGGCTATAAACAACAGAGCTTGTCGCCAGGGCAACGGCGGCGGTGTAGCAACTCGGGCGTTTAATAATGATGTTCCCATTGACATGGTGTAAGTACTAAAGGCTAGGGAAATTTGGAGAGGCACTTGATACTGCACTTTCCATCATTCGTTTTGTCTCTCTCTTCCTAATAAGTTATTTCCAGCCATCTTTCAGTGCTGGCTGTGATTTCTGTCTCTCTTTGCCCTTGAGTGAACAACCTCGACTTACCACTAGAACACAAAAGGAACAGGAAAAGCGAACATATCCAGCTTTCAGTTCTTCTCCACCCTAACAAAAATATTTTAAAATTACACGTGGCTCGCCATAGGAGCAGAACGGCCCTGGATTTTGTTCTTAACCACATCAACTCTGGGGACCCACCAGTGGGTCCAATATTGCATATGCCTAATTCTCAAAAAATCAAAATAACAGCTGAAGTGGTTAAGGGCCGTTTAAAATGGAAGGTGCGCCAGAGAGAAATGAAGGACCGGGTGCCAAAATGTTACTTTCTGTGAAAGCATGTGCTGTTAAATCACATCAGATTTCATTATCTTCTATCACTGACCCTAATTATAACCTTCAAATCAGGATTAGGCATAAAAGTATGTCAAACATGTATAAATGGTCTGAGAATTGAACAAATAGTTGTAATCTCCGCTCAAAAGAAGACAGGAATCACGTGTTTGTGGTGTTTATTTATTTGTATTTTTTGCTGATTAAAGGAGAATACAAGACTTCTTTACTTCACAAATGATTGCCAAAAGTAAAAACGCTATGAAATGCATAATATTTTGAAATGCTTGAGCTGTTTTTGGATCCGGTACCCCAAAATTAGTAAAACAAGTATCAGATTACTTATTTACTTTTTCTGTCTGTCCCCTTTTGAATTAGTGGCATATTGTTCTGGATATATCACTGTAAATTCTGTGATTTCTTCATTGCAGCTCTGTTGTGATTGTGCAGAAACTGGCTCATTGTAATTACCTGCTGCTTAACGACCCTGCTCATCTACTGAAGGAACAAAATATAAAGAGTTATATGGCATTTCCTGCTCAAAGTGTTTGGAAACACAAGTGACCTCTGAGCATTACCAGCAGTTCCAGCCATTGTCTTTTTAATGTCTCCAGCTTAGCCTTTATAACAGAGTAATATCCTGTTCTTAAGAACGTCTGGGTTCAGGTCCGTCTGTCCGTCTATGACCGATACGTCAGACCTCTTGTCTTTTAGACACAATAATGTTGGTCTGCTGGAGCCACATAGTACATTACTGCACTGTAAATCAATACAGCTGAGGTATCATCCACATAAATGCAAAATATAAACCATGTCACTGACAATAGTGAGTGAAAAATTATGTTTCTAATGTGAAGCTGGATAAATAAGCTTCCACTGATACTGGGTAAAAAAAAAAAAGAGAGAGAGAGAGATGTCAAGCTTGAACGGCCCTGCTTTTCTTTTTTTTCTTTTTTTAATTATTCCAATAAAATTCAACATTTAAAATAAAATAATCCATCAGAAATTATTTAAATTCAATTAAAACCATATTAACATTGACTTTTTTTAATTAGTATTCATTTAAATGAAATAATTATTTTAAATAATGAACTAAATCAATGCATTACAATTGACATTTTTAACTTGCTGTTTTTTTAAATGAATAAAATATGTGAAATAAGGTAATCACAATAATTGAATGCATTGTTTTTTACTTGCTTATTTTACTTATTTTAAAATTCTTTAAATAAATGTAAAAAAATCACACAATGTATGACTTTTTTTAACTTGGTGTTTTATATTTAAATAATTTTAAATCACACTAAATAATGCATTCAATTTGTCTTTTTTAACTTTGTTTTTTTTAGATATAAAATAAGTTATTGAAAATAAAATAATCACAATAATTTAATGCATTACATTTATCTTTTTCAACCTGCTGTTTCTTTTTTTTTAACAAAATAAAATTATGGAAGACATGGTCTACAATATCAAATGCATATTTGCACATGAAAGGTCAAAAAGCTTCATCACACAGCACATTGGGTTGGGAATGCGATGCATAAATTGGTTTGCGTTGTGATTGCTGTAAACACAGTGGTCCCGTGTCACGTGTAAACAGGCCATTGTAATGCATTGCTTTGTGGGGTAAAATGTTAGCTTTGACAGCGTAGGTGACAGAGATGAAGGAGTGATTGAGGAGATGGCATTGTTCCGCCACACACGTGGACTGGTGGGTATAATAGCACGGTCCTTGGGGTAAATTCACAATTTGTTGAGCATTAAAGCTTGATTTCCTCCCTTCTTGACAGGTGCAGTTACTCCTGTGTGAGGCCGTGATTGAGTAAAATCTGCTTAAGGTGTGATTGGAGTCGGTTTTTTTTTATGTATGATCCTTCGTCTAACTTTGTGGACCACCCCCCCCCCCCCCCCCCCAAAAAAAAAAAACTCCATTGTGAGACTGTTCCTCGTGGTCCCAGTTACATTATGTTACTAAATAATAGCTACAGTAGATTAAGAGCAGAACTGTGCAGAATGTAGAATAGTGCTGTGTGAAACATATGGTTGCAGTTTGTGCACTGTTTTTATGCTAATAAATCAATGCATTTATTCAGCAAGGAAGCACTTAATTGATCAAAAGTGAGAGTAAAGACATTTGTAATGTTACAGAAGTTTTATTTTTCTAAAAATGCTGTTCTTTTGATCTTTATATTCATCAAAGAATCTTCAAAAGATAATGGTTTCTACAAAACCTTCAAAAGATAATGGTTTCTACAAAAATATTCTACCAATGACTGTTTTCAACATTGATAATAGGCAGAAATATTTTTTGAGCAGCAAAATCTGGAGTAATGATGCTGAAAATGCAGCTTTGATCACAGAAATAAATGACATTTTACAATATATTCACATAGAAAACAGCAGTTTTTACTGTATTTTTGAACAAATAAATGCAGCCTTTTAAAAGAATGCTGTTTTTTTTTAACCAAAGATTACTGCATGTTTTATAAGAAAATACGACTTCAATAATTCTACTTCAGAATTTCACATTTAATTAATTGTGTTGCTTACCATTGCTTTAAAATTAATTGCAAAATTAACTAGCAATTTTTGAGTAAAAAATGTCTGCACAAATTTTATCCAGTCTAATTTTTGATTCACTCATTTTATCGATGCATTGATTACAAACCCTGACGATGCATGTGCATCAATCTTTAAACATAATGTTTTAATTGTGAATCGCCAATTTCGGACAGTAATCTATTTCAAATGTTAAGAATTGAATGAATAGCTATTTCTATAGCTATTCAATGCTTAAAAAAAATAAAATTGAATGAAACTGTTAAAATGACCACAGCATTAACAACTACCTTGAAATAAGAGCGCAAGATTATCTGACATTTAGATGCGTGAAAGTAGCGTTCGTTGCTATTGCAAACAGACATCGGCCGTTTTCTCTCAGAATCATCATTCGCTGATGGAGAGGAAAAGTTAAATACTAAAGCATTTTATTTTATGGAAATGAGATCAAGAAGTTTACTTATAGTTCAAGAAGTTATATTATAATTATAATAATACAAAAAAATATTCTGAATTCACTTCTGAAATGATGGCTACTGTGAATGCACTTGAAGGCAGAATTGATTCGTTAAAATATAATCAAATCAAATTTAATTGAATCATTCTAAATTTGCAAAAATTGTTCTTGAATCGAATCGAAAACCTATAAATCGTGAATCGAATCGAATTGCTGTCTACCCAAAGGTTCACAGCCCTAATAAACATCTAACCCATTGGTAGTTCAGTCATTTAATGACTCAATGGTGTGTAAAAATCAGTTTCTTGAAAATGGAAATTCAAGGAGAGCCCACAGTATACAAACTTTCTGTGTTGAACACCTGCGTACAACCTACTAAATTGGCAAAGCATGCTTACAACAAAGTACAAAAATAGTATGAGTAGTGTGGAAATATGCTATACCTGTGCTCTAGATCATTTGTGTGTAAGAAATGTCAGAAGCTGTAGGGAAGAGAGTAGTAATTATATTGGGTTTGGTTTAAGCAGCAGAAGTGTATGGGAGGTCCTGCTGTGTGTGTGTGTATTCTCTCTCTCTCTCTCTCTCTCTCTCTCACACACACACACACACACACAGGCGTGTGTGTTTGAAGCTGGCAGGTGTTTAGGTGCTCATTACTCACAGCTGTCAGAGGAGCAGAGGGGAGAGATGCTCACTGATGGCCCATTAAACTGTACTGTTGTGCTCTGGATACTGGAGACCACACTTTATGATGAAGTCAAAGGCTGTGTGTGTGAAGCAGAACCTGATTTTACCAAGTGAGACATGTTCCTGGGACAACATCTTTGTTGTCCCTGGAACAACATTGTGATTAGCCAATCAGATTTGAAGAACCAGTTTATAGATTTTGTGAAGTGTATGCTTAAAATCAGTGTTTGGTGCTTGTACATCAGTGTCATTAATCTATCATTTCCTCTGATTTTAGGGATTACTCATGGTTAAGGTTAGGTTTAGGTGTAGGGATATGTTCAAGAATACATTTTTGGAGTAAAATGTTGTTCCAGGGTCAACAAAATATGTTGACCCTGGAACACATCTAACTCAGCAATATCAGGATGTGCGTGTGTGAATGCCATACAAACCTGCTCACCAAAAAAAAAAAAAAAAAAAATTAAATTTTATTATTTATAAAATGGTTAGCAATGTACCATGCTAAGGTGGTATGGCCAGTTGCTATATGTGGACATTAAAACCATGTACATTTATAAAACTGCTAGATTTTTGGTGTATCTTTGAGCGTTGTGTAACTGACACAGAATTGAGTGAGTGAGTGAGTGAGTGAGTGAGTGAGTGAGTGAGTGAGTGAGCGCTAATCTGACCTCGGGGGCCTGAGCAAACAGCTTTAAAACTTCTCCACAAATAGACTGTTCACCTACTGCTGAGTCCAGATTCAGCTGTTATTACGGGTGACATTGACTGTGACCCGCTGAAGGCCTGACTCACTGCCAGCTCTGCCAACACAGTGCCAGCCAAAACCAATAGCACTGATTCATGCTCATTCAGCTGGAGAACAAAAGGACAGAGAACATTGCCTCTGTTTTATTGTGCCGTCTCTGATTCATTTACCACTTAATTATGCATCAACCATTCTGTTTCTGTGTAGTATAGATGAAATACTGCGGAAGCTGTTAGGGATTGTTGAGATAATTAGCTCTGGCCGCACCGATCACTGATGAGCTGTCAAGGCCGGTCCTGTCCAATGTCCATGTGATTGCTCAGATTCGTTGGTGTCAGATAATTAGGGCATTTAAGGGCTCTCAGAATATATAAACACAACCACCAAACTCAACTCCAAAGCTAAGATTGTTTGAATATGATTTACTTGAAGGCTGTGTTATTTTGCAATTTTGTTATATACTATTCTAATATTTATTAATATTTTCAATAAGTCTTTATTTTTATATTTTCAGTTTTGTTTATTTTTCAAGTTTTCGTAATTTTATGTGCTTTCCAATTTTTATTAGTTCTTGTTTTTTGTATTTTTATTTAGTTTTTTTAGTGCTTTAACTTATTTTATTTCAGTTATTTGTCAATGCAACATTTCTAATTTCTTTTAGAAAGTTTTAATTGTTCATCTAGTTGTTCAACTGTTCATCTATAACAACTCTGATGAATGAATGAGATTTAAATTAACAAGAATACAACCCGAATTCCGGAAAAGTTGGGACGTTTTTTAAATTTTAATAAAATGAAAACTAAAGGAATTTCAAATCACATGAGCCAATATTTTATTCACAATAGAACATAGATAACGTAGCAAATGTTTAAACTGAGACATTTTACACTTTTATCCACTTAATTAGCTCATTTAAAATTTAATGCCTGCTACAGGTCTCAAAAAAGTTGGCACGGGGGCAACAAATGGCTAAAAAAGCAAGCAGTTTTGAAAAGATTCAGCTGGGAGAACATCTAGTGATTAATTAAGTTAATTGATATCAGGTCTGTAACATGATTAGCTATAAAAGCTTTGTCTTAGAGAAGCAGAGTCTCTCAGAAGTAAAGATGGGCAGAGGCTCTCCAATCTGTGAAAGACTGCGTAAAAAAATTGTGGAAAACTTTAAAAACAATGTTCCTCAACGTCAAATTGCAAAGGCTTTGCAAATCTCATCATCTACAGTGCATAACATCATCAAAAGATTCAGAGAAACTGGAGAAATCTCTGTGCGTAAGGGACAAGGCCGGAGACCTTTATTGGATGCCCGTGGTCTTCGGGCTCTCAGACGACACTGCATCACTCATCGGCATGATTGTGTCAATGACATTACTAAATGGGCCCAGGAATACTTTCAGAAACCACTGTCGGTAAACACAATCCGCCGTGCCATCAGCAGATGCCAACTAAAGCTCTATCATGCAAAAAGGAAGCCATATGTGAACATGGTCCAGAAGCGCCGTCGTGTCCTGTGGGCCAAGGCTCATTTAAAATGGACTATTTCAAAGTGGAATAGTGTTTTATGGTCAGACGAGTCCAAATTTGACATTCTTGTTGGAAATCACAGACGCCGTGTCCTCCGGGCTAAAGAGGAGGGAGACCTTCCAGCATGTTATCAGCGTTCAGTTCAAAAGCCAGCATCTCTGATGGTATGGGGGTGCATAAGTGCATACGGTATGGGCAGCTTGCATGTTTTGGAAGGCTCTGTGAATGCTGAAAGGTATATAAAGGTTTTAGAGCAACATATGCTTCCCTCCAAACAACGTCTATTTCAGGGAAGGCCTTGTTTATTTCAGCAGGACAATGCAAAACCACATACTGCAGCTATAACAACAGCATGGCTTTGTCGTAGAAGAGTCCGGGTGCTAACCTGGCCTGCCTGCAGTCCAGATCTTTCACCTATAGAGAACATTTGGCGCATCATTAAACGAAAAATACGTCAAAGACGACCACGAACTCTTCAGCAGCTGGAAATCTATATAAGGCAAGAATGGGACCAAATTCCAACAGCAAAACTCCAGCAACTCATAGCCTCAATGCCCAGACGTCTTCAAACTGTTTTGAAAAGAAAAGGAGATGCTACACCATGGTAAACATGCCCCGTCCCAACTATTTTGAGACCTGTAGCAGAAATCAAAATTGAAATGAGCTCATTTTGTGCATAAAATTGTAAACTTTCTCAGTTTAAACATTTGCTATGTTATCTATGTTCTATTGTGAATAAAATATTGGCTCATGTGATTTGAAAGTCTTTTAGTTTTCATTTTATTAAAATTTAAAAAACGTCCCAACTTTTCCGGAATTCGGGTTGTACATACTGCAAAAGTGAAATTGAAGAAATTAGTATAATTTATAATATCCAAGTGCTCTGGGTTCTACAAAAGTACAATGTGAATCTAAAGTGGACTAAACCTTATCAGAATCGAGCAAAAACAGATGGGAGTTCACTTTTAATGGCAATGTGAATGTAAAGAGCACCAGTTATTCAAGGATTACTTCAAAACCCAATAAAAACATTGTTTCCTTCTAAAATTTTAACTGAATTCACAGTTAGAAGTCAGGGAGAAGCAACCAAAAATATTTATATTCTGTCTTGCACTGTAAAAAATGCTGATTCAATTAATTATAACAACTTCAGTTCTTTGAGATATCCAACTTAACTAGACTAAAGTTAACTTAACGCACACTTTATTGAAACAGCACACTATGACTTATTCTAATGTTGAATTTTAATTAGTGATGACATTTTTTTTTTACAGAGTGTACATGTCCATATTTACATTTTTAAATCCAGATTTAAAATCAAATTATTAACTCTTTCCCTGCCAGCATTTTTAAAACAAGTTGCCAGCCACTGCCAGAAATTTTAATGATTTTCACTCATATTTCATGGCCCCTAGAATATTTTGTTTTATGAATATCTGAACATGCAATACATCAAAATAAGGAACAGAGACTTTACTTTTAAATAAATAATAAATAAAAATCAGTGTTATTCTAGCTTCAAGCTTTTTTTTTTAAATCAACACTTGAATGTAGGTACCTTTTTTATAAAAAAAAAAAAAAAAGAGCAAAATGCTGAGAAAATCGCGTTTTTTATCAAAGACTGCATCTGGATCATATTCAGTAGGATGATCAAAGCAAAGATGATCACTTCCATCAACATCCCCAAATGTTGCACAGTCTTTTGCCACTTCCTGCATCAACATTTAACTCTGTAACATTAGGCAGTTTAAGTTTTTTTATTTTTATGCAGTTTATTTTTTAAGATCGCATTGTTTTTCATATGCATACATATGAGATGAGATTTCTGCATCTTCTTTGCATGCATTTTTGATCGGCACATTCTAGATTAATTGAGGAGATGCGTTATAGCACCCACAAACGTATAACAGCGAGAATGCAGAAACCCAGAAAATTCTGTGTTGGGCGGAGAAAGAGTTAACTTAGTATATCCAAATTGCCTCTCCCCTGGCCACTGCTCATCAAGCCATTTCTTGGGGTCTTTGAGAGGTTATTTTCAAGATGATTGATGGTGAAAGCAAACTCTCAATGTGAGGTCTAGGGAATGTGCCAGAGTCTATTAGTTTCCATGTTTAGCAAAATGGGAGACTCTGTCCCTTCCCACAGGTCACAGAAGTACATCAAATACAACCCAGTCTTGTTGTTCGTTACAGAGTCTGTGTAGTTTCCGTCTCCATTTGTTAATGACAATTACACTTAAAGCCTCAGGCATTGTAGAGATGAATAAACTACCGTACTGGTTCCCCAGAGACGCTTTTGGTCCATTTCATCTGCAAACTGACGTTGACTCCCGCAGGAGTTTTACTGTAAGGGTTAAAAAATTTGCATTCAGCCCACAAGAAACCCACAATGCTTTGAAAGAGTCGCTTTTGATCGCATTTGTTTGCGTACATTGAAATAGATTAATTTCCAAAATCCTCACCTCCCTCTCTTCATATCTCTTCACGTGTCATTTTAAGAGAGGGACGGTCTGCGGAGAGAGATATGCTGAAAAGGAAGATTATAAAAGGAGAGTTAATGAAAAAGTCCTTGAGATGTACGGCGGGCTGTCAGCGAGAGCAGTGATAGATCGAGCCTTGCTGTTATTAGCATGCGTGCGGCGGACTTTTACGCCTAGACCCGGGCTATTTGTTGATTAATTAATCAGGTAATGTACATTATCCAAGGAACAAACGTGGAATGTTTGGCCTTTCGATGCTTATGTAACCAAAAGAGAACATCTCCCAAAATCCCCTGTGACGGAGCAGACCGTGAAAAAGTAGAACAAAAAACATTTGGGGAAAAGCGTTTTCCATTTCATGAATATATTCAGTCTGGTGGCCCTACTTCAGCCAGTCTGAGGTCATTCTGTTGAGTTTAGGGGGAAAGTTTGTGTTCTCTTGGTCTCCGAGAACTTGGCAAGAGAGTTAAGAAAATAAGCACAGGGTTTCAGGGGGGGGGGGGGGGGGGGGTTTGGAAATTGTGGGCATGTGACATCACACATCCATTCGCTGACTATTGAAGAGAGTTTCTGTTTGGTAATCAAACGGTTTTCATAATCAATGCACATTTGTTTCTGAATGGAGGTGTCACGAGAAAGCAACTTGGTCAATAAAAATGATTTCCTTCATCGAATGGAAATGTACTTTATTGGAGGCACTAATTCATATTGTCGCCCCACGGATTTGCACACTCTGTTATTGTTTTATTTGTACAAAATTTGATTATCACCCCCAGTAATTCTGTACAGACATAAAACTATCCTAGAACTATTGGAAACGCATGTTAGGAGTCTTGCTTTAACTGGATATTGACCACAGTCTGTATTTTGCCACATCTTCCCTCGAGCCAAAGCTACTAGTGTGCACATGTCTGCAGGAAATGACATCACTACAAAGCACAGTATTTTGAGAAATGCCTTGGAGACTTGTTGATAATGACACGGTGTTGTTCCACTGACTGAGAAGCCAATCTGTACCGCATCCTGTCCAAAGAATGGACAGTGTAACGATTTAAGATTTCAATCAGGAAGGGACAATGGTTGAGGAAGTTGGTTGGGGAATGTCTTTGGGGACTGATAACACACGCACAAACACAAAAATATATACAAAACATACAACTCACTTCCTGTTAATTCCTTAACAAAGTTGCTGCCATTCAGGGGTAAGAGTTGATGTTGTCATTCTCTTTAAAGCAATATTGTGAAGTTAAGCATTTGTGGCATAAGAATAAAGTCACATTTACCTTTGTACAGGCAAATTCCTTGAGTAAAGTGTTTTATTTTTTCAATAGGAATCTGCACAATTGCAAATTTCACGTGATGGGTGTGTTCCTCATGCTGACTGTGCATCATATTCATGTTTGCAGATTTGAGCCCAAATGAGCCCAAGCAAATGAGCCCAATAAGTGGAGTTTAACCAAGGATCTTCTTTTGCTATATATATATATATATATATGTATTATATGTGTTGTTGTTTTTTTGTTTGTTTTTTTTTACACTCACACTGACATTGTTTACTGATTGACAACCGCATTTACTTACAGGTGTGAGTCTCGAAATGTCCTTTTTTTATTTTATTTTTTATGGTGAAATAAGTTGGAATTGATTCCATCAAGCGGTACTGTTGCTCAGGTTCCAGTTTTATAATTGTAGCTTTATTATTATTTATTTCAGTGCATTTAGAAACATGCATAAAGTAGTATAATTTAAGATACCTGCTACTTTATTATTATTATTATTATTATTATTATTATTATTATTATTATATATTAAGTGATAGTTTTTAAATTGCGGTCTATTTTGTGGAAATGTGAAGGGATATGTTGTCATTCTTGGCCGTTCCTCTCTTCGATTTGTCAAGTATTCTGACAGTTTAATTTCATTCAGGTATTCCAGTGCTCTTATTGAAAAGAGAAAGAATGAAAGAACAGTTTGCGTTAAACTCAAACAATCTAGAAGTCCATCTGAATTTATCCCACACTCTGTCTCTGCTGCCGCAGGTTCGGCAAAAACCGCAAAGATGAGAGGCACGGGGACAGGATGGAGCGGAGAGGATCCAGCAAGAGCAAGATGGAGGAAACTCAGGCCACCGAGGAGGAGATGCAGAGAATGAAGCTGGAGAAGGAGAGGTGAGCGGCTGCATCCCAATCCCCGTAAAAAGCCTCTCAAATAGCCACAGCTGCCTGGGAAATTAGCAAACTGTCTAATTAAGTAAATGGGGTCCGGGGAGGTAAAAGTTCTGGGAAACCTCTTAGATGTCATCAGTGTAAACGGTTGAGAGCTTTTATAACAGTACATTAAATTGATCACGTATGGATTGTTTGTTTCTTTTGTGCTGCTGAACGGAAGGAACAAACCTGATAATGGAGGTTCTTTGGGGCCGCGGACTAAATGGAGGCCCTTGAATGAAAGGGATGGTGTTTTTTTTTTACAGTAATTCTGGCTTCCTGTCTCTCTAATTATTAGTGATGTTGTTTCTAGGCAGATGTTCTTTTCCCTCTCACAAAGAGGGGTGAAAACAGATCAGTGATTTTAAATGGAAATATGGGTTTATATATAATATTTAATAAATATGTAAAGTAGCACAACTGTTTTCAACATTGATAATAATCATAAATGTTTCTCCAGCAGTAAATCATCATATTAGAATGATTTCTGAAGATCGTGTGACACTGAAGACTGGAGGAATGATGCTGAAAATACAGCTGTGCATCACAGCAGTCAACTACATTTTCTAATATATTCATATAGAAAACAGCTATTTTAAATTTACTCCGTTTTTGATTAAGTAAACCAAGTCTTGATGAGCGTAAAATATTTTAAACAAATAAATAAACAACTTTTGACCAGTAGTGTTTATTCATATCTGCAGACAAAAGCTCACACAGGAAATAAAGCATACATTGAATACAAGAATATACTTAATATTTTATTGGTTCTCCTTGTTTTTGATTACAGCAGTCATTCTCCAGGGCAGTACTGTTTAATTATTTATTTATCACAATTTGTTATGTTTCTTTGCATTAGTACTAAATTAAAAATTGAGCATGTACATTGGTTTTACACTCCAAGCTTATCCTTATAAACTCCTTAATAAAAAGGCAAAAAATTATTTTCTTAGGTTGGACATCACTTTAGGCCAATAATATATATATATATATATATATATATATATATATATAATAAAAAAAGAGCCCTTAAAATGTGTTTGGACCTGACTTCACATTAAACATCCATAAAACAAATTAATTTTGTTGTCAAGCCTCTGGTGATGATGCTGCATAATTGAAATGTAACAATAGGCACAGTCCCGTCTTCAGAGGAGGTGTCGGTCAGGGCCTGCGATGAGAATAAGCCTGCTTCCACTCAAAGCAACATCTGAACCTCATTTCTAAGCGCTTGTCTTGTCTCTGACACTCTTCACTATGGGCTGGGAACCAGGCTTTGGCTGCAGGCCCAACACATTGCCAGCTCTGCCCCAAAGACAGCATGCTTTCCAGAGCCACGCTCTTGTACGTCTACCACCTCGGGCCCTGAGAGGCAGGAAAACCAGCAGGAACATCAGGCGATAAGTGTTGGCCGGCTGTATGGCATTCGCTAGCCCCTGCACCTGTTTTGTCTGTATTTGTTTTGTAGTTTGTTTTTTATATTTTCCACGTTGCCCTTTTCAGTATTGTTATGTTATGCTCTGGTCTTTTTTTCCCTGTTATCTTTCTTTTTTCCTTTTCTCACCACTGCGGTTTTCCTTGAGTTGATAGCAAGGATTCCTTGAGGGAAACCGGTCTGTTATAATAATAATCTTCCCGGCCGCCACGTGGTGATGCGAAAATCAAAGACTGACAGCTAGGAAAATCTATTACGGCCTTATTTTAAGAGGTGTTATTTCACGCCGTGCTACAGGTTAGACAGTCATGTGTGTGTGTGTGTGTGTGTGTGAGTACATGCACGAGCAGAGGCTTTGATTGTTTTACAAGGCACAGGGACAAGGCCATTTCTATACACTTATGAAATTATAGATCAGGTGATAGGTGCCGCTGATGGCTATTGGAGGTGATGTATCCAGCAGAGGTGAAACAAGCCGCGGGGCTCCGGGAAGAAGAGGACGCGAGATGGGCCGCAGCCAAAGCCAGCCTTCCCCTGACACAACCAATCGTTAATTCGACTTGACATTTTGACAGGGGCTTTTAGTGATCCAGAAGCAGAAGGCAGCACAAAGGTTGGCTAGATTAATTTTCACAACGTGCCACCATTAGCCTATCTATTTCTGGCAGGGAGGGCACAGCCCGCTTTTTAGCACACCTGACCCTCAAGGATGTTTATGAAATTCATCTATGACTCAGAAGCACTGGCATTAGTTCTGGCATATGTGCTGGATGACTTATTCTCACAGAATGCTTTTCTGCTGTTAGATTTAGTCTGACCGGCATGATATTAAAGCAATAGTTTGACCAAATATTGAAATCATTTCTTCATCATCAAGAAAACTTTTTGTATGCGGAGGACAACGTAGATTTATTCACTTTTTTGTAAAAAATCATATTGATCACTATAAAAAAGTATATATGTCTTATAAAAAGCTCAGGAAAAGTCCAAAAATCTCCATAAAAGTAGCTGGCATGATGTAACCCTTGTGCTGTGTTTAGTGTTTCCAGTCAAAAATGACAGAAAGTGCCTGTAAATGTCTCATTATGCTATAATATCACCAAATCTTGGGTTCATTGTTAACTTGTTTGCTTTCTGTTAGCACAGGTTTTGTATATCTTTTTTGGAACTGATTTATCATGGGCCTTATTGATCTGATATTATGCAACTCAGTTTTTAAGTGAAAAAATTATTTGTGTGGATAATCTTGACCATCTTCCCTCAAAAGCTGAGGTGCATAGGCTCAGATCAATAAGTACTACGATCAATGCAAAATTTATGACTGTTAGCACTATAAGAGAAAAAAAAAATCCCCAAAAAGTACAGAAATTATTTTTGGGGAAGCTGCTATACCCTGTGCGATCAAAATTAGTACGTTTAGTCCAGTTACGAACAGCATCTTTTGGGGGAAACATGAGGGTTTGGTGTTATATTTTCAAGTTTGTTGAATATCTCCTCTGCTCTTAAATCTTTGCACCTCCAACTGTTCAAACTTTGCACTTTTTATTTGATTACAAGCCGTGTAAGAATGTCTTTATGTGTCTTAACCCTTTGGGGTCGGCAAACGCACCAAGGCGTTTTGTTAAACTTAAATTACTCTGTAATTTTTTATCGTACAGCAATATAAGAGCAATAAGAGCATAAGAGCAATACATAGTATTGAATATTCACATATTTCATCCTTAATTTGTATTTTTAGGAGCCCCATTTACAAGCTCATTGGAATAAACTGTGCCTGTGGCAAAATGTTCCGAAAAAA
This sequence comes from Carassius carassius, assembly GCF_963082965.1. NCBI lineage: Eukaryota > Metazoa > Chordata > Actinopteri > Cypriniformes > Cyprinidae > Carassius > Carassius carassius. Next base: position 2,278,680 of record NC_081796.1, on the reverse strand, counting down.
TATATTATTTAGTAGAGCCTGACCGATATATCGTTTTGCCGATATTATCGGCCGATATGAGCCTGTCGCCGATATATTGGTATCAGCGAATATGCCGCCGATATAACCTTTTATTTTTTTTATTTTTTACATAACATTTATGGCAGATAAAGTCTTATTCGACCACAAGTGCTCTGCAGAATGGACTTCACATGTAATTCTGACATAATTCCAGTTACAAGGGAATGTACATGTTACATTCAAAGGGCATTAAAGTGCGCGAGACGTGAATTTATATTCTATTTATTACAGAGGCATTTTATGTCACACTGTGTGTGAAGACAAACAAGTGTGAATCCGTGAATGAATGTTCCGAAATGAAATAAACTTAAATGGAATAAAGTTTAAAAGGAAATGAATTAAAGATGAATAAACTTAAATTTTACTGTTCAGTGCACCGATGTTAGATTATAATTTTGGATAATAACGTTTATTGTTAAATGCCCTGCCTCCATTATATATCTCTGTCACGTTATTATACGTAAGTGTTTGATCACCACATTTGAGTGATCATTGCAAATAATTTTTTTATTTATTTATTTATTTATTATATATTCTGTTTATTTATATACTGTATTCTATCTATAGTACCGGTCAAATATTTGGACACACGAATGGGAAAGTGTCCAAACTTTTGACTGGTACTGTACTATAATATACTAGTGGTTAAATGGATTGTAGATGGTTGTGATCTGTACAGATCCAAGCCCAATGGTTCGGCACGCATGTGATGTGCGGATTAATTGCTAAATTTAACCATAACAGAGTATAAGTTTATAATTTGTTCATTTTTACACAAGCAAGTGAATTGTAAACAATTCCAGAGAGAAAAGGCAAAAGGCAACTTCTTTACTCTCACACAGTTCTCTAGGCGCACAGCCTCACACACATTTCAGACGCCGCGCGAACACCGAACTGAATCCTCTTCTGAATCCTCTGAACAAACACATACACACAAAATTATGATAAAATACCCATCTCGACAATCATTTAGGTAAACGCAGTCAGTTATGTCTCAAGTGAATGAAAACAGCTGAGAAAGAAATGGGATGTGATGTGTATCATTATATCAGATCCGTGCATCAGGTCTTAAAGGGACAGCAGCCTATAAATACTGCTGCTGTCATTAATGATCATCAAACAACAAAACAGCTGTGATATTTTTTATTTTATTTATTTTATACAGTAAACACTATGCAGTGTTATTTTCATTAATTATTACATTCTGTATTTGAATACTACCAGCCTTATATTATTTATAACATATTTTGTTGTATTTATCTATGCTTGTAATTTGTGTATTTGTTCTCTTCTCGTGTCTCTTTAATCGTTTAAACTTTCTTAGTTAATCTAGTAGTATTTGCTGTGGTATCAAAGATGTACTTCACTTTACGTAATAAATGGAAAGCTAAGTTAAATTGAAATATTTTTATTTTCCTGCTGATCCGAAAAATGATCTGATCCATAGGTCAAAAACTGTAATGTGATTTGAACCATGAGATTTATGATACTTGGACAAGTATTATATACATAAAGAATATCGGCAGATATATCGATATATAGGATATTGTTATCAAAAGCATATGTGAGATAAAGACATTTTTGTGCAATCAACCATGCCATCTTATTTGGCATCTACACGTTTTTTATGCTTTTATTATTGTGACTCGTTTTTCATGGGAGTTATGTCCGAGTGCTCCATAATGCGAGTACTGTCCTGTACCAGGTGCGCTACTGAGCAAGTTTACTATTTCAAAAATGCCATATGTATTGAGGTCGTTATGTAATGCAAACAAAAAATGTACAGTATTATGAATTGTTTACAAATCATGCATTGTGATAAAACTGCTTTGAGCTCCTAACATAGTACTGTGTAAGGAGCCATGTAAAAATACGTCTTTATTAGTCAGTAATCTGAGTTACTGGTGTTTTACTGCCACAAGTAGTTATTTCACTTGCAAACGTGAACTCTGTGTACAGTATTGATATGTTTTTGGAGTTTTGCAAAAATGTAGGTTTAGTAGAGGCATGTTTTTCCAGTGAGCATACAGCATATGTTGCCTATTTATGCAACAAAGAAATCATATTTGGAATAATTTCCTTTTTTCTTTTTTTACAGTGTAGTTGTTTAAAGCTACTTGTGTACAGTGAATACATACACTAGGCCCCAAAAAAAATTTGAGACACGAACAATGCATGAGTGCCATTGCACTAGATAACAAAATATCAAACTACTTTTAATGACAAATAGCACAAGGACATTTTTTCAAGGACAAAATTAAGTTTTAAATGAAATAGCAGTAGGTTGATTGTGAATCACTGGTGTAACGTGGTAGGGCACATCTGTGAATGTGAGGACCAGATGACCTTGAGACCAGCTGGTTATGAATAATTGCAATATTTTTTTTAAGAATGGCTTTTTGGGGGTCCTCTGTATCACATAGATGAAAAATATGGGGTAAATATGCAAAGCTGCTCATAAGCAGCACTGTTTGCAGGCGTTATTTGAAGTGAAGTTGATAAAGTGTTGCCATCAGTGGCATTTGTTTTTCTCACAATCGAGTAAATTTTAAGCGGCTGTGTAGACCCCTCCCCTCCAACTACCTCCCATCTTTCATTAGTCCTCAACAAACTGAATTTTTCATCCCTAATCAAAGGCTTCAGCAGAGCCTGGAGCTACCCGCCTGCATTCGGTGACCATTATATAGCCTTGTTTATGCCTGTTGCAGTCCTGTCAACCATATGTAACTTGACTAAGCGGACCACCATGGCAGGGGGCCATTTATAGCATGTGCGATGGAAGGAGTGTGTGGGCACCAAATCACCAAGCCAGCAAAAAATATATATATCAGTCACTTTCATCCTCCTCTGTGTATTTACACTCGGCTGATCAGGCTTTATGTCTTTGTACACAAAGCAAAAATGCCCACTGCAAACATTGAGAACCTGGTAAACTCTTCCCATTCAACTTCTCCATTGAAGTAGATTAGCGTGACTATTAGCTTATCCTTTTGGCTCCATTAGTGGCTAATCAGTGACTGCTGGAAACCTCTGTTTCTGCTCAGTCCTCCTGACTTCCTTTCCACTCTCCAGCAATGTTTCCTCCGGATTGTTTGGGTTCCTGATAGACTTTAAAGCTCAGAGACATGGTAGTGTTATAATCAACAGCGGATATATCAGCTAGCTTCCTCTTTCTTCTAGCCCTTAGCATGTGCTTTGAAGGTTCACAGTGTGTGGGCATTGAGAACAATGTTTGGAACGCACTTCAGTAGCATCTTTCCAAGCCAAAAGACCTAACTCTTTCCACAAACTTTTTGGCACAACCCAACAGTGATGTTTATTTGTGTTTTATGTTTCATCTCATATTACACTGGATATTGTTCAGCATTGATGCTATTAAAATATTGAATCTGTATTTAATAACTGTTTATTTAATATTGTTTTGATGTGCTGAGACATTTTCAGGGAACTGTGGCCCTGCGAGTATTTATTCTTTCTGTATTCATTCATTTTGTTGCCTTGATTTATTAATTGACTTTCTGTCAGCGGTTTTCCATTTCTTTCTCCATTACCACTGCTCCGGGATTGCCTTCGGCTTTCCATACATATTCCAACATTTCATTTTTTGATGCATTAATGTGTGTTACTCGTAATCGCAGCTGATCTTTCCACTCACATTGTGGCAGTAATTTTGTTACAAAATAATTAGCATTGCCGTTCTGCTTTGTCAAAGAGCTTTTTGTAACAGTTCACCGCTTGACTGGACCAATAAGCTTCCAGAGTTCAAAGGTAGATCACTGGACTGATTGTGGAGCATTATGGATTATATTTATAATAACTTTGATATTCATCTTCATATTCATCTGATATTCAGAAATACACACTCTCGATGTGATTCTACAAGTAACACATATGATTATTGGCATGTTACCTTATTTACACTTTAAAACAACCAGCCGAAGAGTAAGATCTGCCTGGCAGCCATCGATGTGAACATCTCGCTCTCTCTCTAACCTGAATTAAACATTGTTAGACATATGGAGGGAGTGCTTTGGCTGTGTCGTAAGATAAACAGTGTGAGGGAAGGACTGCAGGCGGACCGGAGTGTGATCTTTCTCGCTCGGTTCTGTGCTTCGCTTCAAAACTTTCAGTTTCCTTCCAAACTTCTCCTCTTTTTCATACTCTCAGAGCAGAACCTTGTAAATTCTTCACAGAAGTTCATAAATCTCTCAGTCCTTATCTTGTGTTTATATCAGGCTGTGATCAATGACTGATTTCCTCCCCGAACCGTCCACTTTGACCCGCGGGATATAGCGCATACCGCACGCTTGACAGCATCTTGGCTTTTGGACACATTTCAGCTCAGATATCTTTAAATAAATGATCCTGCATGGTGTTACAGTATGGATGGATTGCGTTTAATGAGCTGTTTTTGAATTATGCCAGCTTGCTCCTTGTGAAAGAGTTTTGTTTCTCTGCGTTCGCTTGTTACCTAGAAACAACCCCGGATTGGCCATGAGTACCCATATGTTGCCATAACAGCCTCCCTCCCTCACACACACACACACACACACACACACACACACACACACACTCTGGACAGATGTAAGCTAATCACAACATCAAACTCTTCATTAGTTTAACACTCTCTTCTTGCTCTGGTGCAGATTCTGACGGAGTCTCATCTACATATTTCTCATCCTGACAGATAAACATGACTTTATTATCTTTCTTTCTGCTGTGAATTTCTTCTGCACCCCCGAAGACACACATACATCTACTGTATATAGTAGCAATCTACACCAATTAGCTTTGAGACCAGAAGGTCACAGAGAGGGATTTGCTCTCTCTCTTTGTTGTTTTATTGGAGCTCACTGGGATTTTTTTCTTCATCCCTCTTGCCAGTATTTTGATAAGGTTTTCTCTCTTCTCTTCCACTTTTATAATTTTAGCATCAGCCTTCGTCATGTGACTGATGCATTTGGGGAGATTCAGTAATTATGTGATCTTCAAATTTGCAGAAAAGGCATATGATGTTAAGGTCTCTAATAAACAGAATATGAATGTTAAAAACTCTTTCATGCTAGAAGAATTCACAAACCAGTCACTTCAAAATCTGATTCATTCAAGCAATGAAACACTGTGTTGCTACAGTATGTACTGTTGTATAAAATTAATAGCACTTTTGTGTTCATGCAAATGTGCTGATATTCAGAAAATTACATTGCTTGTGTAATGAATATAAAAACACAATAAACTGAATTATAAGGGCATTCTAACTGTATTCGAACAGGCTTCATCACGCAGTGAATGCTTTTGGACTCTCCAGACACATTTTTGTTTGGTTTTTGCAAAGTTGGTGACTGGATAATGTCAGCTCTACTATCATATCTCAATCCCTCACAGTCACACATACAGCACAATAACTTAATGTCAGGGAATGTCTTTAAATTATGATCAAGGGAAAATCATACCTTTTCTGTTGTCTTCTTTTTAAATAACTTGCGCTTGAACCATTTTGCGCAAAAAATGATGAAAACTTGCTTCCACTTGTGAGCAGCTTGTTACAGTAACTGTTACTGAGTTCTGATTGGCCAGTCGCCACTATTTCATTTGTTAATTATTGTAAGTACAGAATTGTAACATTTGATTTGCATGAAATGTAAATTTCACATACATAAATATATATATATATATATCTAGAAGTGATGGTTCCAGCATCTTTTGCATATTTGAAACCTTTCCTGCAGTGACTGGATGGTTTTGAGATCCGTCTTTTGACAATGAGGACAACTGAGGGACTCAAACACAACTATTAAAAAAGGTTGTCCTCATTGTCAAAAGATGGATCTCAAAATCATACAGTCACTGCAGGAAAGGTTTCAAATATGCAAAAGATGCTGGAAAACTGAAGAATCTGTAGGAGCTTTTTTCACAGAAAAAAGCTGCGGATCATCAGGTTTACACACTTTATTAAGAACCAACGGGGTTTGAACAGGGTTGTTTTAATAATTTTGAAATATATATGTATATAAGAGGCAGCAGAACTGTTTTTAGCATTGATAACGCAAAAGTTTCACAGCAAATCTGCATATTAGATTGATTTCAGAAGGATCATGTGACACTGAAGATGAGTAATGATGCTAAATCTTTAGATTTATATCACCAAAATAAATTACAGTTTACAATAAATTCATATAGAAAATAGTTATTTTGCATATTATAATCAAATAAAAAAATATTTTCTTCGACTAAAATCATATGACATTTTAATGGATGTATTAAAATGTTGACATGATGAAACATTTTCATAATGTTTCCATTAAAAGACAAAATCTGAAAAAAAAATAATAATAAATTGCAATAAATGAACACTGAAGAGAAAGTGTAGAGAGAGTAACCAGGAATGGTAAATGAGAGCAGTTATAATGTGTTCAGTGGAGCTATTTTTGTGTCCTGCATTAACACCACACTGGACCATTAATTGTGTAATGAACTAAGATGGAAAGAGGGAACGCTGCAGGTTTAGCAAGACTTTCAGGCACACACACACACACACACACACATACACACGCACACACACACACGCACACACACACACACAAAGAGTACCTCAAGTCATTTTTTTCTGTCCTCGCTGCAACTGAAAATGTTGCATGAAGTGACAAAAATACATATAATTACATTTTATTTGTTTATTATACAAAGTAGGTCAAAAGTAACTCATCCAGTCAGAATCAATGTAAATCAATCAGTTTTAACAAACTTAGACTAATGACTACTCTGCATTGTTTTTTGTTTTTTTTATTATTCATATTAGTAATTTGAACTACTTATTGTTCACCATTGTTCACAATCAGTAAATAATACTAAACACATGGGAAAAAACGTTTGAAATAAGTTATAAATATTACATAAAAAGCAAAAACTTAAATGGAAATTGGAAATGTTAGACACATTGATTTTAATTATATTATAGCAATAAAAATGTTAGATAAACTAACTTAATTTTTATTTAATATAAAATTCAAAATATAAATTAAATTAAAATTAAAATATGAAAAGCAAATAAGAAATTTTACTAAAATCTTGGGGGGAAAAAGATTAATAACAATAATTAACACTGTAGTAGTATACAGTCAAACCAAAAAATATTCAGAAATCATATATACATATATTTTTTATTTTTTACTAGTGGGTGCAGGACACTATAATTCATTTATGTAAGTGATTATAGCAAAATAAAGTAAGCTGTGACATATTATACTCAAACATTTTTCATAAAGTGGACTACCAGTAAAACTCACACAAATTTGGCACATTATCAAGATGAATTTGTTCTGACAGTTTAACTCTGAGTTATTGCCATATTTTATTGCAATTTTCTAAACTATAGCGAATAAACTGCGATAATGTGTGAAATGTTGAAGGCGTCTGAATACATTTTGGTTTGACTGTAGAAATAATAATAAACCATTCAACCATTGACCCACAATAAAAATATAAACCAATCAAAAATACCGAGTCGTGAGATGATTTTGCCTTGTGGCTGGTTATATAGGAGTTGGTATTAAAAATAATCTCATAGCCCAGACCAGTGTTTTCATCGTGCTGGTTTTCAACCTGAAGTTAACCTTCTGTCATACACGGAGCCACACGGTCCTCTTCTAATCCCCAGGACACAGTGCTAAGTGAGTTTCAGTCCAGTACTCCAGGGGCAGGTTACACTGGACCTGGACTTCAGTTTGCTCATTACCACATTCAAACACAGATATCGCTCTTGCAGATTGGATTTGGCCATTATGGGCACAGCTCTGGAGACTTCGTCCTCCTATTGAGTTTCTGTAACTTGTCCTAACACGGTTTTTACTGGCAGTGAAGTGACATCAGTTTTTAAGTGGACAGCAGGTGGACAGCGGCCTCGCCAGTGTAAGATATCAGCCTTCAAATGCCAAAGAAACTAGAGATGCCCAGATACTACATTTCTCTGGCAATGCCAGTAGCTGATTATTCAGAATGACATCTGCTTATACTTGTCAAAAATGATAAAAAAAGAAATAACAAATGGATAAAACAAAGATAAATTGAGTACACTGTACAAGAAAATACTGTTTAAGTCTTTATACTTAAAAAATCATGTTTGATCCACTGATACTTGCCAGTTCTTTGTAATTAATTGTAAAATTTACTAGCAATATCTGATTGAAAATATTTTTTTTTTTTTACAGTGTAGTTTGTTATTTTTAAGGAGAGAGAGAGAGAAAAAAGAAAAACCACTATCACTGTAAACTTTCCATGGAACTTTCTAATTTGGTACGTTACTATAATATTAGAGGTTATGATTAACAACAGAGCCCAAACTATTTATTTTTCTATAGAATAATCACACTTAAATCAAAATGAAGTGTTTGTATACAACACACATATATACTTGACAGTAAATAAGCTCCTGTCTTGTAACTAACCAACTGTGAACTGTGAAATATTGTTCACAAGCTGTTTTATCTTTCTGCGGTTGAAACACAAATCGAGAAATGAAACATTTCAGAAAATTGTGCTGTATTTTTCAATATCATTTTTCTGATGTTCATGCATGTTTATTAAAGAAAAAGAGATCAGCGCCTCTGCTTTAGTTCAAGCGTTACAGCATTCTGTCATGCCACATTTAAGGGGCCATTCACAAAGAATGCATTTTTCCATTCCAGTCCTCTACTTTTCCATGTTTATCTATGTAAATGTTCCAGATGGATGAGAATGACCATGAGCGCCACATTTTTAAAACAACATGTCAAGTTAAAAGAATTTCAACTTTTAAACGCAGCCGTGCTCACCAGTTTCAGTTCCAAAACAGTGGACCAATCAGAAGACCCAGGGGGTGGGGCAAGTGTTGCATGCTTTTGTTTACTGTAGCAAGTTGGCATGGCAACTGTTTTATTTGAAGTTAATTGCATTTTTTTGAAAGCGCTGCATCTCATGTTTTAAGATGCAAAGACACATTCTAAGAGCATTGTTGAATTTTAAGATAAAATTAACAGAGTTTGAGAGATGAGACTTAGTTTTTGACCAGAAGTAATATCCAATAAAGCTAGTTGTCATTATTCGGTGGGAGGCATGCTACAAATAATCTTTGGTAAAGCAAAAAACTGCGGACCTGCCAACGTTTGCTTGAACTCCGGGTGATTTGTAGATTCAAATAGAGCCTGTGTTAACTGCGATATTGTTTTAAAGTGAGATTGCAATAATGACTTATTATCCCGTTAACTTTGACAGGGCTAATTTCGACACAAAATAAATTTTCTTCATGGACCAGTTACAATCTGATAAAATTTTTATTTATTTTTTTGATTGACAGTATTTATTCGGTAAACAGTAGTCTGATTGTTTGAATCGGTAAATACCGGTTATTATCAGATATATCAGTGCGTCCTTACTTGTAATGGTTCAAGCAATGAACCCAGTGAACCAAAAGGTAGGATAAAAACATAAAGGGGAATTAAAACTCCCACAATGCGCACATACACCTATGAAAATATGCTGATGTTGATTTCCAAGTGCTTCCCAGACTATTTAGCGTGAGACATAAATGCACCGTTTCTAGCACGGCAAGTTGGATTTCCTCAAGCGGGATACATTGTAATTGTATTAGCCTGTGACAGAGAGAAAATGCTCATTGTGGTTAAATTAGATCGTACCTATGAGAAAGTGTGGATTCACATTCAGTCTCTCACTGAGAAAATCTCTTCTGGGTCCGGGACTGCTGTCAATCAAACAACTGACAGATTGATGTCAGAGATCAGAGGTCAACTCTGACCTGGGGTGCTGAGGAGGTACGGTACTTAAACACTTAGAAATGCTCAGGTTTTTGTGATGGAGCATCCCTGGAGTCCTAGAGCCCATCTGGATCTGATGAGACGGGTGGGTACCAACGACAGAGGTCACCCTACAGGAGGCTTTCCCCTGTCCGCACAAGCCTTTCCTCTTCTTCCACTGCCATTCCCATTCCTGAGGATCTCCTTTCCCTTAACAGCTCTTAGAAGGATACATGTGGTCGGTTAGACACAAAAAGACTCATTCAGTTTCTGCCCACCAGGACTGGCCTTTGAAAAACTCCTGAGAAAAAGGGAAGGCAGAGAGAGGCGTTTGGCGGAAGATCAGAGTGATGTGAAGAAGAAATCACTCCCTTCTTCTTGGGAAGGTTCCCCACTGGCTGTTTTAGGGAATCTGTGAATTGACAAGCTTCTTCAAGGAAGGTGCCCCAAACTTTACCATGAGCAGTTGAAACAGATTCAGAAGTAGAGGCTCGAATGAACAGGGACTCAGCGGTCTCGCTTGCTTTTCCTTTTAGAGGAGTCCACTAGTTTTTAAAGGCTTCTAGATATAAAGCAGGCTTGGCAGGCGTCTAGCAGCCCGTGATGCCAGCAGGGGTCCTGAGCTCGGGGATTCTCCGTACAGTAGGGAGTCTCAACATGACTAAGAGGTCTGTCTTATAATTCAATGCGTTTTCACATAAAAGCTTTGGCTCTTCATAGTTGTAATAGATGTTACACATTGCTGATGGACTAACAGCTATTGCTTTTGATGCTTGGTGCTTTATGAGGGCAGAATCACAAAGGTGGAAATAAATCCCAAGGTATAAACCACAGGGCATTTTCACACTGGAGTACGGGGTGAAACGGAGTTTAACTGTAAAACCATTTAACTGTAAAAATGTGGTGTGTCCATCCAGTAACAAAGAATAACCTTACACCTCGAAAGCATTTGAATATACATAGTTTTATCATTATTGAAAAAAAAAAAGTTATATCAGATATATTCAAACATATTTTAAAACACCTTCTATGATAGAATTTCCTGTTTGATGTCTTTACAACTTTAGAATGTTTTTTAAAGAAATAACTTCACTGGCCAAAACAAACAAACAAACAAACAAAAGATTATCCAAACTACTTAACCTTCAACTTCTTTTTTTTTTTAGCAATTTTGAGCTTGTGTGTCCCAAATTACATCAAAATGGATTTTCAGTTAAAATAAACAAACAAAAACATATTCATTATAAAAGAGGTAAACTCTGTTATGTACGTATGAATTTTAATAATGTGTTTTTGAATACATCATTAGATTCACACATAGTCATGACAAATTATCTTTATTTTTATAGGGCTTTAAACAAACCCAACCCTCGGTTTCACAGACAAGGTTTAAGACTAGTCCCAGACTAAAATGCATGCCTGTTCTGTTTTAACTATAAGAAACATACACTGACTTTCAAAATATGTTAAAACTATTGTTTTCTCAAGATGCACACAAGATGTTTTGTTTTTTCTAAGGCACTTTATAAAGTTACTCAAATGTCCTAATTGAACTATGGCCTAAACCTGGCTTAACCTAAACCTTGACTGTGAAAGCAGGCCAGAGGGTTTCAAAGAAGCTTCATAGTAACAAACAGGAAAATAACACAGTCAGTCTTCTTCAGCTCAGGTCAGTTCATTGTGTTGACTTCAGTAAACGTGTTGATGTTGAAGACGCAAATTACAGAACCGGTGTGAAAAGAGAAATGTTGCCACTGAACCTGAGAGTGCACTACACATCTAACCTCAAATGATGTTTTGTGTAGGATTCAAGCAAAGACCAGGGAGCTCCGAGAGCGACAGGCCAGAGAGAGAGACTACGCTGAGATCCAGGACATCAACAGAAACTTCAGCTCTGACGAGGAGCACACCTATGCTGGGATCGGCTCTCTGGACTCGTCCCTGGACAGCAGTATGGACCTGAGCCATAACCCCGGTCCAGAGCGTCCTCAGAGCCCCCGAGACCAGGCCCTGCCCTTAGAGGCTCTTTACGCACAGGTCAACAAGCCCCGCAACGGACGCCCACCCTCCGTCGACAGGTAAGAGCTCAGCTTCTTATTCCCAGGGACTTTCATCCTTCAGAATCGTTGTGACGTGATGCACAGGCTGCTTTTATTGCTGAGACTTTGAGATTTTGTCAGGGCAGTTAAGTAATACTTGGTTGATGTAACAGGACAATGACAAAGACATGTTCTTGACTTGAAAGAAGCAGCCTTGGTTTTTCAAAGCTTTGCATAATGCAAGCTAAAGAGTGTTTTCTCGCTGTTGTGTGCTGTCAGATATTTCTCATTTTGTAAGGCTGGATAGGGTGAAGGGCACCGTCACTTTTGAAGTTTCTTTTATTGTGCTGAGAAAAAGGAAGTTTCTCTCCAGACCCTTTGTCTTTTTTATATTTGTTCACATCTGAAAGTTTTGGAAATGAAAAGCTGTTTTCCGCCACTCTTTGTAGTGTGAAAAAAACCGAAAGTCAAACAAACAGTGTTATCAGATTTCACACCTGTGTCCCAGCGACTGCTTTTATAGCACAGGTAAATCATTGATAATTCTCTGGATGGGAAAATTTAATAACCAGCAGGCTCTTTATTATCGCCGATCATGTCAGATCCAACATCAACGTGTACAGAAGCTCAGAAATCGTTGGGTTTTTTAAAAGAAAGAAAGGTCAAATTTATACTAGAAACTGCTGCAGTTTGCTGAACTTTGGTTCTGACCCACTTTAATTTTTAGATTTAACTGAGTGTACTTCTGAATGCACTGACAAGCTTCTACTGTCATTTCTACTCAAACATGCAGGTGATGTATGTAACTATATTTGTAATACATAGGAAATGATGAAATTTCAATTAAGTACATTTAAATCAAATGCAATATGGAATTACAACACAGTAAAAATTAAGTGCATGTGCTTTAGTATGTTATTTAGTCAACACATCAAAATAAGTGTATTTCTATAAAGCATGATGATTATTAAAATAAAATTATTTAAATTTAAGTGTATTTAAATGTGTTAAGAAACAGCCATTAAAGTGTCTCTCTTTAAATATTATTAAGTGGCCTTTTAATTAATTAATTATATATATATATATATATATATATATATATATATATATATATATATATATATATATATATATATATATATATATATATATATATATATATATATATATATATATATATTCAACATTAAAACAGCACTTTATACCTTTATAAAAATATTTTTTTAATGAGAAACATACTCTATTATTATTATTATTATTATTATTATTATTATTATTATTATTATTATTATTATTATTTATTCTTGTATTTTTTATTAAGTTTACATTTAACCTGTTAACTGTCACTCACATTTTCACTCACATTCACTAAATGTATAGTAATCAAGTGAAACATTATGAAGTTTCAATAACAATATACAATACTATACCATTCAAAAGCTTGATGTAAATAATATAAATGTAACAAATAGATAACTGTAACAAATGTAAAAACATGCTTTTCTTTCAATTTATTCCCCCTAAAAACCCAGAAAAATATTCTTAGCTCTTTTCAACATTAATAATAATGATAATAATAATAACAATAAATGTTTTTTTTGTAGAAAATAAGATTGTTAAAAGGATTTCTGAAGGATTGTGTGACTGGAGTAATGATGCCAAACAATTTGTTTGAAAATCAGCTTTGATTGTTTCTAATAAACTGTTTAACTGCTCCCCCAAGTGGATATTAAATTATGTTGTGGGATAATTAAATATATTCTTAATAAACTACAAACATAAAATTATATAGATTTATTTTGTTCTCACATTCTCTCTTGTAACTCCTCACTCACAGTGGCACAGATGACTGAATGGCTCATTATGCAGCTCATTATGCGGCTCATTATGCGGCCCTTTGTCTTCTCAGGTGTAAATCACAATGATATTCATGGTAGTTGACGCCTACTCGCATTTGACTTTTACCAACAAAAAGTGTCTTATACAATTGAAATCAATATATTGTTTTCTGTGAGTGAGTAAACAAGATGATTTTCACATGATTTAGAAAGAAAAATTCTAGGCTACAAGCTCCAGTTCTCAAAAATCCCGGGAACCATTGTTCTTTATGTGTTTTTTTGCCTTATTCAAGTGTTTTAACATTTTTAGTTTTTCACTAACCACGCATAATATTTTTTTTCTCAAAAACACAATCATGTACATACATGCATTTCTTATATTATTATAGCCCAGTTTGTGCTGATTACAGTGAGATTAGTCTTTACCCATTTAGATATTTATAAGAAACTGAAAAAAGCACAAATGTCAGGGCATGACAAAACTTCTCCAGGCCCCAAAAATACCCTTAGACTCCAGAGGGTTAACATAGACTTGATAGTGCATGATCCAAACCTACATTTTTATATTTTTTTAAAAAACATTTTGTAACATGATTTTGATGTACAATTTTCATGATAATGCAATGTTTGAATTTAAAATGGTTTTCAAAGAATGAATTTTAAGATTTCAAGTGATATATAATTTCTGATGATTTCTAAAGTGTGAAAAAAGGCAACAAAGAAGACTTTTTTTGACAAAGGTCAAAACTTCTGTTATGATGTAGGTTTTTGAGGTGCACTCTTGCCATAAATTAATCTATTGTTTTTTCTACATATTTTTTAACAAAGATTGGTAAAATATCTATTTAGAAGTCTTAGACCTTTCCAACGATATATAGTTTGTCATGATTAGATTAGGATTTAATTGTAATGTAGTGAAGTAAACGTAGGCGGCCCACCGAGAGGACGGGTGACAGATAACAGGTTTTAATGTCAGCAGAACCATGATTTGCAACTGGTTAGTGCAACTAGTTGGTGGTGTTAATATTTAGAGGTAGGAACACTGTGCATATGCCACTCTGGACAGGATGCATTGGTTTTTTTTTGGATTTTGTAATCTTTTAGAAGTTCACTAACAAGTAGTCATGGACTAAAAGTTTCAAGAGTTTGAGTCTTCCAGACAGAAGTAGTTTCTGAGTTTTTTTCCTCTTCTGTGTCGATGCCAGCTTTATGATGTGTGTCTCAGATGCAGAGGATTGACCTACATTTGTTGTGGTGAAGTGAGAGTTGTTGATGTTTTTTGTTTTTTTTTGAGATATGGAAGCTAAATATTCCAAAACGCCTCCGTTTGTGCTGTTGTTGTTCTCCATCTTCCAGATTCATGGCTGGTTTTATGGATGTTTAGTGGTGAATTTGTCATAAATACCACAGTCAGTGTTTGAAGAATAAGGGAAACTCACTCTGTATTCACCACAGTCGCTCTGTTCCTCTAGTGGTTATGACATGGTTAGCGGTTAGTTATGGAAATGCTACGAAAGGCCAGCGTGTCTTTTCTAAACAGTAATTACTCTCTCTGGGTTTATTCTGGCGGCGGTTAATTGGCTCGTCAGCGGCGGTGAAGCAGAGGCACTGATTGACAGATGTCACTCAGGCTGTGTGACCTTTCCCAGGATGCAGTGGGAAGGGGATTATCATGTGACCAGCTGCTGTTCTCCCACCGGCCCAGCTGTCATGAGATCAGCCGCTGGACCACAGTGTGAATATGACAAGGTTACACAGCCATAGTGATCTGACCAATCACTGTGCCAGTGTCTCTGGTGGCAGCAAAAGGGCATCGCTCTGTCCCGAGTGTGTACTGCTGTGCGTGAATCCTCACTAATATAAGCATTCATTCATTTACTATGCATCGATATTACTAGGGTATTCTAATTTAATAATACATTTATATCTATGCATTTTAATATACAAATACTTAATTTTAAATGGAAATGCTGTATCATTTCATAAAAGTTTATTATTAATTATATTATTACAGTAAGTATTATTTAACTTTTCAGTTCAGTATATTCTATATATCATCTCTTATTTGGTCTTATCTTGGTAGAATAGTACTAAAGTTAACTCATTGTTCTCCAGGGTTAAAGAATAAACAAATGTTTATGAAACTATAAGTTACATTTTAAACAGAGAGTGCAGTTGTGGAGTCTAATTCCCTTTTTAAAAAGCTTATTTCAGAAAGCAGAGTTATAAGCCTTGTCGCAAACGTACCTGCTTGACATCTGATTACATGCAAATCATCCTGTGTATTTTTTAAATGAGGAGTTTGGAGCTTCATACTGCTTTGCATATCACTTAGAAGCAAGGCTTTGTGAAATACGTTGTAATATTTGTTGTCGTGCCTCTGGAATAAATTGCTTACTTTCATTGGTGTTTGGCTGCGAGGCCTGTAATCTTTATAAACGGCGTAATGCATTCACATTCAGACAGTCACATCACTCCATTTGAAAGGCCCGACTCCCTCCGTGAATCGAAACAAAGCCCAAACAAACATTTGCATTTCTAAATGAAAGCCAATAGAAGTTCCATAGTGTCAGGCTCCTGAAATAAACCGTCCTCGAGCGGGCGTCAGCTTTAGCTCATTATAAAGAGACGCAAGGAAATGGGTGAGAGTAGAAAGTTTGATCACAGATTTACTCCGAGATGTTTTCTTGAACATTAAGTGTTTATTCTCTTAAAGAAGTAGCTCAGAGGGAAAGCGATTCCATCTCTTTGTAGATAACATTGGAGGAGAGGATTTCCTGTCTAAAATGCACAGAACAGGAAGTGGATAAGGCTCAGCGAGGGTCTGTTCAAATGCTGTCCATCACATCTGCCCACAGAGGCCTGTCTCCACAGTAAAGAAGAGGAGAGAGCTCATGTCTTACTGTATCACTTCATGGTCCCAAGCTGGAAAATCTACTCTTAGACCTTTACATAGTTTATACAAACGTGCTATAAAAGTGTTTGATAAGAAACCTGACAGACATCATCATTGTCTTATAATACAAAAACATAATCTCTTTACTTTTAAAAACTTTGTAATATTTCACGATTGTAGTTTAATGTATAAAATTGTGAATGATCTTGCACCTCCACCTTTAAAGATGTTTGTTTCATTGCGCAATGACAGCATAAGACAGACAAGAGCCTCGTTAAGAGGTGACCGTGAAGCGCATCTTAGAAAAACTGATTTTGGACGATCAGCTTTTTCTGTAAAAGCTGTTAACAATTGGAATAGTTTACCAACTGATATTAGACAGTGTACAAACTTTGTGCAGTTTAAATTACATTTGAAAATATTTTAAAGGCAAGTCAGGTTTGTGATCATTGATTATACAAGGTTATGACTTTTGAATATGTTGTTATACTTCTTGTATTCTACCGTGTTCAATTTGTATGTTGTTGATAATTTGGTGTACTCCTGGAAACACTGACATCTAACAATGGTTTGGGGGAAAAAAAGTTAATTAAAATAATTCAATAAAAGCATATACATCAACTCAAATACGGTTATCTAATAAGCATGTGTCCTATTCTGTGTAGGCTACTAAACTTCTGAAACACTGCTGTCTCTTTGTATATGATATGATGATAGTTTCTCAAAATAAATAAAAAGTGCCTCAGAGCAGTTCTAGAGATTATGTTTGTGTTCATGGACTCATATATCGAGGCGGCAGAGGCTGAAAACCCTGCGAGCTTCAGTAGGCCTATGTGTATTAAATGAAACCACATTTGTGTGCCATTAATTTCCATGAGGAGTGGAATAGGCTGCGATATCTCACACTCATACACCCACAACACATTCTGAAACATGGAAAACCCTATTTTGTGTATGGACCTGACATGAAAAATATTTAAATCCTTAGGTTGGGGACATGCAACGTAATTATAAGTTCTCTCCTGAACTGCACCTTCACTTCCATTTTTATTTTCAGTCTCTTTATTTTGCCCTGATCCATCTCTCTCATAACTTTAATACTCAAGATTTTTATTTGACTTTTACCATGTTTTGTAACCAAGAACAATAACCATGTTTTTGTTTTGTTTTTTTTGGCAAATAAATACCATTTGTATTCATTTTTTTACTACAGATTCCATGGTTAAACTATGTTAGTGTAGCAAAATACCATGGTTAATTTGTGGTTACCATGCTATACCATTAATTTTCCTAAGGGTTGTGTTTTTGCTTGCACAAGCTCCCCCTAAATCTATTATAAAATATGATTATTTGTCTGCTAAATTACTACTGTAATAATTCAATAGATAATGATGTCCTTTACCCAGTATTTTGAGTGATGGCTGATGAGCAATGTGCTGCTGCTGCTTGACTAAGTAAACAAAGACAAAACTACATTAGCATATTTACAGATGAAACTGACCTGCAGTTTTACTTCTCTACTCCAGCTGTGCGCTTCCAGAGTTCACTTTATTCTCTCTCTCTCTCTCTCTTTCTGTATTCCGTCCGCGTTAATCTATATGAATTCTGTTTTTATGACTGGATTCTACGAACCAGACTGTGTTTTCTGCATCGCAAACATTATAGGGTCGTATGTCTAATGGCAATTTAGGAAAGAAATCAGTTAAATCTGGACGTGGATCTGTGTAAATATTCAAATGTAATCATAAGTAACTGTAATTTAATTACACATTTTTTTCTAAGTAACTGTAACTGATCACAGTTACATTTATATTGTAATTAAATTATGTAACACCGTTACATGAACAGTACAGACCAAATGTTTGGACACAGCTTCTCATTCAAAGAGTTTTCTTTATTTTCATGACTATGAAAATTGTAGAGTCACACTGAAGGCATCAAGGGCTATTTGACCAAGAAGGAGAGTGATGGGGTGCTGCGCCAGATGACCTGGCCTCCACAGTCACAGGACCTGAACCCAATCCAGATGGTTTAGGGGTGAGCTGGACCGCAGACAGAAGGCAAAAGGGCCAACAAGTGTTAAGCATCTCTCGGGGAACTCCTTCAAGACTGTTGGAAGACCATTTCAGGTGACTACCTCTTGAAGCTCATCAAGAGAATGCCAAGAGTGTGCAAAGCAGTAATCAAAGCAAAAGGTGGCTACTTTGAAGAACCTACAATATGACATTTTTTCAGTTGTTTCACACTTTTTTGTTATGTATATAATTCCATATATAATTCCACATGTGTTAATTCATAGTTTTGATGCCTTCAGTGTGACTCTACAATTTTCATAGTCATGAAAATAAAGAAAACTCTTTGAATGAGAAGGTGTGTCCAAACTTTTGGTCTGTACTGTAACTAGTTACTCCCCAACACTGCAGATAATACAGTGTATTTAATTAGCTTATGATTGTAATAATAAGGTCAAATCAATCACAGCTGACCTATTTTATTTTATTTTATTTTATTTCTAAAATTTGCTGTGAATATGTTTGCATGAAATAATATTTTTTTTCTAATACTCAAAGTAATCATTTGAAATTCTATATTACTAATTCAAAGTACTATGTTAATAATAAGGTAAAATCAACCACAAATGGCCTTTATTATTGTTGTTTTAATGTACTGAAATATATCCTATTTATTTATTTACATTTAAGTATCTACTAACCAGAATGTCATTAATCTTTTTCAAAAGGTCAGCTTCAGATCTTAGGCTTGTTTGCACTCCCTCAACAAAAGTTAACAGAGTGTAGTGGCTGTGTTTGATGGCTCACTGTAACCCTGTTTGCATTCGTCTGAGCGACGTGAACCAGCCTTAAGACTCATAACACTTCTGTCCCACTCAGAATCCACTGGCAGCATCTCACAGCTCAAAGCTCTTGACATACAGTCTGAGTTTGCAGTTTCAGTCCTGAGAGTCAGTCGATGAGTTCAGAGCACAGAGGCGGTGTTGTGTGCCGTAGCCCCAAGCAGTGTATTTCTCACACGCCGGAGGCTAAATCTACGACTGCTGTAACACAGCCCTCCTCCTCCTCCATTGCAGTTTACTGGAGATTTGAGTTTGGGACCGTGCTCTCTTTATATCTCTGCTAGCATCACCAATCTCTCTGGGTCGGCCACACATCTGCTGACTTCCATGTGACCTGCGTGGCTTTTCTTTTACTTGTTGCATGGAAAAAGAGAGGGGGAATGCATTGAGGGGATGTGTTGTTAATTTTCCAGCAAATAAATATCCATTTTGTTGGCCTGGTCGAGGCCTCCATCATGCATTAGCCACAGCCAATAAAAAGGAGGTGACACCATGATGATGTTGGATGCTATTAATAGGGGAGTTTATTGGATATGGCCTACAGTGATGTTAAACCGTGGTGCTGTTATGGTATACAAGCTGAAGCATGTGTGGAGTGTAAATAATATAATATAATATAATATAATATAATATAATATAATATAATATAATATAATATAATATAATATAATATAATATAATATAATATAATATAATATAATATAATATAATATAATATAATATAATATAATATAATATAATATAATATGTATGTTTGTATTTATTTAGGATGAAATGTGACCCAAATATGTTGATACCCAAAAGCAATAAATTGTATTGTATATTTAAAAAATATTTATATATTATAAAATTGTGGTGTCATCATCGTATACAAGCCAAAGCATGTGGGGTGCAGTGTGAAAAAAAGTAATATTTATTTATTTATTTTATTTTGGGAGGGGGGGGGATAAATTGAAGTAATTGTATTATATATTATTTATATTAATAATTATTCTTATTATTATTATGAATGTTAATATTAATAATAAAACATGCATAGGGCTTGTGGGCAAAATTCAGTCATCCTCTTGCATCCCTCCAGAAGATTGTTGACCTTTGCATGTGATTTCATTTACTTCTTGTCGACGCAGCAACAACCCATGTCTGTAAAATCAATAAAAGTCTTTTTATTTTTCTCCTCTTGGCCAAAAATGCATCTATAGAAGAAGAAGCCTTCTTTGGAAACAGAAAAACCACTTTATCTCACCGCTCTGCAGCTGAATAAATACACTCAGACTATTTCCAAATGTCTGGGTCCAGTTTGTCTGCCTTTAACAGCGTCCCAGTCGAAGGTCAGAGCGGCAGTAAAGCGTGGAGCGTCCCGGCTCTCGCCCTGTAAAAGGTTTGTAAGACGGGCCGGGGCCAGTTTTACAATCACTCTAAAGACAGGCTCCATCATCCAGATTCTCCTCCTTTATTAGCGCCGTTTCATTGGTCCCCACTGAATGAATGAGAGGCTGTTTAGGATCTGTGAATGTGTGTCGAGTCCTGAGTCACGCTACATTTCAGATCAGTCTGATACCAACCAAAACAAGGTTATTAGGGAGGAGAGAACAGCCGTTCGGTATGGTGGTTGAGTACTCGAGTGTCCACCGTTCAGCCAATAAAACATACAGAGGTGTGTCTTCAAGTAGATAAAATTCCTTTTTAAATTGGGGTGTCAAAACAGATTTGATTCTTGCATTTTATGTTAATTGGGTCATGAAAATAAAACATCAACTTTAAAGGTACAAGATAATTGAAGAAAAAAATATATATATACACGCACACATATATATATATAATATTTTTTATTTTATTATTAGATTTATTTTTGTTTAGCTTTTACTTTTTCTTTTCTTTCAGAATAAAATGCTAAATTAGTTTTTCAGTACGACATGTAATGTGTGTCAAATAAGAGCTCAATCTTTATCTAATGCTGTTTGTTTATTCAATTTAGTTAAGTTTTTTGTTGTTATTCACGTTATTTTGTTTGTTTGTTTGTTTGGTTTCTGTGTACGTTATTTTCTATATACAGGTATTAGTGTTATTTTAGTGTCATTTGTGTACTGGTATAGTTTTGTTCATATTTTGAACATTTAAATATGTTTAATGTAGTCATTTCATTTTAGTAATTTTTTAGTAATAGTAGTAATATAGTAAAAATAGTAGTAGTAACTTTTTTATTTATTATTTTTTAGTTTTGTTGTTAAGTTTGTTTATAGTTGTATTTATTTATTTTTTGAAAATGTCCTCATTTAGGTATTGTTTCCATTAATGATAACACTATTGCATGCTGGTGCTGTGTGCTCTGAAGTTTTAAATATGAGCAGAGTTGAGCATAAATCATAAGATGTGCTGAGTCTAAAAGACAGGAATCATTTTGGAATCAATCCATGACGTCTTAAATTAGAATTTGAATTGAATCTCCACGTGTCTAAAGATTCTCAGCATTATTGTGAATGTACTGTTATTTCTGATCTTATTCTTTGTGGAGTTAAGGTCTATTGTCTCAGCGTCTGGTTAGCTTAGCATCATAGTTTTTCCAGCGAGTGTGAGTGAACGTTCGTATGCGTGTGTTGCTATAGGATGGCTGAGATATAGTATAGAGCTCCCCACAGAGGGCAGGACTGAATGACCTGTGTTTTCAGACAGAAGCTGACGGGACGATGCTGTGCTGGAGTTGTGTGTATGGAGTGGAGTGCAGAGCGCAGAATGATATTTCGGGGAGCGTGAAACACTCTGTCACTTCTGTGATGCACATGATTTGATTGACGGCTGCTCCCATTAGAGTGAGATCCTCTAAGCCGCTCGAGTCATGTGAGATGAGAGCGAGAGCTCATGGGAGCAGAAGACTGATGCTCTGTTAGCAGGAGCATCTCTTCTCTTCACCTCTCCTCCTCAAAATCCAGTCCTTCCTGACTTTGCACACTGCATCAATTGGATTATGAAGTGCAAGTACCTCAATAGCTGTTGATAAAATTTTAGCAGCTGCTGGTTTTGTGCTTTTGCCTTTTACCTCTTCTTCTTTCACCTGGAATGATAATCCCAAAAGACGAGAGCTGTTCACATCTCAGTGCTGACTCTCTCACACTGATCCTGATTTAATTTAATTAAAGTAAATTTAATTTAAATTTTCTTTTTATTTATTTTAGTTAATTTAGTTTCAGTTATTTTGCAATGTAAAGTTAAATTAATTTAAAATGGCACAAAAGTTTTACCTTAGCAACTCTCTGAAATAAGTTTATTTTATTTCAGTTATAATTTTTATTAAGTCTCTAAAGAATCTCTAAAGGGTTAACTTTTTTTGTATACAGACATAATAACAACAAAACTTTGTGCACTTATAAAATAAAGATAACAAACAAGGTGTGCTGTCTGCAGCCTTTGTCTGCGCTGATCTTCTTTTACAAACGCATCATTAAAATGAACTGTAACTCCGTGAATACTCAACGAAAATACATGAGAGAGATATCTATAGAAAGCTTGACATGTCTACTTTTAAACTAAACAAGTGCCACTGAAAACATATATTCTGTGATAAAGTAATCCATATGAAAACAACGCGATGTCCGTTTTTCATGTCTCTCTTCATTATCTTCTAATGTGACTACGCCCCCGCGCTGAGCGCTCTATTCAGATTCTAATGTTTCACTGAAGCGCGGCTAGAATCACCCACACAACAGAAGACAACGCAGCGAGACTGTTCTTCAAGTTCTTTTTATTTTACTGTTTGCTTCGCGATGAGAGGAATAATACATAATTCACCCCGAAAAGATGTGATGTGGTTGAGGATTTGAGAAATGGATTTCCTCAGAAAAAAAGGATGAAGCACTTTATTCAGCAGAGATCATAAACATGAGTAAGTCTCTTTTTATTTATTTATATACTTGTACTAGTTTTCACATAACATGTAAACATTTTACTAGTTTGACTTTTTCCAAACTATAATTCCTGACTAAATGTATAATCAAGTGAAATATTATGAAGTTTCAATAACAATATACAATACTATACCATTCAAAAGCTTGATGTAAATAATATAAATGTAACAAATAAATGTAACTGTAACAAATGTAACACATTGCTGTTCTTTCAATTTATCCCCCCTAAAATAAACTGTTTAACTGCTCCCCCAAGTGGATATTAAATTATGTTGAGGGATAATTAAATATATTCTAAATAAACTACAAACATAAAATTATATACATTTATTTTGTCCTCACATTCTTTCTTGTAACTCTTACCTCTCAGTGACAAACCTGACTGAGAGGCTCATTATGCAGCTCATTATGCAGCTCATTATGCAGCTCATTATGCAGGCCTTTGTCTTCTCAGGTGTAAATCACAATGATATTCATCATAGTTGACGCCTACTCGCATATGACTTTTACCAACAAAAAGTGTCTTATACAATTTAAATCAATATATTGTTTTCTGTGAGTGAGTAAACAAGATGATTTTCACATGATTTAGAAAGAAAAGTTCTAAGCTACAAGCCCCAGTTCTCAAATGTCCCAGGGAAATAATTTTATTTATGTGATTTATTGCCTTATTCAAGTAATTTTAACATTTTTAGTTATCACTAACCACGCATAACATTTTTTTTCTCAAAAACACAATCATGTACATACATGCTGCTCACATATTATTATAGCCCAGTTTGTGCTGATTATAGCAGGGGATTAGACTTTAGCCATTTAGATGTGTATAAGAAACTGAAAAAAGCACAAATGTCAGGGCATGACAAAACTTCTCCAGGCCCTAAAAATACCCTTAGACTCCAGAGGGTTAAAATGAGAACCGTATACATATGTATTACTGTAGTGAACTGGATTTTGGCTGCTGTTTCTTGTTGACTGTTGTATATGTTGCCGATTACTAACTTGCAGAATTATCAACTACGCTAACTATTCAATATTTAAGCGTTTAATAGACGGAACATGTTGGATGAAATGAGAGTCGTCTGAATCCAGCTGAAGTCTAGATTCAACTGTGGATTCAGAGCGAGTCCAGACTTTCCTCACTTCCCTGATTCTTTATCGTTCTGTCATAAAGGCTCATTTTCCTCTCCTTTACAAATGCGATTATGAGATTTCCTGACTCGATAATGCAGCCACGGCTCTACTGCATTACCAGCATACATGCACCTTAATTAATCTACAACTACAAGTTCATCTTAATTGGGGTGGTGATTTTATTTAATTTATTGTGTTTTTTTTCTCTACTTAAATCAATTAGAGCACCATTATATCGCTGGAGCACATTCGTTTAAATACTTTTTGTGAGTAATTGATGTGTAAATAGATGATGTGGTGGAGATGGCTGCATACGTCGGCGTGCGTGAATGTTTAATCTGTTCTTTCATTAAGCCCAAGGGAAAGTAAAATCTCATATATGTCTCTCAAGCACAGTCTTAGTGGCGCTCCCTTGATTACGGTCATTTCAGCTGCTTACATCAGCAGCAAAACATCTCCAAATACTCCACTTATTGCTTCCTCTGCTGGCTTACAGATGCTTTCTGCTGAGATGCGTCTCGTACTGAGTCTGTTGGTAGCAATAAAACAGTAGAAAGATAGATGCTTCTTAGAGCTTTGTTTTCCACTTTGTATTTGTGTGACCTTTTTTAGTTTTTTTGTAATTTTTCCGTTAAAACATACAAATGATTCAAGGGAGGGCATTTGTGTGTCTTACTTTTTTCATTGTTTGTTAATTTCATAAATCAAAGATACATAATATGATTTATAATATACATATATATATTCTTAATTCTTTTTTATCAGGTCTTAATTTCATACATCAAATATTTATTATGGTTCATGGTTAAATAAGGGTAAAATATTTTTAATTGATCTTAGGGATATTTGTATATTTGTAATTATTTTCAGCATCTCTCAGTTTCATGAATTTTATATATATATATATATATATATATATATATATATATGCTTAAATCATGAACAAACAATATATTTGTTGATTTGTAAGAATGTTTTTATATTATTCTTAGTAATTTTTCATTCTTTCCTCTATGGACATTATTTGTTATTGATTTTAAGATTTGTTTTTTTACTGGGAAACATGACAAAATGATTTTTTGACTTAAGAAAATGATTTTTGTTTGTTGTGTAGAAACACACACATATATAGGCTGCTGCACTAGAGATAAAACAGAGGCATTAACAGCGTGTGTGTACACTGTGTATGCTGATAGTCTTGGAGGGTGAAAAGCCAGTGAATTTTATGACATGTCCGTTATAATTTTTGGTGCATTTTAGTGAGAGGTCCCTCTGGGATGGACGGAATGAGATGGAATGAGAGGCGAGCAATTTACCCTCCGTTTGCACCATTACATTCATTTAGGAAAGCAAACAGGACGAGAGGAGCGGCGCACATCCCAGCTACCTCATCTCACATGTATGCAAACACACATGAAAGAGGAGGCCTTATCAGAACGCATATACAGTATGTTTGATCCGTGGCTCTCGAACGAGATGCTGAACGCTGTTATAATGAACTTGCAGCGGGAAGATGAAAGCAGAGAGAGCTTGCGTGCATTGTGTGCTTCTGCCAGATGAAATCTAATCAAAGTGAATCTCCTCGTCCCACATCTGTGCTAAAAGATGATTCACTCCCAGCACACACACACTTCATCTACGGCTGCACAGGCCAAACAGAAGCACTGCTGGTTTCACAATGAGTTCACACTCATTTTAAATCTAATTCTACGCTCTATTAACAGTGTTTGCTTTGTATAAAGAGAGACACAGCTGTAAACATAACTGCAGGAATCATTGATGGGCTCTTCTCTTGTTCAATGATCTAAAATGTCAGAACTTGTTAGAATGAGAGCTTCAGACTTTTTTATATAAATTGACAGCGTTTAAGAACAGAGAATACTGCTTATGTTTTCAAGAATTTTTTCCTTTGTTACCTTTTTCTGTGGTGTGACAAACTCAGAACGCATATTTAATATCACTTTAGACAGACTTTTATGAGGTCATGTGACAATGCAGCATACTACTTTTTTAAATAGCATGCAGTCAGCAGTATGCTAGTACTTCATTCTGATCAAAGCCTTTGTCAATGAAATGAGCAACTCCTGGAAACAAAAATAAAAACTGCTTTTTAATTGTAAGGAATAAACTATAATGACAAATGCCTATTTTAAATTATGAGAGCATTTTTTATGAAACAGACAATAAAATTGCATCATTTGTGGTACAAATAAAGGCTAAAATGCAATTAACTGTGCTGAAGAAACTAAAACGAGTTCTTTTCTTCTTGCCTCGGGATGTTATAAAATCGAATACGATCAAGAGAGGAATGCCTAGTGCTTTATTCGATTCTTGATGGCAAAAAGATCACATCTTTTACCCTGCGTGACTGCATGATGAATTCGTAAGTGTGCGAGAGAGAGAGACTGTGTAGATATTAGAAATCTCTCCGTAATGGCCTTTTCTGGGTCACCGGCGTTTCTCTCTATATTCTCTCTGTATAGTCTTCTACTGTATGTTTGAGATTGTCCTGACAGTTTTCTTATGATGGATAACCCAATTGGTTAACGTAATCACGGACCCCTCAGCTAACATAACATCCCGGCTCTCATCCTCCCGTCCCATACACTTCTTCAAAAACAGCGGCGGTAATAAATGTGATTGGAAGAGCAGGAGCGTGATGAAGCAGTGCAGGGGCCGATCTGAAATCACATGACAGGATATAGCGTCCCCTTCTTAAGCTTTCTTCCCCCTTTTTCTCATGCTGTCTTGTCTGTTCCCTCTCTTTCGGTGCTCATTTATGCATCTCATCCACCAGCAGCTCTCTGTGCATCTTGTTTGTATTCTTGTTTGTTTGATATCGTCTGCGCTGCTTTCTCCCCGTTTTACTTGTGTAACTTAATTAAATTTTCTTTGTGTATTGTCAGTTAGGGAATCTGTGTGCTGTTGTGAACTCGTGTTTCATAGATTTAGGCTGGACAATATATATGGAATATGCATGACATCCGATGTATACAAAAAAATTAAATAAATATAATAAATATAGTTATAGTGGTACTCCCGCAAAGTGGAAATATCTAGCAAAATAAAATTACTAAAAACAGATAAACCTTTATTTATAATAGACTAAAATAAAATAAAATAGACTTTGCGGAATGGGAGGATGCTGATGAAACCATGGACAGCGATGTGTAGCTAATTCCATTCCGAAATAGCGAGAGATCCAGTGGTGGAAAAGGCGATATCAAGAGTTTCCGAGATTAAGCAAAGTAACACGCCATGTAGGCTACTTTGCAATCCAGCTCCCAGCGCACCATTGGAGAGGGTTTTCAGTAATTGCGTTCGCATAAATGGGCACGGATTAATCTGAAGCCCTCATCAGTGAACGACATGCTATTCCTGCACGGACTACATTAGTATCGTAGTCTACAATTTTTTTTTTTTTATTCCGTTTATTTTTAATTATTTTTTTATTTTGCTAAATATTTAAAATTGGGCTATTTTGTTATTGAGGAAAAATTATTTTTTTGTTTGTTTAATGTTTGAGGAAAAGAAGCCATTCTTAAGCAGTATAGGCTAATTTTCCTTTGAACATGAAATAAATCCAGGTTTATTATTATTGTATAATTCATTAGGCTATACTATAGCCTAATAGGTATATTTTTTTATTTACATTTCTTACTTTTTTACTGTATTTCTATGTTCTAAGTTCCTTGTTCGTTCCTTTCATCCATTTAATTAAACGCAAATATTTGTTTCTTTTTTAATTTTATATTCAACAGGGGAGCAATTGAAAAAATAACAGAGTAGCAGGCAGAATATGCAATGCATTTAAAAAATAAAAATAAAAATAAAAAATTTATACTTTACCCGCGGGATTTTGCAGGCGGTAGCAGGACGAAACTTGATCGTTTGCAGGCGGGAGCGGGAGAAAATAACATATATTTTTGCGGGAGCGGGATAAAATCTTGCGGGACGGAAAAATTCATCCCGATCAGGTCTCTACACTCAAGCGCCAGCATGCTTAGCCTTTCCTGCCCAACCGAGGACCGCAGCTCTCCTTTGATTATTCCTAACTTTAAGAAGCTCCGCTCGCCAGAGTCATTGGACACCATCATGCACAGGTAGATGCGCTAACCAATTTCGGCATATGGAAACGTCTGAGAAAGATTTAACGATGACAAAAGCTCGTACAAGCTCTGCTGATTCGTTCACAGTCACCAGTTTCTAAGTGCAGCAAACTCAGATCAG
The DNA here is from genome assembly GCF_963082965.1 of Carassius carassius. NCBI lineage: Eukaryota > Metazoa > Chordata > Actinopteri > Cypriniformes > Cyprinidae > Carassius > Carassius carassius. Next base: position 2,249,939 of record NC_081796.1, on the reverse strand, counting down.
CTGATCAAAATATTTAAATAGGTTTTCCTGCATGGTTAATATATATATATATATATATAGCCTAGAGAGAGAGAGAGAGAAACTTGTACATAAGTTTTTTAGAGAAAAAAAAAAATCATTCAGAAATAGACATAATGCAGACACAAAATGTTTACAAACATTAGGCTATTTTTTATAATCATTTGTTATTCAAATACATCGCGAATACGGAAACTTTGATTTTGTGTCGAATGAGAAACCCAAAGTTAGTTTCAGTTTCGTTTTAGTCTAAATTAATTAGTTTTGTTTTGTCGTTAATATTGCTATAGCTTCTTATATTTGTAATTCTTGTTCTTTTCTAAATACTGTTAATTGAAATTATTTTGTTGTGGAGTGAGGGGAACTAAAATAGCCTAGCGGAACTTCACAAATTTCCCAGAAGCTGAACAGTTTTCATTTGCTATTAACCTCAAAATAATTATTGAATGAAATTTGGAGTCCGACTGTCGGACGCATATACAGCATTACTTATTATACATTTACTATTATTCTATATTCTTTATATTAAATAACATTTTAGCATCCAGATACATCGGGAACATGGAAACATTTGGATTTGTGCCGAATGAGAGAGGTAGGCGTCAGCTTCAGCTTACATTAATTTGTTTTTGGATTGAGGTTTTTATAGCCTAAACTTTAGAGGATTTGATTTGAAAAGAAACTAATAACTGTTTTTATAATGTTTTTAAACATTTTGCTTTAGACTACAGGCATTTTAGCCTTCATTATTTCGGAAAGTAATAGGGCTAATAAAATGCAATGTGACTTACGTTTTTTTTTTTTTTTTTTTTTACTCTCAAAACGCAATCTTATACAAATGTTTTTTTAACAATGCAGCAAACATTTTTAAATATCTTAAAAATACTTTTAAAGTGTTGATAGAATTTTTTTTTTTTTAAGTAGGCCTAGCTTACATTTGGACAAAATCTGGTGCAAGCTGTAAACTGTTAACGTTAGATCTCTATTTTTTCCTTTTTTTGAGTAAGGAAAACGCTATACTTTATTATTATTATTAAATTATTATTATTAGGCAAATTATAGGCAAATAATATTGTTTTTAAAAAATAACGTTATTAACCGGTATTTCTTCCGCCCGAACCGGTTTCATAATATATCAGAACGGTAATAATATCAGAGGAACGCAGAACAGAAACATTAAAATATCAATTCTGCTCGGAGTGAACCGATTGATTTTTTTTTTTCGTTTTCAAGCCCCGATTTTGATCATGTTTTAAATCAGCAAAGTTCAAAAATACCTGCATTAAATTATACTGCATCATCAAATATTTTTTAATGAACATGGATTGGATCCATTTAACATTCAGCAGGCCTACATGATTACAACAGGACAAAGATACATATTTACCCTCCTATTAACTTTGGGGTCAATTTGACCCCATTCAATATTTAACGTTTGTAAATACATTATTAAAAAAAAAAAATTCTTCAGATTTTATGAATTTTCCTAATTTAATGGGGACAACTCTGTAAACATAAAATTAACCTGCTGATATTTTTTAAATGTCCTGTACACATTTTGTAGCATCGGTGTTCCTTGGGGTCAATTTGACCCCAGGCTCTTTTAGCTGTATAAAACATAAGAAATATAGAAATTTCACACAAATTTGTTTTAGTTGTTTTATTGAGGTCACTATAACATGTTATAATTATATAATGTTCACTATAATTTTACATATTCAATATTATATAAAAAAACGTCCCTCTGTTTTAGGGCTCTAACCTAACATAACCGTATCTGAAGTAGTTCACATGACATGGGACATAATTCTCATGAGAATTTTGATGTTTCATATGCCATGGGGGAGGGGAAAACATCATTTTTGCAAGAACTTTGATATTCCCCGTGCCGTGGGGAGGGGAAAACCTAATTCTCATGGTTTACCAAACAAAGGGGAGGAGCAAACATTATAAAATCATGAACAGAAGCAATCTAAACCATTTCTCTTTGTGCTCAGTGTGCTCTCTATGTTTTCCATCTCTCTCATTTGAAAATTACATCTAAGCAAAAATTTTCTGTCAATGAGATTTTGAGATTTTAAGATTTTGACAGTGAAAGTGACAGAGGAGAATTTGTCTGAGACTGATGATAATATTGAGGACCTTGATTATGAGGCATCCTCCTCAGATGAGAATGAAACTCCTAATGTTGACCCTACTGTTGTCTCTCAACCACCCACAAACCCATTACCTTCCAAAAATGGAAAGTTATCATGATCATTCTCAACACCTGAACAAGAGGGTAGACTTAGTGCTGCTAATGTTATCAAAATGGTTCCAGGGCCCACTAGATATACTGTCAGCCATGTCCAATATATAAAATCAGCATTTCATCTTTTCATCACACCATCAATTGAAAAGAATGTACTTGAAATGACAAACATAGAGGGTAGGCGTGTGTATGGGGATGGTTGGAAAGACTTTGATGTGACTGACTTGAAAGCCTACATTGGGTTGCTCATTTTGGTCTCTCAACCGAGGTTGCTGGGATCATCCTTCAATCCAGAACTCCCTCCATGAGGAAACTGTACACCTTGAGGTGGAAACCTTTCACCTCCTGGTGCGAAGACTGCCAGCACGACCCAGTTATTTGCCCAGTTGGGACAGTTCTGGAGTTCCTGCAGGCACCTTCTCTCTGCAGTGTTGACCCACTTCACCCTGAGGGTCTACGTGGCGGCCATTACAGTCTACCGTGCTCCTCTTGGTGGCCATTCAGTGGGCAGACACCATCTGGTTACATGTTTCCTCTGCGGTGCACTGAGGCTGAGGCCTCCTGCCAGAAGAAGTGGTTGATTAGGATGCTACCCTAAAACCTTGAGTCCTCTGATCTCCCCACACCATTGGGTTTCAAGGCTCACTTGAACAGAAGTATGGCAGCCTCCAAGGCCTTCTTGTCAGGTGTGTCTATACAGGACATCTGCAACGCAGCTGGACGGTCCACACCCCTCACATTCATCAGATTTTATGGTTTTGATCTGCGAGCCACTCACAGCTCTTCTTTCTCTTGCCTTAATTGTGCTCCTTGTATACACACTAGGCAGGGAATTGCAAGTCTGGCGGTGTGGGCATTCTCGTTCCCATTGCGTTTTCGGACACAGATCGAGTTCCTGAAGGGGAATGTCCCAGGTTACGTATGTAACCATGGTTCGCCGAAAGGAACGAGACGCTGCGTCTCAAAGCCATACTTCTGGCATCCCTGAAGCTGATGCTCGTTCCTCCTCACGTTCGTTTATAGCTTCCTGGTCGCTACATCACCCGCCTATGACGTCACGCCCATTCATGAGACTGATTTCACATATTATTCAGATTTGGTCAGGCTGAAGGGCGTTACCATAGCGTTGCGGACGCAGCGTTTCATTCCCTTCCGGGAACCATGGTTACATACGTAACCTAGGACGTTTTTCTTGGGGTCAAATTGACCCCACACATTAAGTATGTTGCAATCCTTGATAACAAAAAGGACTGTTATGTGTTCCTTACTGATGTTTTGATTGTGATGATGTTCTGTTTAATAATAAAATCCTTCTAAATGTTTGAAATTGTGTTTGTTTTTCCCGGGGTCAAATTGACCCCAAACATAACTCGTGTTACTATCCTTGATAAAATAAATATTTTTTTCCTTTTCAAATGTTATGGATCACAAAAATCTATATTTAGAAATATTATAACACAAATAAAACACCAAATATATATATATATATATATATATATATATATATATATATATATATATATATATATATATACTTTTCAAATTTTAGGTCAACCAGTATGATTTTATGGTGATTTGTAAATGTGTCCATAGACGTGCAATGGGCATTCTGGATTTATAAGGGGTGGGGAGGGGGGTGGTGGGTGGATGTCAATTTAAAAGGCTATTTAAGTAGTCAACAAAGACATAAATTGCCTGAGACACAAACCTTTGTAAAAAAAAAAATCATATTCTGGAGGTTTAAATTACGGGTAACAAATGTTATCAGGTTTGAGGGTAACAGGAGAGTTAAATAAACAATGCTTTTTAGGTAGGTTTAACAGTTTTCAGGTACAGAAATAAAGTAAAAAAAAAAAGTAAAATAACACTTCACTTTTTAAATTAAATACATATCAATCCTTTATTGTAACATACTTTATTGTGATTAATCTTATAACTTGTTTTTGTATACATTTGAATACTTTTTGTAAGTTTAAATATGTTTGAGATCTCCTTTACTAAGGCGTGACTCTTATTTTGATGGGTTTTCTAGTCTACAGCGCTATATGGGTAAAGAAAGGACACAGTTTGTCCGTTAGGGTTAAGCACCTCCTGAAAATGCATAAGATCTATATATATTTATTTACTGTTAGTTGGATTAAGTGTTTTGTGTAATTTGCTGTATGTTGATGATTGCAATGCAATGGAGTGAAAGAGTTAATGTGCACTTCTCGTGCTGTGTTTTGTTTAGTTCTTATTGTGGTTTTGTTTGGAGTGAAAAAGGAATCTCAGTCTTTCGGTGTCTTACTTACTCTGACATGTTACCCTGTTTGATTTGGCCCTCATTGTCCCGCTGGCATTCTTGCTGTCCGGCCCTCTCCACTTGATCCCCCTCCATTCTTGGCAGGTGTGGATTTGTAAAGGTGACCCTGGCTTCCTTTCTTGCTGATCTGGCAGCTCTGGGCTCGGTCGGGACGGGCCGAGTGAAACGTAGCTCTTCAGAAACTGGCTGAAGTTGGACAGAACTTGGCTAGAACGTAAGCAGAAATATAGAAAAGTGTGCCAACACTCTCTGTCAGTCCAAACACACACACACACACACACACACACACACACAGTCTGCTGGCTCCATCAAGGTCTTTTGATAAGGTGCAAGCAGACAGGTGAGGCACGCTTGCTATTTCTTTCCATTAGTAATAGACTCGGGTTACTCAAGCTGCATCTGCCTTGCAGATGGATGAGTTAGAATGGATGTTTTTGTATCCACATAATCTAATTTGGACAACACTGGAGGTCTACCATAAACAAATGGCCATAAGTGGGTGCTTCGGATTTCAAAGGGAAAACAACCAAACTGCATTGATTGATTTTGCCTTTCACAAAAACCCAAGGAAATTACCTGGCGTAGAGTTTCCGATTTCTTCATTTAAGCTAATTCATCCCTAGAATGCATAAAAGGATTCAAACCAACCACGAAGACTTTTAATGAAGAGGAAAAAATATAGCATTTTTTAATCATTCCACATCTCTTTTCTTTTTTTTTACAAGAACCTATAATAAACTGAGTTCTGTGACACATCATAGATTAAATCTAGATTTTTGTTGCTGATTTTCAATACTATAGATAATTCTATATAAAATGTAATGTAATTCTATGTGAAATGGCAAGTTTGTTACATTGTTTTGTAAAAAAAAAAAGACAAATTTGTGTTATTTTAGTTTATTTATTTATGTATTTATGTATTTATTATAATATACCTTTAGCCTTTCTTTCACATGTATTAAAAGCAAATAAGTGTGAAATAATATATAGATAGATAGAAAGAAAGAAAGAAAGAAAGAAAGAAAGAAAGAAAGAAAGAAAGAAAGAAAAATTTTCCAAAAAAAAAGGGCATGGGGTATTCCTAAATAATTTCCAAAAATGATTTCAAATAATCTGCAGAAATTGCCATCAAATTCAAATTTGCATAAACACGTTATAATTATAAGTAGTTATACTGAATTTCATTGATCTTTAATTATGGTATTACTATTATGTTTTATGTACATCAAAAATGAACAAATCATAATCATATTGCAACATTATTTAATTGCATTGAAAAGGAAGATAAGATTGAATGAAAGAATTCCACTGAATCCAACGCAGGTCATTTGAGCCCCTTCGTGCATTCATGTAGGATTTTTGGGTTTCAGTGTTCTGGGTCGATCTTATAGTTCAGCCTGGTTGTTGTAACATCACTGGTTTTGGACGAGTTTATTCATTCGAATCTGAAACCCACTGGCTGTTTACCGGGGTTTAATTTAATTTACCTTGCCCACCACTGTGCCAAGTGGCTTGAGTTCTTCTCCTTCTGAGCGAATGGGATTAGTTTGCTATTTTGAAGCATATCTCAGTTTTCTCTCATTGTTTCATGCCATTGTCAATCAAATCCCTTATTCCGGACAAACCCACAGCTGTAAATCGGATCACGCAGAACTCCCATTGTAATTCAAAGGGTGTTACCATGTAGAATCAGAGGAGTGAGAAATAACATGTTTCTCAGTTGATTAAAGCACTGCCGGAATTTGGGAGGAAAGCGAAGGATTTATCACCACTAACAAATGATTGCGACTACTGGGCAGAACGGCTTTTGTGAAGTGCTTAATGGTTCCATTTGTTTGCCAGCGGCTTTGGCTTCGGGTTGAGGATGAGTTTGTGTTTCATTCATGAAGGGATAAGTCTCTATGGATATATTCGTATTTCAGGGATTCACCGTTATTATGCTTCTTTTAGAGAGTTCATATATTTGTTGTCTGTAGGCAGTTGGCAAATTCTGAGATGCTGCTGTTGATTCCCACAAATACACAGCAATCATGTACCGAGGAACTCAAATATACTGGAGAGAGCTTTCCATTGATGACTAGATCAGCATGTATTTCACTAGTGGATGTCCACAGCATGGTTAGATATTAAGGCAAATTAAAGGACAAAAATGTTCAATGAATCCGATTCTATTACAGCTGTTGCAATTCAAGTGAAATGTGAAAATTAAATGAAAAGTGTTGATTGCAGCATTAAATCTTCTTGCTTTATAACAGTTTTCTTTTTACATGCTTTTTGCAGTGTGGAGCAAATCACACACACACACACACACACACACACACACACACACACACACACACATATATAAATACAATTGAAGCATATGTTTATTTTGTATTTATATTTTTGTTTGAACCTTTTTTTGTTTTGTTTTATTTTTGCATGGAATTTTAAGAAATGTAAACAATTGTGTGTGTGTGTGTGTGTGTGTGTGTGTGTGTGTGTGTGTGTGTGCGCCATTGGGACATTTATTTGCATTTAAACAGCAGACGGTCGAGAGTTCAACTGGAGACTCCACTGAAATGCCTACAGACTCCAAGTGATTGGTGGCTTAATTGTTTAAACAATGACCAATTAGTTAAAAATTCATGTTAAGTTACAAAAATCAACCTAAAATGGCCTAGTGATGCTATCTGATGTCTGAAGTCTGCTGTCTACGCCAGAGGTCTACAAGTAGGTCTATGCACTAAATTTGGAAATTAAACAAAAAAAGCTTGTTTTCTAGCAGAAATGTTATGTGTTCACTGTCTGGTGATTTGTTTTTGGGATGGGAGAGCTAATAACAGCATCGCTCTAATGAAATCAAGCTAACCGAATTGCTCTCTTGACTGGCTAAACCTCTTGCAAATCCTCAGCAGTTAAATTGGAAAATATTTCCTCCAATCATCCTCAAAGACAGTCGGTGCTCTCATAAACATGTGACAGGTCTCAGAATAGATGATTATGACTCACATACACACACTTGCAGGGCCTTATCATTAGTGCAACACTTTCTGTCTGTCTGTCCTGGATAAAAGGAGAACAGACAAGAGAACGGGCCTATATACAATATTATGGTGAAACATTAAGAGCCACGGGGGGCCATCTGTCATTATAAACCCTCTACATGCTCATTTCTGCTTTGTTTTCTGCTGTGTTAATAGCCGTGTTTTACTGTGCTCACAGTAGCAATTAAACCGACAGCCAGCCAGTCAGCTGACGTTTGAGCACTGAAACATGGAAGGAGATTTTGGGTGCTGATTCTCAGAGGTCGACAGTTTAACTAGTCTGAACTTGTCTTTAAACTGTTACTCTGCCATTGGAAGTAGTGCCTGAAAGAGTAAACTGACTGATGGTTAATGCTGATATAGCGCCTCTTGTGGTAATGCAAAAAAAAATGTCATTGTGTATCAAAAGATGCCAACAGTTTAGGGGAAGGAAGCGGAGATGAAACTAATGCAGATAGCCGGGAGGGTGAAAGTTTGCGTAGGTTACGTCGAAAGATGACATGTGGAGGGGTAAGTGATGTGGCAGGGACCATGTTGAGGTGAAGAGTGAGGAGGAAGTGATCCGACGTGTGCAGTGGAGTAACCAGAACATGATCAGAAGAGCAGTGTCTTGTATAAATAAGGTCCAGTTGGTTGCCTGATTTGTGAGTAGCAGTAGTTGACTCTCGATTGAGATCAAAAGAGGCAAGCAGAGTGTGGAAATCGGCAAACAGAGGGGAGTACCATCCTCAGAAAAGGTTGAGAGCAACACATCTAATCCATCCAAAAAGTTACCCAGTGGTCCTGGGGGTCGATAAACAACTACAAAATTTATTTTAAAAGGGTAGGTAACAGTAACTGAATGAGATTCAAAGGAGCTGTTGATACCCAAAGATGGTAAAGGATTACATTTCCAATCATTAGAGATGAGCAGACCAGTACCTCCACTTCTTCCAGTCAAAAGAGGTGTCCTCTGGTTTGATCCAGGTCTCTGTTAGGGCCATGAGATTAAGCTTTGAATGACTAATAATAGAAGAAATGAAATTGGCTTTGTTTACAGCAGACTGGCAATTCCAGAGACCAATAGAAAAAGAAAGTATTGTATTAGCAGATATAGGCAAATTGTGTGCAGATTGTGTGTGAAGATTGTGTGTGAAGATTGCGCTGCCTGCATTGTGTGATGTGTGGTTTGTGAGTGGTAGTGATAGTAGGGATCTGGAAACACATAGTAAGAATAGGTTATAAAAACTGAAACAGAAGTGAAACAAGTCAAAACAATACTTATATCCCTTGCCGGTGTCCCTGCCCGGTGGAGTCGCACGGTACACGCTGACTGCATTTCTGAAGATCATGTGACTCTGAAGACTGGAGGAATGATGCTGAAAATAGCTTACCAGATATTCACACAGAAAACAGCTGTTTTAAATTATATTTAAAAAAATCACTGTATTTCTGTTTTTACTGGATTGTAACAAATGAATGTAGCCTTGATGAGCAGAAGAGAACATAAAACACACTTTGAATGGTAGTGGACTATTGTCGTTGTTAGGGTGCTTTCAAACCTGCCTCATTTAGTTCGGTTGAATTGTACCAGAGTTCGTTTCCCCATTTGGTGCAGTTTGTTTGGGAAGGTTTGAAAGCAGCAATCACACTCGGGTGCACACCAAAAGCGGACAAAATGAGCGTACCGAGACCTGCTTGAAGAGGTGGTCTCGGTACGCTTTCAAACGAACTCTGGGGCGGTACGTTTGTGGTGAGAACATGATCCGACCTCGAACAGACCCAAATGGAAAAAGTACTGATCATTTTTGGACTAAACCAGCTGCCGTAGTCAGCTGCACTGGGAAGTCGTGGCCTTGTGGCTAGAGAATCGGACTCCCAATCGAAGAGTTGTGGGTTCGAGTCTCGGGCCAGCAGGAATTGTGGGTGGGGGGAGTGCATGTACAGTTCTCTCACCACCCTCAATACCACGACTTAGGTGCCCTTGAGCAAGGCACCGAACCCCCAACTGCTCCCCGGGCGCCGCAGCATAAATGGCTGCCCACTGCTCTGGGTGTGTGTTCACAGTGTGTGTGTGTGTGTGTGTGTGTGTTCACTGCTCTGTGTGTGTGCACTTCGGATGGGTTAAATGCAGAGCACAAATTCTGAGTATGGGTCACCATACTTGGCCGAATGTCACTTCACTTTTTTTCACTTCACTGTGCATTATGGGATGAGGAAGTGTTTGTTGACAGTTTACACTTTAGCACGGCAGCTCGTGGACAAACTTGGAGTAGTGAGGAGGTGCAGAGCCTCATAGAAATTTGGTCAGATGACCATGATCGTGTCAGAGTTAAGAAGAATTAATGCACGCCTCCGCTGGAAGTTACGAGCGATGCCCGCTCGCCGTTTGCAGTGCATTAGAACGTTGTTTTCAAGCCGCATTCATGCTTCATTATAGAAATGTATTGTTTGCATATTGTGGTGTATACAAACAATGTAATAGATTATGTCCAGGGACAAAACGAGCCCGCGCAGTCGTCTCTCCATAGTTGTGTTGTCTCCGTGTCGTTTGCTGGCTTTCTCTCTTATGTTAGAATTATCCCACACGTAAAATCTGACCAATCGAAAAGCAGTTTAGGAAATACGTCATGGCTAATGAGTGATGTGGATGTTGTCATGTGACTGCATTTTGGTTCGTTTCAACTGGTTCGGACCAAAGCAATCAGTGTGGTGTGAAAAGCAACCAAACAGCTGAAAAATGCTACAATTTATAATTGTTTGCCCTTGGTTCGGACCAAATGAACCGAACTAGAAATGTGAAAGCACCCTAAGATTAAGTTCAGTAATAATGCATTACTTGTACATACTTATATAGAAGTACTCAATTTATAGAAATTTAAATATGTAGAACATGTGTAGAAATTAACTTGAAATTAACGAATAAATGCTGTAAATGTAACCAGCTGGATGCACATTATCCCATACTTAACTATTGTCATACAGTATTAAATATAATGTTTTAATTCCCATTACTTCCCATTAACTGTCAGCAAAAAAAAAAGTCCAACCCTCCTGTCCAGTTTTTATCCCCTGCATATTGTGTTTGACTCAGAAACAAAGCAGTACAGATGTTAAATGCATTGTGGAGTCTGGGAGAAATCGTCAGGCATCTCTGAGATGTGAGTGACCTGCTGCAGTAAAATGTGTTTACGAGGCTGTTGTGCCGCGGTGTTTCTTTTGTGTACGAGCACAGGTAACAATAAAGAGCCTCTCGCTCTGGCTGATGGCAGTACACGTGCTCTTTGAATGTAAAAAACACACTGTTGCTCTCTTTTATTCCCCCCACATTTTTCGATTTCACCCATAATCTGTCCCCGGCAGACAATGAATAAATGCATGATGAGCCGAACGCTGTTTGAGAAGCTACCTGTAAAGCTTTAGATACAGCGAGTGTGAAGACGAGGATGAAGGCTCGCCGTTATGATATTCACGAGTTGTGGCCCTTTGTTAGCACGGAGGCCGATTTGTCTTTCTCCAGACTGATTGAGTGGTGTGTGTGTGTGTGTGTGGGGGGGGTCCGTCTCTGTGTGTGGGCAACATCAAACTTCTAATGATTTTGAATGTGCCTGGAAACCTCTATTAGAACATTCCAGATCGTTCGAAAGGTTTTCTCCATCTCTGACATGGTGATGGGATGTAAAAATGCTCCTGAAATTAAAACTAATGTGTCTCCCAGGCTTTGGCAGTAATAGCCAGCCCTTAAACCTTGGGTCTGATGTGAGATTCATTTCCTACACTTCCCTGCATTTCTGTACTTATAGAGGCCTGGCGTCACAATTGGACTCAATAAAACATTGATAGTTCAGTCATATGGGCAGATGACATCATTCCAGAGCGGTGACAACAGTGTGTCATGCTTTACACTATTTCGACTTCATTTTTTTCTAATTATTATAATTACACATGCAGTTTATATGAACATATTTAATTATATATGCACATTTTGCAAATAATAATTGAAATGTAACTTTCTTTCTTTCTTTCTTTCGAGAACCTCATGCAAAGTTAGTCAAGCTATTTTTTATTTCATCCGAACAGTGATCACTTAGTGTAGTGTATTCATAATTGTAATTATGCATGCATGTTTTATGAACAATTATTGTAAGACCCAATATTAATTTAGAAATCAATAAAATATTTGTATTTCATATTCAGCATACTTATTACTTCAGTTCACATAATACATTAATTGCACATATTAATTACTGTATGCATATTTTGTGGCACACTTATGTTGTAAATCAAGTGCCAAAACAGTAATGATCATTTTATTTTTATTTAATCTCATTATTTAAATTTTTATTTAATCTCGTCTCATTAATTATTATTTTTGTAATAATTTTAATTTTTTCATTTAATTTCAAACATATTTTTTTTAAGACAGTGACTGGGCGGTGACCCCAGATCATTCAGGTCTGTTTTATCATGCAGTGTAGCATGGGAAATGTTCTAAAGTTTTGTCCTGACCAATCACAGTTGCTCTCTCTCAGATCCGCCCCCTTCCCATTACCTCTCTCCAGAGGTTTGCTGCTTTTCACAGCTCCCAACTTCTGCATTTTCTGCTTATAAAGCGACAGACTCCATCACAGCCTGCTCTGTTTCTCTCTCTCTCTCTCTATCTACTCCTTCTTTCCGCCGAATGCACAGGCAGACTGAAAGAGAAGCTGAAAGCTGATTAGTCAAACTTGTGATTTCCAATTTCAGACCCCAGACACAAATCCCACACACACACTTAATATTCATGCGGAGGGGCCCGAGCTCCAGACCTCCGCTCACCAAATCACACTCATTTAATCAGCTTATTCAAAGAGACGAGCGAGAGAGAGAGTCCAAGGAAGAGGTGAAGACGAGGAGGAAGAGTGAAGAAGCAGTGCTGTTTACAAAGAGATGAAAGAGCTAGCACTACATTCAGAAGAAACACAGTTAAAAGGGTTTTCTCAGAGATATTCACACCCATTTCTCATATTATAGATCTGAGAAGTGAGATCTTTGTAATAACCAGGGGTTAAATGGGGTTTTTAATGTGGGTCAACCTAAAATCTGGTAGTGATTCTCGTGTGATTCTAAAAACCAGACAGGAGCATGTGTGGATGGATTGGATTGACAAACAATCATTTTGAAGCCTTTCCGGATCTTTTGGGCTAATTCAGAGCCTGATAATAACTCACTCTATTTGTCTGTCTCTGCCTAGATCAATTAAGTGATTAGAAGAAGCTGTGGCCTTCATCAAAGTCAGTCCTGTGGGTATTGTGTGGCAGACGGGGCAGAGCAGTGCTTTCGGCGTCTCGCTGGGCCTCAGGCAGAAAGATGTCGTCCTCTCTGTCTCTATCCAGCTCTCTTCTCTCTGCTAGTCTGCGCTGGTCTCGTTCTGCACTGACTGAAACTGACCCTGAGGGCTTTGTCATCATATGGGACTTGATGTATATGGGATTTGATGTTGTTGATTATTATTTGAATAATAATAATAATAATCATCATCATCATCATAATAGTTGTTGTTGTTGGTGGTAGTGTTATTTACTAAGCAATATGTAATTTATATATATATATATATATATATATATATATATATATATATATATATATTGTTGTTGTTGACCCTGATATTATCATTAATAATAATAATAATAATAATAATAATATATTTATCAGTAAACAACAAGACAAAACAACAAAAACATAACAATCATAATAATAATAATCATCATTATTATAATTATTGTTGTTGTTGTTTATATATATATATATATATATATTGTTTTACTATAATAATAATAATAATAATAATAGTAGTTGTTATTGTTATTTATTGAGCAATATGCATTTTATACAAAAATAATTATATTAAATATATTTCTCAATATATTAATTGATAAATAAAAAGAATACAGCTAAATGCATTTCATAGATGATAAGAAATATTTTTTCAAGTAAATTTTTCCCAGTAACTATTTAGGTTTGGCAACAAGTTATTTGTGGATCCTGTTGTTGGGATAGAAAGGTTACTTCTTAAAAAAAAGAACTTGTATCTGATGACAGTGAAACGGATGCATTCATGGTGGATTTTAAATGACAGAGTGAGAATATTAATTGATGTCAGTAGAAAGCTACATTCTCCCAGAATGCTCTCTGAACACCTCTGTTTTTGCTTCTCGCCTACCTCATCTCCTGCTTCGCCTCACTTATATCTCTTTCATCTCTCTGCATCTCCGCACTGAGACCGCGCTGAAGCGGGAGGAGCCCCGAGGAGCTGTCAATCACCGCATGCTCTCGTGGGATTGGCTGTGCTGGCAGATGAGCAGAGTGAGGGAGGCTCATTACAGGCCAGGAAAGCTCTGTGCTCCTCTCTGTGATAACAGCTCCCTGGAGATTGCCCCGTCTCTGAAGGCTTTGTTCATAAGAACCCACTGCACACACAACCGTCACACTGCCTGCTTTAAAGGTAACGTGAAGAGCCTTTCGCAAACCTTGTAGAATTTCCAGAACGTGACGTATTTAGTTAAAAAATTACTGAATGAGAGGGCGATCATGACATAATTTAATAAATTGATTGATTATGTTCAAATTCTGGGTACAAATTCTATTCTACTTGTCAAATTGACCTTAATGGAATTTAATATAATTTACCAAGAAGCAAAGTTTAATTTATTGATTTGTAACCACAATAATAATAATAATAATAATAATAATAATAATAATAATAATTATTATTATTATTACTATTATTATTATTATTATTATTATTATTATTATTATTATTAATAATAATAATAGCATAATTTATAAAAATGACATAATATGCTATTTGTTGTTGATGGTGATGATTGATGATGATGATGATGATTATTATTATTATTATATTTATTAATAAACAACAACAAAAATGATAATATTTTTTTTTATATATTACCATTTTATTATGTATTTATTATAATGTTATTATTAGCCGTAGTAATAGTAGTGGTGTTGTTTATTGAGAAATACATAATTTATAAAAAAAATACTTTATATGCTATTTGTTGTTGATGATGATAAATAATGTTATTATTACATTTCTCAACAACACCAACACTAATCATTTCATATTTAATAGCAAACAGTACATTTAATTATTATTTATTTATTAATTTTTAAATTAAATGGATAAATGTATATTGTTATGTCAGTTTCTCAGTTGCCCTCTGAGGGTATTTTTAATCAATAATTCAAATCGATCTTAGATTAATTTTGTGTTGCGGGTCAAATATCCCCGTCATATAATATAGGAATCGACTGGATTATGGAAAGTAGGTGTTAATTGTGGAAAATAATAGAGTTTGTGGACGTCAGTCAAAGATAAGCACAACTGAAAGATTGCAAATACTCTCATATTTCTTTTCAGAATAGCATGCACCAATGAATCAAAGAGCAGGGATGTGAATTAGGAAAGTAAACAGGGTCCCGCTGACTTCAAGAACCAGACGTTGGTGTTTTCTCCTCGCACCTGGAGTGAAATCAGCTCCGGCACCTGCTTCAAATGCAGCTCCACCTGTAACAGCAATCCTGACAAATCAGATTTCTCACAATGAGATCCCCTTGGGACCAAAATGCATCGCTCTAACAATATTGCTTCTTTGATGAATGGAGGAAGCTGCATGAAGCTAAGCTTTTTTAATAGCTTTATAATGGTGCACAGTCATATACATTAGTGTGTACATAAAGAAGATATCTGTCCATTCTCATGAAGGAGCGCTTTCGTCATTCGATCTGTCTGAGATCCAGTCTGCACACTCAAATAAAAGACTGCGCTGCTCTGATTCGACACAAACAAGCCTTGATACGCCTGTAATGTCTCATATGCAAGAGTGATGACCTCAATATCAAAGAATAAGAGAAAACCAGAAGAATTGGTTTCAGTGTGTTCGCATTGAAAAAAAAGAAAACTTGTTTCAGTTGCAATTTATAAATCAAACATGATTTTCTCCCTTTTTCTATTGCGCTTTATTGCCATCAACCAGATTTGGCATGGGATTCATAGCAGGATATTTTGGAATGGGATCCTGTCTCCCTTGGGCCGTCTGAAACCAGGTCAGAGACAGAGAGGAGGAGGAGACAGTTTTAGGAGCGAGAGATCGGTAAAGAGCAATCACATGCTGATTTATATATCTTTCTCTCTCTCTCTCCACTCGGCTCTTTGATCAAAAGCTGAGCCCCTGCAGACGAGTCTGGCCCATATCGGGGGAAAGATGGAGGTGTGCTGAAGATTTTGGAGATGTTGATGTTTGTCTGAAAGGCGGTTTGGCGTAGACACATGTGTTCAGCGCTTGGAGGAGGCTGTGCGCTCTGATGGAGAAACCTAGATTTACTTTCCTAAATTTACTTGACGGGAAAAGTTTGGTTGAAATAACAGATTAAACATTTGCATAAATTCATAAAAAAAATGTACTTGAAAAATATACAACAACAGTTAGTATTAATTAATATGATTGTTGTTTTATATATTTTTATATAATTTGCCGTGTTTAGAATTTGAAAAATAAATAAAATAGTTATTATAAAGTTAATAAATATAATATATAAATGTAAATATAAATATAATATTGATATTATTTTTGAAGTGTATGGAATTAATACAATAAATGTATGTAATATGTTTGTATATTATCAATGTAATGATTGTAGAATTATTTATATATATATATGTTTATATATATATATATATATACACAGTATATATATATATACATACAGTATATATAATTTCTTTCTTTCTTTCCTTGTTTCTTTCTGAATGGGAGTATGATCTGCCACTATAACTAATAATAAGTAATAATTTGAGAAATAAATAAATATGAATGTGAATATGAATATGAAATTAAATTAAATGTATTCATAATATTTTATGTTTATGGTTTTATTATAATAAGTGAATGCAATTAATATATGTATATATTATCAATATATATGTTGAATGTATGTTGAATTTGAAAAATAAAATAAATAAGTAATTATTATAAAGTTAAGAAATACAATATATAAAGGTAAATATAAATATTACATTTATTTATGAAGTTTATTGAATTAATAAAACAAATGTGTTTAATATATTTAAATATTATCAATGTAATGATTTTTATATTTTTTCTTTTCATAGCTGTTATATTCTTTCTTTCTGAATGGGAGTATGATCTACCACTATAACTAATGATAAGTAACAATGAGAAAAAATAAGTAAAATTTGTATGTAAATCTGAAATTTTATTTATTCATAATATTTTAAGTTTATAGTATTATTATAATAAGTGAATGCAATTAACATATTTATATATCATCAATATAATGTATGTTGAACAATATCTAGGATTAATAATAATACTAAAATCTAAAAATTATAAACAATAAAATATTTCAAATATAAAATCTACATTAAAATATAATAATTATTAGAAAATATATATAAAAATATTCATAATAATTTCTAATTATATTCATATACAATGTATTAATTTATTTACTGGAGCAACACCATTTATTTATTTATTTAACACAGAAAAAGGAATATCGAGTGGCTTTAGAAGGGCATGAGTTTGAGTAAATAATTACAGAACTGTCATGTTTTAAATAACTGTTCCACATCGCACATGCACTCGTTCAGGAGTTCCCTTGTTGTCTTTGGAAGCAGAGATATAGTTCGGCTGGTTTTGGATGTCTGTGTTCATCTCTCTGGTCATTATTATGCGAGTGCTGCTGCCATACCTATCTTGAGAGGGAAAGAGAAAGATGAAGAAACCGAGGCAAGCGTCTCTGGTATTAATTCGGAAATCTATTATCCCGTTTCGTCACCATGAGCTGATGAATCAGGGGTAATTAGCCTGAAGGTGTATCACTCCTGTCCCGTCTTATCTCCGTGTTCGAGTCTGATACGCATTCCCAGTCTTTTCCTCTCTTTGGGTTAATACAATTGGAAACACTGCACGCTTTTATAAGATCGAGACACAAAGAAGTTGATGATATTGGTCTGAAATAAACGGTGATGATCTCAATAATTCTGCTGATACGTTCAAATGACATTATAATTGCATTATATGCAGCAATTATAAGCTGATGATTATGTGTCACATAGAGTTGACCTTTACTGCCACTACAATACTTTAAGGAGCTGATGCTGTGAATAGTGATATGTGTCTTACAGAATGTGCTGCAGGTTTCTTGGGTTTTAAATGATAGTATTTTCCTTGTATGCACTTTCACACTTAGTTGTACTCTAGGTTGACCATGTTTTTTTTTTTTGTCATCTACATTGGTAGTTCTTGAAAAGTACCTTGGAGTACCATGTAAATACTGTAGTATATGCATTTTAGTATATGCTGTGATGATGTTATTAGGTGGTAATACTGACAAAAATAACTATACTATGACATTTTGATATACAATGATAAACTGTTTTGTTACCATATTAATTATCAGCATGCTATAAAATACTATATTACAACAATAGAATAGAATAGAATAGAATAGAATAGAATAGGGGGATTTCTTTATTTTCCCCATTTTCAGACCCAGCAGATATGGTGGATGGGGGTAGTTTTCAGCAGGGCGGTGTGTTTTTGGTGTTTGCCTCACAAGGGCAGCTGGGATTGACCTGGTCTCTCTGTCAAACACAACCCCTCGGCCTTGCTGTCTTTTACACACAACACAACATGTGAGCGGCCTTATCACGGCGTCTGTCAATCAATCGCATGTGTCCCGTCGTCATGTCTAATGGCTCTGAGCGGGCGAGCGGCCTGAACTGGAGAAGACAGAGACACAAACATGACTGATGAGAGGAAACAAGGCCGCGCTTCAGAAACTCAGCCTTATACGAGCGCATGCTACTGGTGTTTCCCGCAGGAAGCTGTTCTTCACCTCAGACACTAAACAGACAGACGCTGGAGTTGATAAGCCGTTCTCACTGAACATAATAATAATAATAATAATAATAATGAAATACCTTTTTTTTGCCAAAAGCAAATTTTTGTAATCTTGGCAACAAAAAATACATGTTTTTGTTGGGTCAGATCCAGACCTTTGTGGGTGTGTGAAGGGAAACACAATTTTGTTGGGTATTTGGTATCAGCTGAATCACCTTGCATTCACTCCTTTCTTCTCTTCACCGATGGTGCGAGGACCCTCTTGTATCTGGTCCGTCTATTCTTCTTCTTCTTCTTCTCCCAAATGAATTGCATTTTTGAGGGCTTAAACATGCTCAAAAAGTCATGAAACTTTGCACACGCATCAAACCTGGTGAAAATTTTCGTCTGATATAGGATTCAGAAGAGGGTGTGGCAAAATGGCTCAACAGCGCCACCTATACTAAGAAAATCAACAGCCTTCCAGCCATGGGCGAGGCTAGCCCCTTTTTAGGGGTGCTGAAGCACCCCTAAAAAGGAGCTCAGCACCCCTAAAACTTGGAGTGAGAAATGTTGTTATTCTAAAAGTTTTGTTCGTCTTTTACACGGTCAAATAATGTCCAAAACATACTCCGTAGTTTGTGGGTGTTAATGAGGAAAATGAAAACATCCCCGCATAGCAAATGGTGTCATCCTCTTCTCTTCTTCTACTTCTCCTCTGTACCCGCACCGCTCAGCACGACCGTCATCCAGCGCGAAACACACACAGAGTGAGAACCCGTGATGTAGTGTTGTGATCGGTTGTGATGCAACTAAGTTCCGAAACCATATTGGTGAATACTGGAGTCAGTATCCTGAATCACCATGGTGGTTCTATACATCTATAATCTATGGTACATCTATAATAAGTGTTTATTTTCGGACTATTTTACGCCGCTGTGGAGTAGCACAGGACCTGGGTGACTCGTCCATAGTCATAAACGGAGAGAAGTGACGCCGGTTACAATGTTCTTCCGCAAGACGCATGCAGTTCTGTTTATTAACTGCTAGAGCGTGAAACAAAAACAAGCGCGACAAATAAACTGCGTACCTGTGTAGTGCGTACGTGTGTCTCTGTTGTTAAAGTTCATCGTTAATTTAATACTCGGGAGTCATGTAAACATGACGTCACGTGCGTCTTTTCTCGTCAGTCGTCATGGAAACATGAAGCCCTGGCGTTTTGAGTGAAAACAAACGACGTATCACTGAAAACACTCACTGTGGCTTTTTAAAAGAATTGTTATTAATTCCTAGATTTATATCTGTTATTTTTCAGTTGTGGCTGACTATCAAACTAGACAATAAAAGAAAGTTTCATGTTTTTCTTTTGCTGTATTTATTCATTCATCACACACAGGATTTAACCTGAACCAGGCTTAACTCCTGAACTCCTAGCATTACTCTCTCTCTCTCTCTCTCTCTCTCTCTCTCTCAAATTCAAATTAGCTTTATTGGCATGACTTGTACAGTATTGCCAAAGCATTGGCAATTACATAGGCAATGAACAAATAATCAATAAAATTAAACAGTAAACAAATGTATGAATACATTTATACAAAAATGAAAAAAAAAAAAGAAGAAAAGAAATCAGTATCAAATGTAAAAAAAAATATATATATATATATATATATATATACACATACATACATACACACACATATATATATATACATATATATACATATATATATATATATATACACACATACATACACATACACATATACATATCTACATCAAACAATCAAAATATACAATTATTTATCCATCTGAGGTTCCACTGGTTGTCCTCATTTCATGGCATGTAAAGACATACTTTGCAGCAATTATCTCACATTTGGGCATTTCTCCCAGTATGTATGGGAGTTTCTGTGTGTCTGGTATGTTTTCGAATTCAGGGTATATTTGGGAAATGTTTTCAAAGTGTTTTTGTCTGATTGTATTGTATTTGGGGCATGAGGTCAGAAAGTGCAGCTCTGTCTCGATCTGTCCCCGGTCACACTGGGAGCAGAGTCTCTCCTCCGGTGGGAGCCAGCTCTGTCTGTGGCGACCCTTCTCTATGGCCAGGCTGTGTTCACTCAGTCTGTATGTTGTCAATATTTTTCTCAGTTTAGGGCATTTTATTGTTCTCAGGTAATTTGCCAGTGTGAATTCTCTTTTTAGGGTCAGATAGCATTGTACTTTACTTTGTGTTTTGGTGGTTTCTTTCCAGTATTCGATATATTTTTCTTTCTGCTTGTTGCTAATGTGGTGTGGTCTGCTTGAGCTGGCGCTGCTGTCCTGAGGCTGCTGGGCACTGGTGACTGCAGAGAGCCTCAGGACCAGCTGGCTGAGGGGACTCTTCTCTGGCTTCAGCTCCTGCAAGGTTAGGGCTTTGTGATGATATGTCTGGGGGTTAACTGATTTCTCTCTCTCTCTCTATCTCTCTCTCTCTCTCTCTCTCTCTCTCTCTCTCTCTCTCTCTCTCTCTCTCTCTCTCTCTCTCTCTCTCTCTCTCTCTCTCTCTCTGTGTGTGTGTGTCTGTGTGTGTGTCTGTGGCCTGGCAGTGAGCAATGGACATACGACAATTCTTTAAAAGAAAAAAGACAGATTCAGGTGAGAGAGTAGGGACAGTCCATAATGACCTCTGTCTTGTTTTTTTTTTTCTGCTGAAAAGAGTTAAGTTAAAGTAACAGATAATGCAAACCCGCTGCTGTTGTATCAAATTACTTATCAAGTCAATGGTCCCCTGCTTTTATTTTTTATTTATTTATTTCAAACTCACAAGCTTCTCTTGTGAAAGGAATTTGTCATTTAAAAAGTTTCTAAGCCCAATAATAATAATAATAATAAAGACATTTAAAATGACTCTTGATATGAAGCTTGTTTTTATTATTATTTATTGATGACATATTGGTTTATGAAAGTTCAGACAGGCGTGCATCCAGATATGTTAGAGATGGCCATTTGTAAATAATTTACAGAAGATGAATTACATTTTGTTTTCGTACCTGTTACTTTGTTCAATGACAATAAAGTTGGATCTAATGTAACCAATCTGATGACTGTTGATACAAAAGGAGGCACATGGAGTTAACGGTCAGGAAAACCAGCTGAGTGAAGAAGGTTTTGTGTTTGTTACAGGGGGCTGTCTGTGTGAACTCTCACAATTAAGCTGTTGTTTTGAAAAGGTCTCAAAAAAAGAAAAATTTTTGGAGTTAGTTGAATCAATGTTAAAATTATAAAGTTATTTTTCAATAGACATATTTTTTGTTTTCGTGTGAAAAGAGGGTGGGTGGAGGCATTGGGGCTCATTGGGTGCTCAGCACCCCTAAAGCTCTGACCCTAGAATCGCCCCTGCTTCCAGCTGTGTTTCACGTACATGCACGAAAATTGGCACACACATGTAACACACCAATACCTACAAAAAAGACAAATTCCAAGACCAACAGGAAGTCGGTTATTTTTAATATTATGAGCAAATTTTGTGTAATTTTGGTCTTTTCCATGTGTTGTATTTTAACAAACTCCTCCTAGAGATTTATTCAGATCAACACCAAATTTGGTATGCCTAATCTAAAGGCCTTTGCGATGTTAAATTGCGAAGATCTTGAGTTTTCGTTGAAGGGTCGTGTCCATGGCGGCCTGGCGAATTTCGATGATTCGCCATGAAAAATTAAGTTGCTATTAAAAGATGTTATAACTCAGGCATAAAATGTCCGATCTTCCCCAAACTTCACATGTGTGATAAGAGTACTGGCCTGAACACATCTGAAGGCCAATATTCAATTGTGTGTGTCAAAATGGCTCGATAAGACCACCTATCCACTTTCAACGTAGTGAAAGTGTTTCACGTTTCACTTACATGTAGGAAAATCGGTAAACACATGTAACACACCAATACCTACGAAAAAGTCTCTTGGTACGAAATCCGAATCCCAACAGGAAGTCGGTTATTTAGAATTTTCTCTGCAAAATTGGTGTTGTTTTTGCCATTTTCAGGGGTTGTACTTTAACGAGCTCCTCCTAGAGATTTATTCAGATCAACATCAAACTTGGTCAGTTAAATCTAAAGGCCTTTGCGAAGTTAAATTGGGAAGATCTTGAGGTTTCGTTAAAGGGCGTGTCCATGGCGGCCTGACACATTTCGATGTTTCGCCATGAAAAAGGAAGTTGCTGTAACTCAGACATACAATGTCCAATCTGCCCCAAACTTCACATGTTAGATAAGACTTCTGCCCTTAACAGATCTACATGCCCATATTCAGTTATAGTCATAGCGCCACCTGCAGGCAACAGGAAGTGACATGTTTTACACTGCAACAAACTACTCCTAGAGATTTTTTGACATAGTTTTTGTGGTCAGACTAATCTAAAGGCCTGTACAATGTTAAATTGTGGAGATCTTCAGTTTTTGTTAAAGAGCGTGTCCATGGCGCCATTACAAAATTTGATGTCTCGCCACAGCAAGAGAAGTTGTTGTAACTCAGGCATAAAATGTTCGATCTTCCCCTAACTTCACATGTTCGATAAGAGTCCTGGCCTGAACACATCTGAAGGCCAATATTCCAATATAATGATAGTGCCACCTGCTGGCAACAGGAAGATTGGCACATATATGGAATATACTTTGATATATTGCACATATATTTATGACTTTAAATGCATATTTCTCACTGTTCCCCTTTTTACTTAAACCACTCGCTCCCATCACTGCTTGCAGCTTTAATTTTTCTTGTATTAATTTTTTTTTTTCAGTGTGCGATGAAACAGATGTTTGGAATCGATCAGTCATGGATGAGCAGGACCAGGGTCTTTCTCAGTTTCTCTGTTTGGTTGATTTTTAGTCACGCAAATGCTTTACCTCAGTGTGTTTTGTTTCTTTATCAGTTTGTCTTTCCTTCTGTTTTTCTGGGAGTGTGAGGTGATGCATAGATAAGAGAGAGATAAGCTGTGGCGTAATCTTGGCTGGAGATAAACTTCAGCTTCTTATCCTCCATCAGGTTTGATCAGTTCAGCTCAGAAGTGTTGAGATATGATATATTTATGGCAGTGCTGGTGTAGTCAGCCACAGAAACCTGATAACATCTGGAATGTTCTTCTGGAGCGCCAAGAGACATAAAAACACAGTATTATAGTGGATTATACTATTTTAAATGGTCTGGACTTGTACTTTGGTAATACAATGGTATTCTTTGAAATAGTTTTAACTACCATTTATAAGACCTAAATATATCGTCAGGAGCCATAAGTGTGAATTTTATCTTGCATAAAGTGCATTTTTTGACTCTGAAAGTACCAGTAACCATTAGCTTACAGTTTATGAACCACCAAGCGCCACAGTTTCAGATAAAAAATGAACAGCAGATTTTAATTTTTGGTGAACTATCCATTCAAGCTGTAGATTGGAATCACTTTATATTTTAGATAATATAAAAAATAAGAAACCCATTTTAAACCACTTAGCCTTTTTGACCTCCTGTTTTAATTTTTTGACCGAGAGGCCTTTTCCACTTCCTGTGTGACAGGTTTGCCAACAATGACCTCACACGCTGCAGTTCCTCCCATGTAGACCCGGCCTCACATCTTTCATCTCCCGTCCTCCCTTTCACCGGGCTATTTATAGTTCCCTGTCTATTCTTCAGGCAACGAGTGGAAACCCTCAAAGACTGTCTCCTGACAGTATGGCTGACGGGACCTCGGCCAATCAGCTTCCACCAGAGATCCTCAGACTATGACATCATCAGCATGCGCAGCGGTGAAGCTCAAGGGTTCGTTTTGTGTCTGGGGACTGGAGAAGGGGATGTATCAGGGTCAGGGAGGGACTTTGATGCCCGACGGCCGCTGCTGTTATGAGAACACAAGAGCTGCTCTGTCTGAGCTCTGTAAGAAGAGCGGCCTTTCAGAAAGAGCAGATTTATGGCCTCAAGTGTCTTCAACCTCAACCAAAGCTTCTGTTGTTTGAGGATATGGCATTGAAAACGGCCTCAGAAGTGGTTTGACACACATTAAACATGCCATTAGTTGGCACATTGTTTGTTTGGGTATGGTTATAGCCTCTGCTGAATATCACTGTTGTCACAGATGTCGGTTTACATCGTAATCAGTTCAGATGTGTCAGAGCAAAACAAAAGTTCCTTGTCGGACAATCGCTGCAATGTGTCAGACGAGAAACCCATAGACCTATTTAACTAGTCCCCATCATGTAATTCCAGGTTGTCAACATTGCTTTCCCAGCCACATTTTATGTGGATTAAAGTGTGAAGTTAGTGAGGTTGGTAAACCATAAGGTTGCGGGTTTGGTTCTCAGGTTGCTTTAGGGGCACTGGTCATACCATAAATCTGCTTTCTGTACAAACTGCTTTGTAGCTCATCTGCACAATTTATTGTCCAACATTAACCCTCTGGAGTCAATCCCCACGTATATGCGCGTTGAGGAATCTTCTCCCGATAACCCCGAAAAGATGGGAAGCCTTAATTATTTTCTTATTTCATCAGTCAGTCTCCCAGCGACCTTATAAGTGGACACATCTTAAAGGACCCGTTCTTCGTGATCCCATGTTTTAAACTTTAGTTAGTGTGTAATGTTGTTGTTGGAGTATAAATAAAATCTGTAAAATTCTAAAGCTCAAAGTTCAATGCCAAGCGAGATATTTTATTTAACAGAATTTGCCTACAAAAAACGACTCGTTTGGACTACATCCCTCTAGTTCCTGCTGTAATGGCGTCACTAAAACAGTTTTTGACTAACCTCCGCCCACAGGAATACACAAAAAAGGGGGCGTGGTCTTGTTGCGCTCCGACGGAGAAGAGGAAGAGTTGCGTTTGTGTTTGTCGCCATGTCGTCGAAACGCTGTTATTTTCATCTCGGAGTCCAATCACCTTTGTTTGGCCTTCCCAGGGACGCTGTACTTGGAGATTAATGGTTACAATTTATGTTTAACTTGGTTCCTGAAAATTATAATCCACATGTAAAACTATGTGAAGAACATTTTGCTGAGGACAGCTTCCTCAATCTCAATCAGTTTAATGCCGGATTCGCACAAATACTATTCCTGAAAGATGGAGCAGTTCCCTCTTTGTCTGGAGAAGGCGTTGTTTATGGACCACAACCATAAGTGTATTTTATTATTTAAGTTGGTGAGTTTAACAGTTTCTGTAACTTATTACACAAAGGGCAATGCTGTTTAGCTTTGTTAACTAGATGTTAGGGCTGTGCAAAAAAACGAATGCGATTTTCATGCGCATCTCGTCAGTAAAAACGCTCCTGTGATTATAAGTACATCTCCAGCACATGCACCTGCCCACTAGCTTCTCAAAACTAGTCCAATCTCAAATCCAAACTCATTATGTATTTCTAAAAGGAGGGACTTTATAGAACAAGGAAGTCATCAGCCCGTTTTTATGACAGTGAAACAGCGGTATACAGATAGGTGAATTGTGTGAAACACAACATGAACACATGTTATATTGCACACTGTAAACACAATCAAAGCTTCAAAAAAGTTCGAAAAACGGGACCTTTAATCATTATTAATATACATATATAATAGCTGATCTTGCCTGTCATAAAAAGGTCAAGTTATCTGATATTTTAAGATAATTGTTGATCTTGAGTGACAAGAATCAGGAGAATTAGTTGTTCTCTTTGAAATTATTTCCTGTTTTGGTTTACCATATGACTGATTTGGCCAAAGAAATTGTGTGTGTTTGGTTCATATTAATTAGGAGTAAATCAGGTTTTTGTGTAGCAGGTGTTTTTTTTTTTGTGTTTTTTTTTTCACTATTTGTCTCATTTGTCAGACTTTTGTGTGTGTATAATTCACTTTTTGACCAACTTTTTATGTCCAACATTATTGTGCCCGTTTTATATTTGAGTGTATACTTCTTGAGAAAGATAAATAGATAGATAGTGGCAGTTTTTGATAGATAGATAGATAGATAGATAGATAGATAGATAGATAGATAGATAGATAGATAGATAGATAGATAGATAGATAGATAGATAGATAGATAGATAGATAGATAGATATGTAGTTAATTCATAAATATTGTTTTTGGTGAGTTGAACCATATTACATTTTGCAATTTCAATCAATCTTGCTTTAGTTTTTTGTTGTTTTGTTTTGGTCTGGAATTCACTTTTTGAATTAACTTCTTTTGTAGCTCATCTGCACAATGCACTTTCCAACATTACCTTAAAATATTTAATTTATTTTAGTTTCGTTCTGTCACCTTTTGTTTCGTTTCATTTCATTTTGCTTTGCTTTTTTTGTTTTGCTTTGGAATTGAAAATTCATTTCTTGAATTAACTTCTTTTGTAGCTCATCTGTACAACATATTTTCCAACGTTAACCTGAAAAGCTTTTGTACTTCCCAAGATATGCTTTGATCAAACGACCACCCAGCCCTTTATCTAGAGATCTTATAAAATGTCATTGTGCATATTTATCCTCCACCTCGGTATTCCAGTATGCCCTTTCTCCTTTGTTAAGCCAAGTATCTATTCATGAGCACCTGACTCCCAGCATGCATCTGTTGATCTGGCACTATTGATAGCATCACAGCCTCTCGTACTTCTTTCCCAGTCACTTTCATCACCGTGCCAATGTCTCGTCTGTTCCCATGTAGTCACTGCCGTTCCTTTAGTGTTTGCTATCAATCAGTCTAACTGATTTTGATCTTAATCAAAAATCAGAAGACTTTGGAGCACTTGCATTCGCCAGGCGAGGAGCGTTTGATAGGAGAAATTAATGAGGTTGGTTATGTTTGGATTTCCTTGTTAGGCGTAACAAGCGAGGGTTGGGTCCCGTGGGAGGCGAGGGTGCCCTGCTCTGCACTCCGTCTTTGTGACAGGAGCCCCAGTTCCCCGATTTAGCGCGGCGTGCCGGCGGAGACATAATGTGATCAACGGAGCGTGATTGGAACAATGAAGGGGCTGGCGCAGAAAATCGTGCTTCAGACATGTTACCTGAATGCTGCAGCAGGTCTGTAGAGCTGTGAGGACATGAGAAGATGCATAATCGAAAAGCAGGAGGAAAGATGTGTGGGGAACTGAGAAAGTGTGGTGTGTTTGTCTTCATGCATAAATTAGGCTAATTTTTTTCGCATATGACATCTGGTTCTTTGAACCTGTTCTCCAGCAGTGCCCGGGCACCCAGGAGCCAGAGCCAGACCTCTGCCAATCAGAGCAGGCACAGCTACCAAGATTTTTTGTGACCCGTCTCCTTTTGCTTTTGCAGATCCTTGCAAATGTGTCAAAAATTAATTCTCACTTCTCTCTCCTTTAACTCGTGTAACAAAAATAAGGGAAAATTAAAAACTTTATCTCAACTTCATGTCATTCCAAACCTATGTGTTCAGCTGAATATTGGTGCAGTTTCTATTTCATACATCAACATTAAAAAGGAATAGACACATTTCAAGCTCATGAAAAATAGATTTAAGAGTATGGTGAAGATTTTCAGTGAATAACAATTTCCAGGGTTGTCTCTAGCCTTGTCGGTACCGCTGTGTCCCTTATTTTGATAATCTTGTTTAATGCTGTAATGAATATATGGATATGAACTGTCTTTACCTGCAGTTCTGAGTCGTTTAAAAGCTGCATGCACAATGAAGAGCTGCTTCATCACTGAACAGAAGACATTGGCAAGTTTTGTTTCCTACAATGGAAACAATAGCTTATGGAAACCGATTTCTGCCATGGGATAAAAATAAATAAATAAATACAAATTCAGACTCTTTTTCTAAAATGTATATAATCTCAGAATTGCAACATACTGTATGTATGCAGAAGTCTTCAGAAAGAAGTCACAAATTACCTTTTTTATTTTTTAGTCTTTGGTGGAAACAAAAAGACAGAATTGCAATTCTGAGATTGTATTTCGCAAATCTGATTTCATATCTCACAGATCTTATTTTTTTCACAGAATTGCAGTCTCTTTATTCTGAGTTTATATAAATATTATTTTAAAAAGTCTGATTTGTGAGATAAGAAGTTGTAATTATATATATATATATATATATATATATAAAATTTTTTGTTTGTTTGTTTTTTTTTTTTTCAGTGTTGGAAATGAGCTTCATTGTAGACACATGTTCTTTTCTATTTTCAATACTGTTCCGGTGTGAGGAACTGCTGCAAATGATTCTATTCAAGAGTGAACTGTCCAAATAAATCACAAACTGAACCGTGAACAATTTCAGACCTATTTGCAAATCTGTTGGATCAACAGATTGACTGGATCAAAATCATCTGATCCTTAACAGGTGAGAGAAATCACAAATAACTGATTTCTGAAATATTATCAGGGAAAATGGTTATAAAATTGGTATACCGTCCATCGTCAGACAGTGATTTATCAGTAATTCTTTACTGGGGCTCAGTGATAAAAAGGCTCAAGCGACACCATTCCTCATGCCAAGCTATCATGCACAATAGATTTTCATTTGTTAGGTGAGCTGTTTCTTTAATTATAGTAGATTACACAGGACCACTGCTATGGTTTATGTTAATGGGGGTCATATGATCCGATTTTAATTTGTCCTTTCTCTTTGGAGTGTTACAAGCTCTCGGTGCATGAAGAAGATCTGTAAAGTTGCAAAGACTAAAGTCTCAAATCCAAAGATATATTTTTTGTCAAATTTAGGACTCTGCCACACGCCCCTAAAACACCTTGTTTAAACACGCCCCCACATGTCTACATCACTACGTGGAAATATTTGCTTAATGCCGTCCAAATGCTCACACAAAGAAGGAAGTCTGCTTAACACAGTGAGTGTTGAAGCAGTCATGTCAGGGAGATGCTGTGTGTATCTAGGAGAAAGAACAAGCACTTTATTTGTTCTTCTGAAAGTAGATGCATTTAGGAATCTTTAAGATTACTTACAACAGAACAGCAACGCATTTTATGGATGACCGTTTGGTGAAGTTAGGATAGAAGGTCATTCTGACTCTGCTACGACAGTCTGGCGCTTCTGAATCAGCTGCTGGAAGTATGTTATTAGTTTAAGTGTTTGTTATTAACTGTTCAAATGTGCAGTTTTGCGCGTCGTGTGTGTGAGAGAGAGAGGGACACACAGTGTAGTCAGCTGTCTTAACCGTCCGTGGCTTGTGTACTGCAAACACATACGAGCTTCATCACGGTGTCTGTCACATCACTCTGTTCCTCTTTCGGGCTTGAACTGATGATAAAACTAAGGACATTATTAAATCTTTACATTTATTTTGAAAGAAGTTCACAATTATGGAAATGGGTGTTACACTTCCGATGAGTGCT
This sequence comes from Carassius carassius, assembly GCF_963082965.1. Taxonomy (NCBI): domain Eukaryota; kingdom Metazoa; phylum Chordata; class Actinopteri; order Cypriniformes; family Cyprinidae; genus Carassius; species Carassius carassius. The sequence continues at coordinate 2,220,156 of NC_081796.1, read as the reverse complement.
TGTGGTGTTTGGCCAATCACAATGCACTTGGTCAGCTGGCCAATCAGAGCAAACTGCTCTTGTCAGAAGGAGGGGCTTTGTTTGAGAGAGGCGGGGGCATAGAGGACCTACAATAATGTACAGTACTTGAAAAATAATGTGTTTTTTTAACATTAAAGCATGTCGACATATTCTGTTACACCAAATTCACAAAATAATGATCTTTAAAAAAAAACATCAGATGACCCCTTTCATTTTTATGATATTTCTGCTAATGGACTTCACAGCCCAGTTCAGACACTATTTACCCATCATTCCTCTCTCTTAGCTCATCTTCCACTCAGTCACGGTCGAGATCTCACAGCCCAGAGTCTTTCCCACCCAGATCTCACCGCTCCACCTCAACTAAATCACCTGTTTATCTTTTTGCTGAGACAATATTAAATGAGTAACACACTCCTGAGAGATACAACGTGTCTCATAATCAGAACAGCTGTCCTATATGTGTGTGTGTGTGTGTGATACACATGCCTTTAGGTGTGTATAGATCGGGAGTCACAGAGCTAATAAATGAAAGTTGGTCAACAACAATAACAACAACAACAATAATAATAATAATTATTCTTATTATTTAATTATTATTATTATTATAATAATAATTATTATTATTATTATTTAATTATTTTATGTATTTTACTTTTTAATAATTGCTATCTTTATTTCTTTGAATCTTAAGTATGTGTACATGTATTATTTATTTATTTATTTGTTTTATTTATTGGTCCACCAAGGTTGTTTAAAATGTAATGTATAAATAAAGATGAAATATAAATAATAATAATGATAATAATCATGTTGGCTTCAAAATACTTATCATCTTCTTCTTCTTTTTTTTTAAATTTATTTATTTATTTACAAAATGCACACGAGTGCACACATCTTAATTGTTTTTCAATGTGCTCTTGTTTAATCGTATTTATTTAGACATTAGAAAAATATATTTTCTTTGATAAATATCTTCACTCAGCTTATTTGTGATGAAGTGTAGAAGAAATGCCTCTGGACTTTCATATGAATCTGAGACTGTGATTTAAGTTTTTCTTCTCTTTATCCTGCTCTCAGATGACACATATTCTTGCATATAAGCAAATAATTATGATTTATTTATTTTATTAAGACGCATCAGATGGCTCTAGTTTCAAACTTAAGTTTTCAAAGCTTTCTTTCTCTAATGGCAAAACTGTTTCACACAAACTCAGCAGATTTGGTTGTATTTATTTTTATTTTTTTCAGTTCTGCTGTCTGAAATCATCTGCTGTCTTGTTTCATAAAAGAAAGCCTATTTTCAAGTCTAAAGTCTTATTGAAACCCTGTTTGCTGGCAGGGAACATTTGCATTTAATTGTAGTCTTTCAAAGTCTTTTGAGTTGAGTGTTTTAACGCTCTGCTCATGCGACGAGCAGCTTCTGTTTAACACTGCACACAAGCCAGTTTGTATTCAATGTCATTTTCATTTTAATAGCTTTGAGAGAGCAGATACAATCTTTTCATTTGCCAGAACTCCGAAGTCAAAGATTAGCCTCCGTTTATAATAAAAAATTCTTCAAACATCAGGGATTCTCATTTTATTTTCATTAATTCACAAAGACAAGCGTGAAAAAAAAGGTAATTTGATCTACTCGCCTGTGGGAAAAACATTTAAAAAGATGAACTAAAAGAAAAAAAAGTTTTACGAAAAATAATTGAAATTGTTTACTGCTTGTCTTTGAGTTTTATAACAATTCAAAGTAAAAAATAATAATAATAATAATAATGACCAAAAGGAGAAATTTGAAATCTTTATTAGACAATGCTTAATCAGGTTTTCTCTGAGGACAAATAATGCAATTGAAGAATACATCAAGAAATAAGCATTTCTCATTCCACCTCAAATAACACGGAGAATCAGACTCTTACCGAACATTTCTGTTCTTGTTGTTTCCCCTCTCCCTTCAAGTGCAGCAGCTGTATTTGTTTTTAAGCCAGCTGCATCACCACATACTATTGTCTCTTTAAATGGAGATATACTTAAATGATCTATTATGGAGAAAAGAGCAATGAAAACTAAGCAATAATGCCCAAATAAAGATTTTAATCTTTGGAACATCGGCATGAGTTTCATACCAACGCTCTGCATTTTACTTTTTGCTCTTTGTCGAAATGTAAAAAACCTGATTTATTTTCAGTCATTTCAGTTTTGTTAGGATTAATGTCATTATTTGCCCACCTTCATCTAAAGAAATGAAAAGTTCATTTTACATCACAAAACATCTAGAAAGAGCCTGATAGAGAGAAAAAGAGAGGGGCAATGGAAAAGTGCACTGGATTTGAAGGTGTGTGTGTGTGTGTGTGTGTGTGTGTGTGTGTGTGTATGGGTCTGTGTGGGTGTGGGTGTGTGTGTGCATGTGTGTGTGTGTGTGTGTGTACACAGGTACACTGTGTGAGGAGCAGCTGGGGGGGATGAGGAGAATGAGATTAGCTCTTGACATGTCTATTGACTGAGTTCAGTGTGGCCAGGTCTGACCGGATACAATAACAGTTTAGCCAGCTTTCCACCAGGGCTTCGGGGTCCTGCAGCCTTGATTACTCCAGCATAGAGCTGTGTTGAGATGGAGATAAGGTTAATCCTGTCTCTCTCTCTCTCTCTCTCTCTCTCTGAGAGCACAGTGAACACAGTCTCTGCTCTCTCGGCTGCCATCTCTGTCTGTGTCGTCCTCTCTCTACAGCCAGACGGTGAACGCTCAGTCTGTATTTTGTAAGTGTTTTTCTTAATTTGGCATCTTTTACACAGCTCAAGTATTCTGCTGGTTTATAATCTTTCTTCAGGTCTAAATACAGCTCCATCTTCTTCTGTGATTTAGTAGCATGTTTCCAGTAGGTAATGTAATTCTGTTTTTGTAATAGTATAATTTGGTTTGGCCGGATGGTGCTGTGCTGGTCTGGCTGTAGTTTGAGCATCAGCTGTGAGAGAGCGCTCCGGTGCCGGTTCTGCTCCTGACACCGCAGGGCTTCAGCCTGGTATGAGCTCGGCTCGCTGCGCTTCAGGTGCTGCTAGAACTCTCTCTCTTTCTCTCTCTCTCTCTCTCTGTCTCCTCTCTCTCTCTCTCTCTCTCTCTCTCTCTCTCTCTCTCTGTCTCTCTCTCTCTCTCTCTCTCTCTCTCTCTCTCTCTCTCTCTGTCTCTCTCTCTCTCTCTCTCTCTCTGTCTCCTCTCTCTCTCTCTCTCTGTCTCTCTCTCTCTCTGTCTCTCTCTCTCTCTCTCTCTCTCTCTGTCTCCTCTCTCTCTCTCTCTCTCTCTCTCTGTCTCTCTCTCTGTCTCTCTCTCTCTCTCTCTCTCTGTCTCCTCTCTCTCTCTCTCTCTCTCTCTCTCTCTCCTCTCTCTCTCTCTCTCTCTCTCTCTCTGTCTCTCTCTCTCTCTCTCTCTCTCTCTCTCTCTCTCTCTCTCTCTCTCTCTGTCTCTCTCTCTCTCTCTCTCTCTCTCTCTCTCTCTGTCTCTCTCTCTCTCTCTCTCTCTCTCTCTCTCTCTCTCTCTCTGTCTCTCTCTCTCTCTCTCTCTCTCTCTCTGTCTCTCTCTCTCTCTCTCTGTGCACACATCTTTGAAGTTCTATCATGGAATTCTGACAGTTCCATCTCACCTGTACTCAGGTTGAAGGCGGTCTTAAAGCCTCTCCACAGTTAAAGCTCTATAATAACCTTCCCAAAATGTAGCTTTGGGTTTCAGCTCAAGTTTTTGCGCTGAGTTTCTTACACACGGTAGGCCTAAGCATAGTTTTCATGATTGTAGTTGCTGCTATTAATACAATAAAAATGGTGCATATAGCACTGGAAATTTGAGCTGAGCACATACATACAAAATAATAATATTAATAAAAATTAAAAAATTACATTATTTAATTAATAATGATTTTAATATTATTTTCATTTTATTTTTCCCTGCTTTTTTTCATTTTATTTATCTCTGATTTAAAAAAAAAATATATATATATATATATATATTCAAATGTTCAAATAGTCTGTTTTAGTTAATCCATTCACAATTTGCATCACAATATAAAGTCCCTATGTGGCACTTTTCATGTACTGTATGAAATATCTTTTTTTTTTAGAAGGGTAAGTTTTTTGGGAAGATTATTTGAAAATATAAAAGAAAATACAGTTTCAGTCTTCCTACTTCAAAATTTCACATTCAATTCCATGTTTTACGTACTACTTTTATTCAGCAAGGATGCATACAATTGATTGAAAGTGAGAGTAAAGACGTTTATAATGTGACAAAAGACTTCTATTTCAAATAAATGCTGTTCTATAGAATTTTCTATTATTTTGTGAATCATGAAAAATTAAAAATTTCCACAAAAACATATTGATCAGCACAACTGTTTTCAGCGTTGATAATAATCAGAAATGTTATATTTGACACTGAAGACTGGAGTAATGATACTGAAATTACAGCTGCGCATCATATAAATAAATTACACTTTAACAAATTCACACAGAAAACATATTTTCAGTTGTGCTAATATTACAGTTTTAACTGTATTTATGATTAAATAAATGAAGTAGAAAGACTTGGATGTACATCACAATGCGTAAGAAAATATCTCAACTTTAAAAAAATCGAAGAAACCCCAAATTTTTGAATGATAGTATTTATGTATTTTAGTAAAAACTATTGTTGCTATGCTATTTTCTATTAGGTTTGATGGCCAGCACAACACTTTGTTTAAATTCAAGGAACTGACCAGTTGTCTTATGCTACAGTCATGTGACGGATCAGAGAGTGTAATGGCACTGTGGGAATCCAAGTGGACATGTAGAGACATTAAAGCAGATGTCAGAAGCGTTTCTCATGACTTATGTTAACTATCAAACTGTTACCAAAGCTCTCTGGACATTTCAGATTTTCAATACACTCCATTCTGTGTGATTTATATGTGCGTTTTGAAAAGTGGGACATGTGGTAATGTTCTGAGAAGTCACCTTCTCCTTGTAATACCTATGTTATACCCTTTTTATTATACAACTGTGTCCTGATACGTCACAAAAACGTGCACACATGCACGCACACATACACACACACACACACACACACACACCCACACACACAGTGGATAGTTACTCTTCTATGTCAGGAACTGAACACATGCATACACACAAAAATCCAAAATCATGAATTTTAAATAATGATTTCTGTGTGGATTTCTGTGTGGTTCCTTAACCATCTCTGATTTTAACTTAAGTAGCAAAAATGGCATTGGAGTAAGTTCAGTTAATAAAAAAAAATAATAATAATCATCATTTTTTTGTATTATTATTATTATTAATTTAAAATTCATTTGCATCAAAAGTCCCTATGTGGTACTTTTCATATACTGTATCAAAATATTTTAATGCAAATACAAATACAGTAAGTGTAGAAACAGTTTTCACTCACAACAAAACAGCAGGTAACACATTGAATTCAATGTAAAAAATTGAAATAAAAAGCCAGAAAATAGTATTTTATTGTAAAAAAAAAAAAAAAATATATATATATATATATATATATATATATATATATATATATATATATATACTAATATTGTTAGTTTTATTTATAACTTTATACAAAAAAGTTATCGTTATCTTAAATATAAATTATGTAAATATACAATTTAAATATTACAATTAGTAAAAGCTGTGTGTAAGCATATTATGTTTTTCTTGCATTAAATATTTCAGATCCAATTGAATCTGAATAATAATAATAATAATAATATTACACCATATTAAAGCATTTAAGGGCAGTTATTTTGGGGAAACATAAGGTTAACAGACCATAGCCATTTTTTCTGTCACACCTCTCCATTCCAGAAATATTCTGACGATCTTACTTTGGGTCTCAATATGACGACAGTCTTCACCATCAGCCCAGCAGATAGCCTTAATGTGTTTCTCTGCTTCCTGCAGAACTGTCTCAACCACTTTCCTGGGTTTGTTTTCTTCCATTTCCTCAAGATTGAACTTCAGTGTGTCTGACAGCTTTCGTTATGCTTGTTTCGAAGCAGTTTCCAAAAGAGCTGTTTTTCTTTTCTTTAAAAAGCATAAAATAAAATTGTAACAGTTCATTTGATTTATAGATGGATAAAATGAGGGTTTTAATAAATATATTGTCTTAGTTTTTCTTTAGGAAAGTAAAGTGTGTGCTCTGACATGTCAGTGACATTATATCTATGTGTGTGCATGGATTTGACATTTTTTCATTAATAAGTTGGCATAAAATTATAATTCACCCTATACAGTACATTTTCTAAATGCATGTTGTAAATCTTATTGTGAATAATTTATCTTTGCACATTTAATATTTATTTATATATTTTTGTGTGTGTACTTGTAATGTTTAATCATTTTGTTTTGTGTCTTTGTAATGTTTAATGTAATGCCTACATATCAACATCCAATCAGTAATCACTGCATAGAACCAAATCCCACCCTACATTTCTTCTTTTTGCAGTAATATGTTTCACTCGGATATATGTCACAATAAAGGATCCGTCGCCCCGTTTTATGATGCTAACATATTGGTCCAGTTGAATACAGTGTTGTATGTTCATGTTAAAAAAAGCTTTTAAAGGTGATGTATTTTTTGATTAATGTCATCATACCCTCTGTATTATATTAAAAGCAGTTCTGGTCTTACATTTTATGACATCACTGGCTGCATCCCATATTCCATACTGTACTTGTACTGTACTGTGCACTAAATTTATTTAATTCACCGATACATTCTTTTGAATATAAGACAGTACACTGTAAAAAGTTTTTTTTTTTACGTTTATTTGGACGCATTAGCAGTTTTTGATGATTTGGGTCACATTAATTCCAAGCTTGCTTACTGTCTAGAACAGATAGTATGTGAAATAAGATGCAATGCCTGACTCAGAGAGAGGTGTATAGCGATGAAATCATGACACACTCCTCTTAATGGATGCGGCATCATTGATTTCTCACTCACTCAAATATAGATCTACACATGCACACCCTCTTTCTCACAATCAATCACATTTTTTCTGGTGTGAAGTCAAATGCAAAACCTGTTGAATTGATTTTGCATGCAAGGTCAAAATGAATCTGAGAGTGATGCCAAGTAGAATGCAAGTGTTGGCTCTGTGTAACTGCAGGATTTTAAGCAAGATGCTCTCGATCCACAGTTCAGAGTTGAGTGGGATCTAGTGTGTCATACTGACAGAAAGTCCAGCCATGTGAGAAGAACTCCATGTGTGACGTACTCCCTCTTTATATCTGTCTTTCCTTCTGTCACCAAACCCTCCGTCCTCCTGGAGACATCTGATTGAACTAGAGCCGGAGAGCTTTTCTTAAACCCCTCTTAATGCCCCTAACCTTTCACGCTTTAGGAGAGGCTTTCATAGGCCAGCGATCTGCCTCATCCAACATTGTCTCTCCTGCTTGATTTCTCTTCTGTTTCCTAACACTGCTCTTTAAACGGCCACACAGATGTCCATCCGTCTGTCCCACCATGGATTTGTCTGATTCCGTTTCGATGTTCTCCAGAGACATTGACTCGGTTTGGCTTAGATTTCATTTCATGCCCTCACACACAAACTATGTGACCCTGTATTTGCGTGGAAAGGTATTTGGTGAGTTAAAGATGGCAGACAAAGGCGATGTGCCAGGTAGTCTGGGCGGCCAGCGATTATAGACCAACCGAGACATCAGAGAAGCGGAGGTCATTTTTTTCCTCGTTCTCTGAAAGTAATTTTCTGTCAGTTTTGTAAAGACAGGCATTTGTGTTATAGCCTGCTCCCTTTCTCTCTCAGATGAGAGCTAGCCTTGTCATTAAATCAGGGCTATAACCACTTTAGACATTAAGGGTGACAAATGTCCCTCACCCCATATTCAGAAATGGCCAAATTGTCCCCCCAGTGTTTGATATTCTTGCACTGATCTGCTGCACTCCATTACCCAGCACTCTGCTTGCTGTCAGGATGACAGAAAAAAAGGTTTAAAAGTTAACATTTTTAAGCCTGATATGTCTCAGTGGTCTAACAGGGGCTGTCAATGTCAATATGAGTCAGATGGCCAATCAAATCATAGTGGGCGAGGTTTACGGTTCACAAAAGCAGAGCACAAATTCCAGCATAAAAAGTCAGTTTAACAATGAAAGAGAGCAAGGTAAGATGAAAGATTTGATAGAAATATCAAATGGCCGATAGTAATATCCAGTGATGCAAACTACTCAACTTTTTTCCTCGAAATGTGATGAGACAAGAAACATTTCACGCTTTTATGTCAGGCATATAAATAAAAGTGAATTTGTGCGTAATTGTAAATATTTCAAAATGATGACTTGACAACTAGAATTAGACCTAATTTCCATCACTCCCACACACACACCCCGTGCTGAAAAAAAAAAAAGGTTGTTTTCATTATATTCAAGATTATTTCCTTCCGTCTGATATAACCCTATTTTAAGGGGCGGCTCCTTTAAGGCTTGTCAGTAAATAGCGCTTTTATAATTGGCTAACGACTGCATAGGAAACCGTATCAATGTCCCATCGCTGTTTCATGTGAGGAAGTGTTTTGAAAACATTTTCATTTACTCATTTATCATTGGGTTCTATTTGGTTTTGATGCCACACAATGCTTGCATCCAGTCTAGGCAAATGCCAAGTGTTAAGTGACAGAACTGCAGTGGGCGGGGCCTATGGTGCGATGATGTATAACTATTCTCTTGATGTTTTCCACAGGGAAATTTTCAAAAAGATTTTTATATTTTATACTTATGTATTTAATGGTACAACAACATCTTATAGGTAAAAAGCTCAAAGAAGATTTGATTTCTCAGGTCATGGCCCCATTAAGGCAGAGTTAAAAACAGAGAGAAATGGCCACCATGATTTCACAGGTGTTTTCCGATTTCATTGTTTTTTTACACTGTAATAGAAGCCCCGTTCCCTCCGCCCCAGATGGGATTTTACAAATAATTATCAATCGATGTTCACTGTCATCTCACTGTGGTGTATTATTTTAACACGTGATTTACTCCATCACTGTCTATTTGCATGCGAGCTCTCTGACCAATCAATGCTTCCAATTATCCAAAGACCTCCAATTGTGATGAATTACAGGGCATTGCATGTAATTCGGCTTTGCCTTGTGCGGCTGTGACATCGATAGTTTTGAAATGTGTGATTTGTGTTGTCTCTAATCTGCTTAGCATTTATTGATCTTTAATGGTATTTTTTTTAGTTAACACTTTAGTAACTGGGTTTTTTTGTCGTCCTTTGTGCTCAGAATCCACAGGACGCTGGGGAACGCCGCTTGAAAGAGATAAAGAGAGAGAGACAGGGTTTGAAAAATACAGCTAGCTGTGTGTGTGTGTGTGTGTGTGTGTGTGTGTGTGTGCATTTGCACTCTGGTATTAAATCTGAGATCTAATGTGCTGTTGATTCTGATTCTTCAGTTTAAAACTTGTATATGCAAATGTTCATGAAAATATTTAGCAGAACAACACTGATAATAATCAGAAATGTTTCTCGAGCAGTAAATCATCATATTATTCTGATTTCTGAAGATCATGTGACACTGAAGACTGGAGGAATGATGCTGAAAATACAGCGGAGCATCACAGAAATACATTACACTTTAACACAGATTCACATAGAAAACAGGTATTACTGTATTTTTTATGAAATAAATGCAGCCTTGGTGAGCAGAAGAGACTTCTTTCTGTAATTTATATAAACCAATTTTACTATGCATTCATTTGCAAAAAGAACAAACTGACAGTGAAATAATAATATTAGACAGAATATGTAGAATTTTTTTATTTTATTTTTTTAAGATAGAAATGTGTAAGAATGACTTAACCTTCCTTCACAAAAATATTCTAGTTAATTTATTGTATTGTATTTATGTTCTATTTAATTAATTATTATTATTTATTTTTTTAATAATAATGTTTTAGTGTCTTGCTGTATCTTTTTGATATAAGTGATAATAATAATAGTAGTAGTGGTAGAAACAATGCTGCTCTTCAATCTCCGGTCACCATGTATGTAACCCCCACTTTTTATGAACTTATTGATTCCTGATGAATAAAGTCCAGTCCTCTCCTTAATTCTTCTCATTTACCATTTGGTTTCTAGACATTGCTTAAGAAAAATGTCTTGCAAAAGTTATTTTATGTCAACGTGACACTAGATTTGTCTTCTGCATCTTTTCTCGCCTGCAGTTGAAACAGCTGTAACTAGAGTACCATACTGTCCATACTGAAGAACCAACCTGTGCACGAAAGAGAAAATGTCAAATATAGAGAGAGGAACGTGAGGAGGAGGAATAATCAACTTGTTTTTCAGCACATATGCAATTATCTCTTTATAGACCCAAATACGTGGTTAAACCACTGTTTGTGTGCCTGTTTAACTGAGTGTGTGTGTGTCACATGAAGAAATTTTAATCCCACCTTAACACAGAGTCAACTGTCACTCCTCCTGAAGAGACAGAATCAGTGTCAGTGTTTCTTATCCCAGTATTTCTAAATATTCCCAGTAGCCCTATCATCCCGTTTTTTACATGCCAGCTTCAAGAACGCACCTTTTCCAACATAAGTTTCCTGAACTCTTAAAAATGGCAGAGTAATGAACCCTGAGGACAGAGAACAGGCTAGATTTTCCCTTCACAAAGAGCAAGACACAACTTCACCTGATGCCTCCCACTGTGTCTTTGTCCTGACATACGAGAGGACATTTGACTCGAATTGGCCCTCTGCTCAAACCCCTTATCTACAGTACATCAGATGTGTAGAGAAAAGAAAAAAAAAGTTTGCCTCTGTAATGAAGGAAAGTCTTGCTCGAGGAGTGTGAACTTAACTCAGCCTTGCTAATCTTCTCAAATCCATACACGCTTCCATTAGCAGCTGCCACTGTTATTATTGCTAGCTCATATTCTTCCTTTTAGGAATAGAGGAACTTTTCTTTTTGCTCATTAGTGCATGAAAATAGCAAAGTCTGGGAAGAAGAGACAGTTTAATACTTTTCAATTTACAGTACAGAATTCCTGAGGCTTAAAAGTGCTACTAATGTAAACCCTGACAGAAACTCAATCTTAAACTTATTCTTTTTTTTTTTAAAGCCAATATTTGTTATATAACTTGTATATTTAAAAAGTAATGGCAAAATAAAAATCCAATCAGCTAGTTGCAAAGTACATTTAAAATGTTTTAAGAAAATAAAGCACAGTAAAAACAAACGAATAAATAAAATTAAATATTTTATTATTAATAAATATTATATATAAATATTTGCATTAAAATCGAAGCATGTTGAGGGAGATGAATAGTTCTGAAATAATGTTTGTGTGTGTGTTGTAGTTTTAGGGCTGATTGGTAATCGGTGGGCCAACGCACCTAAGGGACCCACAGAATTTTTTATTTTTTATATTTGCAGAGGACCATCACGCAGGGACAGAGAGCAGCCCATTGGCTTGTCTCCTGTATTGACAGTGTAAACATCCAATCACAATGCGCTACAGTATATATGGCGCAATTCATTATTTTGCTCCACCTTTAAAGAGCGCATCACCTCAACTTCTTCCTCGTTAGCTTTTCACACATTTTCACAGCAGCTTTATCAAGAACAGGCTTGCTCTCCGGTGAGCGATGCTGGTCAAAGAGCCAGGCAGGAGGAGAAGAAGAGAGTAGTTGAATCGGCAAAGTTCTTGATAGGGACTCGCAGTGGAGGCAGGCATCTAACCCTCTTTATCCTAATATGTGCACGCGCCATGAGTGTAGAATTATTGGCCCAGTTAGGTCAAGTGTGTTCATAGAGGTTTTAATGGGCCAATGCAAATAAAGCTAGATTTAAATGAAAAAAGACAATATTGTTGGACCTGACGTTTTATTCTTATCCAAAACAAGATGTGATATGAGTGAGATACATAGGCTTCATACATTACATACACTACCAGTCAAAAATAATTTAACAGTAAGAAAGATCCAATGGAAAGATCCAAAGATCAGCATTTATCTGAAATAAAAAGTTTTCTGGGAGACATGATAAAATAGATACTTTTATTTAGCTAGGATGCTAAAGGTTATAATGTTAATGTTTATAATGTTACAAATATATATATAAATATAATTTCAGATAAATACTGTTCTTCTGAACTTTCTATCCGTCAAAGAAACCTGAAAAAATTCTACTCAGCTGTTTTCAACATAATAATAAATGTTTTTTGAGCAGAATAGTTAATGATTTCAGAAGGATCGTGTTACTGGTTACTAATGATGCTAAAAACTCAGCTGTGAAATCGCAGGAATAAATTACATTTTAAAATATATTCAAATAAAAAATAGTTATTTTAAATAGTACACATATTTCACTTTTACTAATTTTGCTGTATTTTGGATCAATAAATGCAGGCTTGGTGAGCAGATGAGAATTATTTAAAAAACATAAAAAATCTCACTGTTCAAAAAATTTTGTATGGTATATATATTATATATAACTAGTAACACAATATATATATATTGAAGTGGTGGTGGGCTGTCTGGACCAAAAAATGCCAGGCCCATTTTTTTTTTTTGTCCCAGTCCAGTTCTGAATCAAAGTTACACTTGGTATATATTTTAATATATATTAGTATATATTTTAATATATAACACTTTTATTCCATAAGAAATAAAATAAAATCAGTAGAAAAACAGAAATTGTACTGGGGTATTTTTCAAAAGGATGTTACGTTTACGGACATTCCTTTGTGTCCAATGCAAATAATTAAAAAAATGGCTAAACACCTGTGAAAATCAAAACTTAAAAGAATTCCTTCATATTAACACACTACACCAGGCCCTGTTTTTACAAATACAGTTTATACTCCCGAGGCATGAAGAACGAGTCCTGGACCTGAGAAATTGCACCTGTGTCATGTGTGCGGTGGCTTTGTGCTTGTTTTCATGGTTTGTGTTGGTGCTGCTCAGTTTGTGTCCTGCTGCTCATGTGGGAAATGCAGGAACAAATGTGGAGCCTGTGTTTCATCTCTTCCCAATTCCACAACTTTTCCCCTTGTTTCCTCTCTATTCTGCTGTCAAAACCAATGGCAAAAAAGGAGAAAGGTTTTTTTTTTATTACATTTTTTTTTGTGCCGCAGATGTGATATTTCCTATCCTCATTCCCTCACTGTGCCTTAAGGCAATACTACACAATAAAAAATAAAAAAAAAGACAAAAAGCAGCAGTTTTATAAAACCGATTTGTGCAAAACAGCCTGAAGGAACATTCTGCTCTTAGAAAGACTGAATCTTCAGGGAAAGGAGATTGGTGTGCGCCTCACATTTCCTGCGCTCCCCGTCCATTAGAAGGGAAGCGATAGGAAACAGAGAAATAAGAGAGGTATGTAATCTTGGAGTTTGGTAGAGTTTTAATAATCATCATGTCAGCGGTGGTTTGTGTGTGTGTCTGTTATAATGTTTCTCATCTCGAGGAAGGCACAGTTTGTGAGTGTGATTCCGCCTGCGGTTTCTTGTATGTGTGCGTGAGTGTGTTTCTGATAACTAGCGCCTCTAGAGCAGGAGCCTCATGACACATTAATGTGCGGTACAGATGACACACACCGCAGGGGTTTATGGGTATGAAACTGGAGTGAGATTCCAGTTCAGAGCGGAGGCAGAAACAACACGCTGAGAAAGAAGGGCATGTGGAGGCCTTGTGTGTGCTGCAGTGATGCATTATGGGGATTAAAAGATGTCTCGGCTGTCACAGCAGAGCCCATTCTTTAGCATCTGAGACTTGCCCTCGCCCGCTGCTGAAGAGGAAGGGCCATCCAGCGTGTGTCTGTGTGTCAGTTCTTGTCTGGAGGCCAGTCTGAGGAGATTTGCGTGGCTTTGATGCTGTGCTCGCTGAGGGTTGATGGGACAGATGCTGGTGTCGTCCAACATCTGGCCTCCGTGCTTTACTGCTCTCTTATTACGAGCTGTTTCTGAAGTAGTTGATTTGAATTCTTTTTTTTTTTTTTGCTTGATATTCTGTCAGTTGGGTCAAATTTGATATACTACCCATATGCATCTTCTGCTCACCGAGGCTATAATTATTCACTTTAGAAAACAGTAATAATGTGAAATATTATCACAATTTTAAACAGCTGTTATCTATGTGAATATCCATTAAACAGTAATTTATTTCTGTGATGCTCCGCTGTATTTTCAGCATCATTCCTCCAGTCTTCAGTGTCACATGATCTTCAGAAATCATGAAAATTTGATGATTTACTGCTCGAGAAACATTTCTGATTATTATCAATTGTTGAAGTGCTGCACAATGTTTTGGTGAAAACTGTGATACATTTAATTTTTTAGGATCCGCAGATGAAAAGAAAGCTGAAAAGAACAGCATTTATAAGAAATATGAATATTTTGCTACATTATAAATGTCTTTATTTAATTTTGATCAATTTTATTCATCCATACTGAATGAAAATATTGATTCCCTTCAAAAAAAAAACTTTTTTATTATTATTTTAATATCACTATTTATGTACTTTAAGATTTTGGAATGCCCTGCTGTTTTCAGTGATTGAAATGCTGCATTGTCTGTTGTATATGGATCACAAGGCCCGAAAATTGCAATTCATTCACATATCTTTGTTTTTCTTGCTTTTGGAAGTGATCTAAATATTCATGGCTTGAAACAGATTGAAAAGTGACAGGCCTGTGCTGCAGTTCTTGTGTTCTGTACTGGATTCATTTCCTGCTCTCTGTTATTCCCAAGACGTCCCGTTCCTCTCAGAGATTGGTAGCTTCAGGCAGGTGTTGACAGTCGACACCGTCAGCTGCCGCTCGCCGCGTCTTTCCTCCAGACACCTGCTTTGCTTCCTCTTTCCTCCGAGGAGCCCGACTGCTTAACCTCCATCATTCCTCTGATCCGAGAGCATAGTCTTCCTCAACCTCTACTTTTAAATTAACTCAAAATGTGACTTAATTGAACTCTGTGGGAGTGCATTTAGCTCAGTTGGAGTTCGTTTAACGCCGCTGATTTAATTGTAATGTAGTACAGACAAAGTTCTGTCATTTCCGTTCCATACAAAAGGCAAGATTTCAAAGCCTTTCCACATGTCGTATATTAAACTTCCAACAGGAAAGACAAATCACAAACGGGGAACTCTTTAATATCCTTTCTGGTTCTTAGACACCTGTGAGATTAAATGAAGACACTTGCTTTTCCTCTCTTGTTTTCTTTCTTTTTTCACTCTCATATACTCCTGTAATCTGCCTCCTCTCCTGAATTTCAAAAGAGATTTTGACAATGTTTCAAAGTGTTCTCAAATTTGCCAAGATAAAAACATTAGATTTTAAAATGATCTCATGCATTTCCCATTCAATTCTTTCCTAGAGTTATGACATCCACATTCATTTTATATATATGTGTGTGTGTGTGTGTGTGTGTGTTGTTTTTTTAGGAATATTTAGGAAGACGATCTGAGACAAAGTAACATACCTTCATAAACATGCAGTACAGTTTAAAGAGAGTGAGAGAGAGATTAAGAGATTAATAATTTTATTCATCTTGATGCTTTAAATTGATCAAAAGTGAGAGTAAAGACATTTTTTAGAATCAAATCATCATATTTTCATGATTTCTGAAGATCATGTGACACTGTGTGACTGGATTAATGATGCTGAAAATACAGCTGCACATCACAGCAATCAATGTGTACTGTGTTTTATATATATATATATATGATAATAGAAAATTAAAGTAAATTTGACATATTATAACCAAAAATTATTCCCTAAAGAAATTTGGGAACACAAATTATTCAGACGCTTTGACCTGACCATCTTTTGCTTAAATGTTATCTGACTGTATCAAGATGAATTTGTTCTGGCACAGTGTAACTGTTAGTTCCTTTCATATTTTATTACAGTGTTTGTTTGTTTTTTTACTATAGCAAATAAACTGTATAATGTGTGAAATTTCTGAATACATTTGATACAGAGAGTACACACACACACACACACACATATATATATATATATATATATATATATATATATTATTTGTTTTATTTTACATTTTTTGGATGTTATTAGAGAGTAATCAATTTGACAGCTCTAAATATTTCACAGTATTACTGTTTTTACTGTATTTTTGATCAAATAAATGCAGCTTTGGTGAGCACAGGAGACTTTCAAAAACAACTTTCTGACCCAAAATCTTTAAACTGTGGTGTGTCTGAGATATTAAATCTCTTGAGCAATGAAAGAGCAATACATTCATGACTCTCTGGTCTAAAGATGTTAGTGCACACAGCAGACGATGGGTTATAGTTCTCGTTCTGTTAAGCCCCTCCCCCGCTGCAGTGTCATCTTCCTGTATAATCTGCTCAAACTGGGGGAAGTTTCGCTGGGTAACTGGGGTAATAATTAAGAGCTGGTTAGTAGCAGCTGGGAATCTTAGGGGGTCAAACAAAGGGGGTCAGAGAGCAGCGTGCCGCGGGCAGATTCCATATGGGACAATGCAGTGAGCAAGATCCCTAGATGCAAAGCTGTTTTTAAGAGTTAAACTGGAAACGTTAACACTAAGCAAGATGTTTCTTTGTATAATTGCATTGTTTTATTAATCTCATACTTATTACCTCCAATAAAGTGCTGACACAGCATAGTGTCACATCTGCTGAGGCCGCTGGGAAATATCAGGCAACGAGAGGTTAAATATCCATTTGTTACACCCCTCACCCGTCCCATGTGACCTCAGCTCTCCGTAACCATGGCACTGAGGCGACTCTCGCTGGGATATATAAATCAGAGTGCTTCTTTTATCTCCATTCAGAGGGCGATTTATTTGACTCAGTCTTTATTTGAAGGGTGTTCAATGGCCGTCCAGTTGGGCTATGAATGCTCGCTCCTTGTTGTGGGTGGTAAAATGCTCAGAAAACAATATGGTTGTGCCACCTCCGCAGCACGCAAGGCCTCTCAAGCCTGTGTGCGTTCACACAATGTCCTTCTTCACTGTGACTCTGGAACAGATGACAGTGTGAAAGTCGTTCTCTTTTAACAACGGTCGTTAATCCCGCGCACCTCACTTTCACATCTCAATGAAGACCAGAAAGCTTTTTTTTTTTTCTTGCTTTTCCTCAGCCAAGGTTTTTAATGTGATTTAATTTAATTAAAAGGGAAGTTGGCTATCTCAATATATTACTTATTCATAAATTACTTTGTTTCCCATCAGCCTTGTAATCGGCGGAGCCCCCGGAGCTCACGGGAGAATAAAACAGCGTGTGATATGAGGATTTAATGTGTGCAAGACCAGATAGTGATCTTAATGCAGTGCAAACATGACGGAGACGTAAGAAAAACTCAACTGACCGGAGAGTTTTTCAGTAGAAAGCCCCAGGACTTGATTTTCTGTTTACTGATATAAATTAGTTTAAATACACCATGAAATCAAACTTTTTGTGACTTTTAGTTCATGTCTGTTTGTCTTTATGGCCCTCTATTTGCTGGCAAATTCCAGTTGGAATACATCGGCACAGGAAAGAAAATGTATTGGGGTCTAAACTTCAATTAACATTTAAATAGAAAATATAAATAAAATGAATTAAAAGTATAAAAAAAACTATAAAATAAATAAAAAATAATGTATCTCAATGTAAAACACTGATTTAGACAAACAAACAAACAATAAATTAATTCTACATCCTTGCCATCTGTTTAGTTTTTATTTGTCATTTTTGTGGTTTTTCAGTTTTCCGTGGCATTGTATGGCACTTCTAGTTTTGGCTGCATAATACAAACCAACATCCATTGGTAATGATCTTATGATACTGACTCTAGATATGGCATAACAGGCATTATTTACTATTTATTCATCTTTACAGCAGCTCTGAAGTGACCTTCTCCACCAGCCCTGTGCTAGTAGTAATAATGTTGTCTATTATGGTTTATGGTTATTTAGTGACTGTAGACTGGATCCTCTCATCTCTTTCCGACCTGTCAGAGATAATGTTGAGCAATCAGAACAGCAGGGACGAATCACTGCTATTCATTTTTCTAAGTGCTATTTCACAGTATCACTTCATTTAGTCTATTACTGTATGTCTCTGAATGTCATTATTGAACCGGAAGCATCTGAGTCAAAAAATCTCATGCGTCCACACTGCATTAAGCTGCGCACGCTATTTTAAAGATTTGCCAGCTCTCAGTAGGGATATCATAATGGCCATGTGCAAATATAGACATATGTTAGAGAAATCACAGTTGCCAGAAGTGTAATCGTGGGCTTCCAATGCTTCAATAGTCAGGGGATACATAACAATAAAACCCAACAACCCCCAGAAGAGCCACAAATCCATGATTCTTCTAAAGACATGCAAACATCCTCACCAGCACGTGCACATTATATAACCAGCAGGACAATAATGTGTGCAATTAATCACTTTTATTGTCGCTCTATCTTTAGTTTAATTGAATTGAAAGATTCTAATTGATTCCTCCTCATTTACAGCACTGCCAATCCTCTACAAACATTTTCACATAGACACATAGAGTTTCGTGTTTAAGCACATCTAGCTTTCTCATGCAAGTTTTTACAAAAGAAAATTAGAAGACATAAACTGAAAATAGTAACATGAGGAGTTAGTCACAAGGACATAGAAGTGGTTCACATAGAAGTGGTTCCTGTAGCTCAGACTGTCAAGCATTGCACTAGTAACGGCAAGATCATGTGTTTGATTCCCAGGGATGGTAGTGGGTTCAAATCCCAAAAATGGTTGTGAGTTCGATTCCCAGGGAAAGCCAGATTTATTAAAAGGTGTACCATAAATGCAAAGCAAATCACTTTGGAAAAAATTGTCTGCCAAATGTAATTGTAGAATAAGATGTGCAGCCACACAGCCACAGATTATGTAGACAAAATATTATATTATACACAGTGAGACCAGGGACATCCAGTATTAAGAACATATTAAGAAAGTAACTTTAAAATGTACAAAATAAAAACTAAACGAAGGTCAATATGTGAAAGTATTTGAACTGAACTTTGTCTATCTCTGTGGATATGTTGACCTTGTGGACATGCTGACTCCCAATCGTGACTCTTGTGTACACTAAGCTCATTGGCTGAACTGACCCGAGACCTGTTCCTCAGTCATATCAGCCCTACAGGGAAGCGGTCAGGCGCTGTGAAGTCCACCTCAGCCTGTGTCGGGGACCACCAGGCAGGCTGTTTAAAGGTGATAATGGCTTTTAATTTAAACCAAAGATGATTTATCCGAGTTTGGCTAGCCTCCCGAACCACAGACCTGAAAGCATGAAATGAAGACTTTACCTTCGAAGTCTCATCATTCACTTTGAATGTTCTGAATGTGGAGAAAGAAGGAAAGGAAGGGAAAATGAATAATTTATTAAATTAATAATTATTCAATAAATGCTGCCTTGTTAAGCAGAAGAGACTTTCAAAACATAAAAAAGTCTTACTGACCTCAAACTTTTGAATGGTAGTGAATGTGTTGTTTGATAATGCATTAGAAAACGTCTACTCCTCTCAACATATAACACAAATTCATGACATTGAAGTAGAAAACTGCATATTTTGCAAATAAACACAAAACAGAGAACATGCTTTCTGCCTTCCAGCTTAACATCATCTTCCATCAAGTTGACCATTGATTCCTCATTAGAGTCACCCTAAAATGATCAGTGTCCAGTTACTACAGTTACACCGATAGATACCTGGAGGGCATGTGTCTCATCTGTCACCTGTCAATCACACCTGAATGAGATCTGTTAACTAAGTAGGTTTGCCATTACCAATAAAGTCCTCCTTTGGTATTTGGTGGCTAATAGTGTTTAGTAAACAGTGGTTTTAATTAAAAACCTCTCACATATGCCCGTGTTCCCAAATACCCCCGCAGTGTGTGTTTGTCGAGTGTTTTCACATGGTCATTCACTGGCCATCTGGAAGGGACTCACAGTTGTTTGGTCTTTGTTTGTGAAGCGTCAGAATATCAGCGACTGGTTTAATCCTCCTCAGCTCGTCTGGCTTCTGTGGGAGTCACAGGCTGAATGAGTGACATTAATCTGTGTTTCTGTCTTATCACTCAGTCTGAGCTGAACCTGAGAAGTGACTGTTCTCTTTCAGACAAAATTCAGCTCTTTATTTACATAAGTGCTGGAGTGAAATACTAAAACTGGCTTTACGCCAGAAAACCAAAATCTTGGCAAGAGAACTGCAACCACGCAGTCCCATTTTTAAGCCATTTTTATGTGAAAATTGAGCAACGCTAAAAGCATTTGTTCATGTATTTGCATAATGTTTTGACTGTGACCTCAATTATTGACAAGCATTTGTTGGTTTCTATTTATTTCCTCCACATTACTTAAATGACTGACTTCATCCAAAAATGAAATTTCACTCCTGCTCATGTCGTTCCAAACCTCTTATTATTATATGTGAATGCTAAAGAAAATATTCAGTGTTTTTGTGTAATGATAGTCAGTTGTGTCTAAAACAACATTAGACCCCATTGAGATTCATTATATGGGCAAAACTTGATGGTTACTTTATGATATATGGTTAGACTTTATCTCGATAGTCCACTTTAGTCATTCTCCTAACTATAAGCAACTTTGCAACTACATTTAAACTAACTCTCAGAGTATTAGTTGCCTGTCAGGTTAGGGTTAGTAGAATAAGTTGACACATACAGTACTTGCATAGTTAGTAGTCGAATGTCTATTGGGCAAAATCAAGAATTAGCAGACATTAAGCAGACAAAGTACTAATTCTCTAATGACTGCTAGTTGACATGTAGTTGAAAGGTTACTTCTAGTTAGTAGAATGTCTATAGTTGACTATCAAAATAAAGGACAAACACATCATGTTTGTACTTTGTTGGCTGTATCACACCTCAAAAAAGAAAGTATTCAAGTTGTATCTGGATCCGAGAAGTATGGGGTACTGTTACATAACCAAAGAGAAAGAGATGAAAAGAGAGGCAGACAGACAGAATACCAAAAGATCCTCTACAGAAGAAGAAGCTGTTTTCTGCACAGAAAGTACTGCTCATGACTGCAAAGCACGCCTGAAGTTTTCTGCTCTCATCATTGCTGTTGAGTAACAGGGTTGAGTTGAAAAGTGTAGCACGGTAATTAAAGAGAACTTCAGAATGCAGTTGTGTTGTAACCTGAGGGAAAAGCTGGAGTTTGTCTGTATTCAGCTGTGGTGTGAGTATGGGTGAAGGATTAGTAGAGATTACATTGGGATCCTAGTTCAGATAACTTCATCCTCGGCCTCTGGGTCTTTTTTTCTCCACTTTCCTTCAGTCACGGCTTATAAAGCACCTGCAGTGAAAATGCTTCCATCTCAGACGATGACAGTCGGACGGCTCGTTCTCTCGCACCCATCACCCTCATTAAGCCTGTCGATGAAAAGTGTGGAAACTCTCGTCATGTTCCAGCGGCCCGCTAGGCTTCTAAAGTTACAAACCTTTAATCCACCAGCTTTGGCAGAAACAACTTTGGTATTACAGCTTAAATGGGTATTTTGAAAGTTTCTCAGGCCTTTTGGTTTTTTTTTTTTTTAAGCTGTCTGTGTTGAGAAACAGATGTTGGCTTTCAGCCATCTTCTCAGTCTCATTGACTGAGCTGTTCTTGCAGCTAGCTTCACTGACCTCTGCTTTGAGTATTTTAGGCAGGCTCTTTGAAAAGCTGCTCAAAATCTTGTTACATCACAACGATCAGACCATTGGAAGTGCTTTTTAGAAAGACACAACAGCATCATAACATGTTTCTTCTGCTAATAGCTGGTAAATCCTTTCTTCTGAACAGTCTGAAGCTGGTTAATCAGCAGTCACTCCAGGTTTACAATTTTCCTGTGACACTATCTCATTATTTTCTTTTGTATCGCTTTCGATCTGAAGCCAAAATACATGCCTCCAATTACTCTAAATGTCATATCTATAAACACACCCCTTTTATGTTCATATGTTTTATAATAAAGACTAAAAATGCCATGATTCTCATGAAAACTGCACAACTTGGACTAGTCTTGGAATAGAATTCTAGCAGTTCCAAAATGTGGATTTCTCAGTGATGCAACTGAAGAACCATTTTTTGGTTTCTTAAAGAAGGTTACGTGGATGTTCAAGGTTGTAAAGTTGAGTGGAGTATGCACGATACTGCATACCTACGTATGTATAATAGTTTTAGATATACATCATTCATTGCATTGGTGGAACTACAATCTCTCATAAATGAAATATTGAATTTAGTTAATTGGTTTGTTTATTTATTCATCGCTACAGACATTTGAGTAGTCTGGTAATTTAGTTTCACATTATTTGTTTTGTTTATAAAATAAAAAAAAAATAAAAAATAATAAGTATATAAAAACCGGGTTCCATTGAAGCAATAGAATGGAAATTGTTCTTGCATAAAATATTGAAGAGATTTATTTAATATTGAGATAGATAGATCAGTCGATAGATAGATGATTTATCTAACCTTACAAACATTTCAATATTGTACTTTAGTGTTAATACTATTTGAATTTTTTTAAAATTATTATTGTGTTTTTTGTTTTGTTTTGTTTTGTGTAACATTTATCTTGGGTAAGACAACTGCTACGTCACCAAACAATATCATTGTAAAAAAAAAAAAAAAAACCTTAATACCCAACATATTAAGCCATGTAATATAATAACCATCTAACAGTTTAAACGAATAATCCCACTCTCAGTCTTCCCCTGCTTGGAAGCAAAAATCTTCAAGCATGCCCATCATAATGCATAATTTAGTATTAATCTCAGTAATCTCATAGCCTCCCGCTGCTCTGTCTGTCCTGGTGAGATTTTTTGATTTGTTGTCTTTTAAATCAACATTGAAAAGTATTTAGTATGATGTTACAACAGTTTAGTATATAATGCCATTGTGAGTATGTTTAGCTGTCCCTTTGTCTCACATCATACTGTATGCTTGATTGACAGCTGATAGTGTCTTCTGGATGTGCACGTGCAGAACTGTGATGACCTTTTGGTTGTGTTCTCAAAAGACCTCTTAGTTTGAACTTATAATGTGTCTTCATTAAGACTGGGAGCCTCTCGCAGCCATAGATCATTACAATGACAGGACTTGCACTATGCCACAGTGAGCAGATAATTGTGATTTGAATACTGGGGTCATTTGGGGTGAGTTTATTAACATATGTATAGCCCAGTGGATTGGTCATCAATATGATGTCTAAGCCTCTCATTTTCTCCGTTCCCTCTCTTCGCTTCAATCATACATCTTTATCCATCCCACCTGTCAGTTATTGGGTACTTCATAAATGCCATCAGACATCATATGCCCATGAAGTGACCCTTCATAACACAATCGCTTCCTGTTGCTGAGCAACATTGCTTCGAAAAGCAGCAACTGGATTTAGGAATGTGGATTGGATAGCCATAAAAAGAAATGTGAAGAAGAATTGATTTGGTTTAGCTTTGAGAAAATAGGTTTCTGTCTGTTTTGTATGCCATCTGTCTGCATATGCCAACCTACTGACCTTGCATTGATTATTACACAACATTGAACACTTAATTGAAATGATGGCCCCTGTCAGAGCTTTTTTTGTTCATTCCTAACATGGCCATTACTAAAGGTCATGACCCATGACCTTTGAGGTGCAGGGTCCCATAAGGGGATATCAAAAATCAAAATACATTCACATACTTTTCTTTGGTCCTGCACAGTTTTTTAATTTTTGTATTTTTATTTGCATTGTAATTTTTTATTTTTTTATTATTTAGTTATCAGGTTAAACTAAATAAAAATGAGACATGTTGCTTTGGAAACTTTATATGTTATTTCATTTTATTTCAGTTAATTTCAGAACTTTAAATTGACTTTGAAGTGACTTTTTATTATTTATTTATTTATTTTTAATCATAATTCCTATCAACAGTTTTTTGATTACAATAAGTTAATTATCCTCATAGCGCAAATATGTATATTTTCTATCTCTATATTTGTTTTGGTTGGCAATAAAAAATGTAATTATTGACATTGTCAATATTTTGCCATGTCATAATAATTTGATTCTGTCCATTTTAATCTGAGATTCATTATTTAATTTTATTTGTTATTGTTATTTATCAACAATTCTGATTACAATCATTGAACCACCATGATTGTGCATATTTTCTATCTTTACATTTGTTTTGGTTGGCAAAATTCTTGTAAAGTCTCTGCATTTAAGAAAAAACTCTCAAGCTCTTTAATTCTCCTTAATGCTCCTTATGTCAATATTGTTATAGCATAAAGTGGCACTGAGTAGATGGTTCCAGCTTGGTGTCCTTTTTTCTTCATTTATTAATGAGGATGAGGCACTTGGGAAAGGTGATAAAATGAATAGCAAAAGATGAGGTAAAGTAAAGGAAAAATGTGAATCATTTACTCGCACATGCTGGTAGACACGACCATTGACATTTCAAAAGCTTCTGCTACTGCAATTTGATGTCATTGTGAGTGTGTGTTAGCATTAGCTCAGATTCCTTATTTTGAATTATTATTATTATTTTTAAAATTTAACGAACCCTAATGCATGAAATTTTTGTCTTTTCGAACCTGTTCTGCGTATTCTGAAGAAGCCATGAAACGTTAACCGCCAAGAATCATGTTTCAGGAATGACTGGCAATAGATTGGCCAGATAATCTCTTTCACAGATTCAATCACACAGCTAACTCGTACAACAGATGTCAAATAATACGCTGCTGCGCAATCTCGGTGAGGGTCCCGGGTTGCCCACCTCTGAAACCCGATCTCCTCCTCCCCACAATGGGTTGGTGCCCTGGCGTCTGTTAGCTCATCTGGAGAGTGGCTTTTGAGAGTGAAGTCAACGGTGTGTGTAATAAGCTAGCGCTAGCGGATGGCTAGTGCCCATTCAGATGCTGATTTTCTAGTTGATCCATTTGC
This sequence comes from Carassius carassius, assembly GCF_963082965.1. Classification (NCBI taxonomy): domain Eukaryota; kingdom Metazoa; phylum Chordata; class Actinopteri; order Cypriniformes; family Cyprinidae; genus Carassius; species Carassius carassius. The sequence continues at coordinate 2,195,192 of NC_081796.1, read as the reverse complement.
ATTAAGTGCAACCTAATTGCCAACTGTGGCCTGATTATGGTGTGTGTCGGCCGGGATGAAATATGTACCTCCCATTTGCACCCACCGCTGCTCAACTCAATGTCGGATGGGAGTAAACCTAAAACGAAAAGCGAATTTTCAACACTAGGGAAATACTACCACTTTGAAATGGGTGATGCGTGCTTGTATTTATAAAAAATTGACAAAGTAGCTCATGCACTAGAACAATCACTGTCTTTGTTCATGTATGATGTGTTTTCCACATCATTTTGTTGGTCTTGTTCTTCATTGTGCCCTCTTTCACCTGCGGTGCAGTCTGGATAAGTGCACTATGAAGAAAAGCCTGGTTCCGTCTTTCTGTTTACTAGGATGCATATCTAAATGTGACTCCTCAGTTAGTGGCCTATGGAATTTTGATGAGCCAGAGAGGAACAGCTGGAGTCTGCAGTGGTTTAAGTGACCATGTCGCCTCTTTTAATCTTGCTGCTGTTGTCATCGTTGCATTTGTGAGAGGAAACTTAGCAGCTCTAAAAGGAATTTGGATGATCACCTGCATAAGTCCTGTTGTGAATCACTAGACCATTTTGCTCTTTCACTCTTTTCTTGTAGCATGTTTAAAGTCACGGAGGTGCAGGACCTGAGGTTCTCTCTTATTTCTGGTTTCTACCCCACCTTGGTGGCTTTCAAAGGCTAATGCATTACATTCTCCTTCTAAGGTGCTTACTTTGCTTCTGTTAGAAATGCTATGAATCGGCTTGTAACACGCTATGTTCAAATCCACTTGGCTACTTGGAGTCTAAATGGACACTATCAATAAAATCTGTCTCCATCAAGGTTTGCAGTACTTATCTGCATGTTACTCAGGATAACTGAATCCACCAGGATTTTTCTGAATAATAAAAGCAACACCGCCCACATATTATTGTACCATTCCTCATATTGAAAAATAGTTGTTAACCATTTAATTAAAACAATGGCTACCTTTTTAAATTCATCGATGTGTCCTTTCAAGGCAATCAAAGTATGCAGTTATTAACTTTGTCTGTATCATTAGCCGTGTCCCTCCTCTCCTGCAGCAGTGACTGAGATTAATGAACTGGAGTGGCACATTGAGACCTCGGTGAAGGCAGACTGAAGGGTTGTGAGGTCTTAGACATGTGTATCAGGTCCTGAATACATTGAAAAGCCTAGACAAGCTCTCTGCCGCTCTCTCGGATTCGAAGCACCAACCAATCAATGATACTGGATTAACGGCCTTAACTTCAAAGTTCATCTTCCTTTTTATGGAGCCTGCAGCTGCCAGTCAAACCTCTGCTCTAATGCTCACTTCCCAGAACTAAATTATAAGACATAAACTTCCATTGAGAACCTGAGATCATCATCCCCCTTTTTTTCTTGGTTGAGGTTTTTAAAACACCTGAAGGGATGGATTCCTAAAAAGAAAAGCAATGCAGTATTTATGAATGTATCTGTTCATAAAGTTAAAATGAGTCTAGTTATGCATTTGTTATAAAAAAAATATGCTTTATTTGTATTTCACATAGGGCCTAATGTTTATAGACTAAAGTCATTGCACATTATTGTCTATAAAGGAGCTTGTATTTTTGGTTTTACTGACCATAAATGTGTAAGATTGCCAAGTCCCCGCAGGAGTATGATGGATTGGATTTAATAATTGATAAAGGTCTGGTGTTGCTGTAGACAAATACCTCAGTTTACCGGAACATCTTCAGATTAAAGTGGTGCTTCTTCAATATTTTGGCTGACTGTCAAGTTTTAGAGTGTTCCTCATGAGACAGCATAGTGAATTGGGAAATACTAATATCACATCTTTTGTTGGTTCAGTTTTGGCAAGACTTGGTGGGTGTGGCCAACGGCTATTGCAGGAAGTAATCACAATCAAATCGGCCAGGGCATGATCTGCCATCTACACCAATGAGAGAGCTTTTGTAATCATCACTACTATTTAAATAGTTTGTATAGTTTGAACAAACTCCTAAACCCAAGCAAATAAACATTGAATGTAACTCATCCCATTTGTGCCACAGCCATGACACATCAAATCATGTGGATTGTTGAGGAAAGGACTGCTATTACTTTTCTAAGTTGTCAGAATTGTGATTTTCACATCTGACCACTGCAGGAGGGAATGAAACCAGAGTGTCATAGAGACTTGAGGATGGGCACCTTTGACTTGGACAAGTAAGAGAAAATACAACTGTAGCAATTATGCACAACACTCCAGGACTGTGTGTGTGTTTTGTTGTTGTTGTTGTTTTAATTGCAAGTTCAAAATTTAAGCCTTAAAAAAAACACAAGTTAAATAATTCAGCAGCAGGTTAAGTGTTACTATGCAAAATAAGTGTTAAGACAAGGTGAAGTTTTACTCTCAGCAGTTTCCATTGTCGGCTTTGCCTGTGTGATTTGCATTGGAATGTTAGCCAGACTAAAGTACTTACTCACACTGAGAAAAGGGTGCAAGATTTAGTCTCACCCTGAAACTGAAAGACTGAGAGGGCATGTCGGTGAGAACAGCGAAACCAAACGTGTAGTCTCTGTCAGTGTCTTACAGTTGCGGTAGTTTTGGCCATCCTCGGTTCTATATGTGAGGAACGTTGGTTTGAGACTTGAGAGTGTCTGTGTGCATTTCAGAAATGAAAGATTTCTTTGTCGTCTCATCGTGCTCGATCATCAACTCTTTATTCCTTACAGAAGCCCTCCACATCTAATCCGGAAAGGTAGGTGTGGAGGTGCTCACATACAGGAAGTAACCAGGACTCCATCTCAGACTTCCCAATGGGGGTCCAAGCGCACTCATCAGGACCCCCGCCACGCACTTAAGGGTCTCTATGCCATAAATACATGAATCTCCAGCCTCTTTAATTGGGTCTGATTTATTGCAGATTGTCTGATGAACATTGATTTCCTTTATAGATGAATGATAAAAAGCTTACTTTCGTTTTATACCTGGAAATGACCAGCAGCAATTCTGATTTCATCTGTCCATGCTTTCTGTCCAAATCTCTGAAGGGAGCCGATAGATATGACTATCTTTGAAAGGAATTAAGTCCGAGGGGATATATAATTAATATGACTTAAGCTTTGAGTTGATGCAATATTACTGAGGCCACCAGCAAACCCTTCTTTTCATCTCCCATATCTCCTATGAAGTTCTGGAGGACATGGAAAGAAACCAGATAGTCTGACAGAATTTCAATCTGATAAAAGGAATTTGGTATTCAGCAGAGATTCTGAATCACCAATGTGTATTCCTCTCTCTCTCTCTCACTCCCTTTCTCTCTCTCTCTCTCTCTCTCTCTCTCTCTTTCTATGTCTCTCTGTTTCTGTTAAAGTTGAATTTATCACTGTTTGAAAAAAGTAGAATGGCTGCATCATCTCTAAATCCAGATACTGACACGTAAACCCTTACCCAAATGCCACCCTAAGGCCTTTGCCACTTTATCCAACATAAATGTCAAATGGGACATGTTACATTCTCACTGACTTGACAGACACAAAACCACAAGTTTACATCAAGTGCTCCGCCATAGGGGACAAAACCAGAGATCCTTGATGGGAAAAAAAAGTGGTGTCAAGCATTTTGAAACATGGTAAATGGTTAATTGATGGTTCTACTAGCTGATATTCCATTTGATCAGCCATATAGACCAGTTAATAACAATAAAGGACAAACTCGGACCAGTTAGAAATCTGGTTGACCTGCTAAAATCTAAAACAAGCTAAAAATATGTACAACCTACTATTTAGACACTTAAAGGGAAAGTTCGCCTGAGAAAGTAAAATACAGTCATTTATTCACCCTGCTGTTGTTCTAATTCTATTAGTTTCTCAAAAACAATGGACCCCACTGACTTTTATTTTATTAAAATAATAATAATAATAATAATAATAACAGTCCGACAAAAGAATGATTGTCATACAGGTTTGGAATTTTATAAGGGTGAGTGAATGATTTTTTTTACTGGATTTTTCAGTGCATCATGACCAACCCAAAGACAAGACAAAAACACAAAGAAACATGCACAGTCCTACATCACCGTCCCAGATGCTTCTAGGCAGAGTTTATAAGCAAAATATTAACAGCATCAGACTTAATATTGGATTAATTTATCTTTCTCATTTCCATAGCATTCTAGACCAAATGCACATGGTAATTACTTGGATCGTTTCACTTCATGTCTCCCATTGGGATTCTGCTCTTTGGTTTCTTTTCTTCCCTCCTTCCGTTATAGTTTTAACTAGGCATAATCTCTGTACTGCCACATTGAGTTTTCTCTGAGCAAGAACAGGTGAGGAGCCCTGTATTGTCAGATGCCTCTGATGTCAGTGCTACCCGTGCATCACACTCGATTCAGAGAGTTTAATCTGCAACAATAACCTTCTGTCTTCAGAGAAATTGTTTTCTGGAGCTGCAAAGTAAAAAGGTAAAAGGTTTTATTCAGAATATTGAGAGAGTCATGAGTGGGAAAGGGTGTGCGTAGACACTGAAAATAATACAACGAAGGAGAAAAGGCAGAGCAAATGGGGTGCGGACAATCGCAAAATGACCTTTCAGTTGGATAACACAAACCAATTTCGAATGAATCTCATTGTATTGGGAGAATGAAACTGGTGGCTTGTTAAATGCTGTGGCATATGGGTATTTTATCTTCCTCTGCCTTTAATTGCTTTACTGTCAGACTGTTTCCGTCTTGAATCTCTCTTTATGGAGGAGAAATGAAAATAAACATGGAGACATCTCCAGGAGGAGAGGCTTGACTGTGTGCTATCTCTCAAACAACATGGGCCCATCCTGTAAGTCGGCTTCAAGTTGCATACCGCCTGGCCTTTAATCTGATGCATAAACAAGAGCTGGGGAAAGTGATCCCTCATCATCCTCCCTTCATACTCCTCCGCCTCCTTAACCACCTCCATTGTTTGTCTTACAGATGCATTTGTTCTAATTGTCGCCGCTTTATTGATGCAAATTTCTGTGGGTCTTTGTGAGGTCTTGTTTAGCCAGGCCCCGTGGCTGACGTTGATGCATGCCTTGAGGTATTTATACCTGATATCAAGCATACCCCGAGACTAATCATGTGCGGTGGTGTTGGAGTGTTCATGGACTCCACCGAACAGATTTGTCTTCTTTTGTAAGGGAGTGTGACGAGTGGGGCCGGGCTGAGAGCGGTGGAGTGATTTGGAAATAGGCGACACCTGCTCCACTCACCAGTCTCGCGTTCCACGGAGGTGATTGGAAGGATACAAAAGAGGAGCGACGACAGTGAAGGATGAGAGAGGACCAGGCCTGGACTTTATTTTGTGTTTGGTTTTTGTTTGAGTGTGACAGCCTCTCGCAGACGACTGCCGCACTCGATTCCATCCACGATTTTTTACGATTCCAAATGCCACTTTTGCAATTTTGGATTTCATACCAGATCATCCAAAGAGACAGATTGTTGTTGATCTGCTGATGTGGTCTGTTCAAATTGTTCAAGTTCTCCAGTTCATCTAATGCAGCATGTTTCTTGAAACTTATTTCATGAGTAGAGCACCTTGATGTTCTTCATCTTATGGTTTTAGTTTCTCTACAAAAACGTCATGTTTTAACTGTTTACCAATCTTCTAATTTCCTGCTGACCATATGACTCACAGCGGTCTTCTCCACATCTGTGGCTGTAAAGTTCTAAATTGTCTTTTTTAACCACAAATGAACATCGTCAGAAGTTGTTTACTGGGTTGATCAAAAGCCTCAGCTGGTTAGCGAACTGAGTGACTCAGCTTATGGTTGCTTTAACCTTTCCAGTGTCTCACAATTCTCTGCTGTTTGTTTTGGAGTCTAAGGATTCAGAAGAAGGCTGTTCCTAGGCAGGAGGATTAAGCTAATGGATCCATCCCTGTTCATCTCCTAATGGATAAAGAAGGGAATAGATATAACACAGGCTTTAGAAGGAGTTTAGAATGATGGTTTATTGGCATTACTGGAGTCCACCTGAAAAACAAGCTATAATCAAATCTTATGGCTAACTCTTTGATGTTAGCAATGCTGCTGCAGATAGACTGCATCAGAATTAGGTTCCCTTATGAAAAACAATGTCATGAAAGCAACCAGAGCATATTTATTTGTAGATATCCTGTCTATTGTTCTTTATACCAAGGCTTTGTTTGCCAGTTCCCTCTGTACTGCTCAAAGCTTGTTAGTGTTTCTCTTGCTGTGAGCATAGACACCAGGCGCATTGCCACCCGATGCTAATGTGTAATCACATGTTTACAGGAGCTAATGGCCAAATTAATTTCCCCTCACAGATGTGCGGTAATGGCCAAGTGATTTGTTTATTTTCCTCAGGCTTTGACTGCTTTGTGAGGAAGTTGCAGCTTAGAGTGGTCATCAGAAGTCTACAAACTTTGTCTATGACAAATGTCTACAATTCCTGCATTTGAATCACTACACAAGCACTGAAATATTACTTGAAATATACAGCACAGCAAAGATTTCATGTCTCACAACTTTATCATCCTTAGCTTCATTCATCCTTCAGCTGCTTGACGTTTCTTTGAGAAAATATTTTTTCTGCTTATACTAAAATGTCAGTAAATGTCAGTGGATAAAGATGATACACTTTGCACATTTTATGATAAGTTATCAAATGGCATTAAAAAAAAAACTCTTTACTTTTAGCCCAAAACTCTCATACTGATAGTTTCTCACTTTTAAAATTGGATTTGAAATGATTTCCTGTGCCCGTTATAGTGGATTATTATACATGGTAATGTTGAGTACAATATTTTAATGGACACTTATAAGATTTGGTCCTTGAAAAGCAAGTACATTACTTTCCTGTATTTGCTACACTGAATGCACAAAGCATATGGCTCAATGATTCGCTTAATTTATAACACTTTCCTTTTCTCTGCCTTCCAAATGCATTTGATGGCCCTCAAGTTCTTCCATCATATGAATATAGGAATGGAGCGTTAAATGAAGTAACGCTAATACAATTAATTCAAATGGCTGCATGGAACAACAGAACAAGGATATTCAGTAAGCACCACTCATACAATTCTCATTCAGCTCCATTTGGTTTTTATGGTAGGTCATTTAACGGCAGTTTTAATGTAGGGTGATTGGCAATGTGTCGGAGTGGCCATTTCAGTCACTGGGCTGTTCCTGCTTGCGATCTACAATTATGAGCACATTTAGACCAGACATCTCATCTTAAGGAAGCTATCAACATCAGTGGAGGCTTAGCCACCTGTATCAGTTCCCCTCAGAGATGACATCTCTGTAATTAATCCATATGCTGAATTGCTGAGCCATATGCTGTACTTTTTTTTCTTTCTTGGTGCTCCATATTTTTGAAAGCTTAATGTTTTGCATTTTTGTGTTCTGGTTCTAATATTATTTTTTTTACCCATTTTTTAAGGATTTCCTTCCTCAATTCTCTTTCACTCTCTCACACTCTCTCTATATAAATGAGCCGTATTATCAGACAGAATGTTGTATCATAATGAGGGGTTTGTCACCAGCAGCCCGTGTGGTGGAGCAGATAAAAAGCGGGGCTTGATTATCGAGACGAGGCATATTGATTCCTATTGACGGTCACTTTCTCCAGCTCTTAATGAAAGGAATGCAAATGAGTCTCTCTGAGTTCTCCAAGAATAAGGCTAAGATGTGGGCCTTTGACTCTCTGTCATAAGATGGACATGTATCATTGGCCATGGTTCACTGGGGAGTCCTTCAGGGAAACGTTTGATGCTGGCGAGCGCTGGAAAAGTAATGGACTGTGTCTGTACTTGTAATTTAGCAAAATGGATTGGGTCACATGGGCTCAAATGGTGCTCATGTTATTGATTCAGGAAACAAGCTGTATTTTTTTTTTTGCGCTGTACTGTACCGTCTTGTTTGTTTTATTCAAGTGCTATCTCAGATTGATTTTGGGACCACTGGTGACGCCATAAATGAGTATATATGATTGTTGTTTTTTCTCTTTCTCCTCTATAGCAACCGACTGACACCAAGCAACCATGACCGGATACAGCATCTACGGCAAGAGTTCCAGCAGGTTAAGCAAGAGGAGGAACCTGATGACCGCCGCCGATCCTACAGCTTTCAACAACAACAGAGGGTGAGTGTGCAAGACTACTGGATAAACTTAGCATGTGCACCCTTACCCTGACCCTTAAAGCTTCCCAGCATGCACTTCTGCAAAAGTAACACTTTAATTTTATCTCATTATGAAAGCTGCAACCTCCGGAGGTCACATTTGTCGGCTACAGTAGTGGCCAACGAAAATGTGCTTTCTGCCGCCGCGTCTGCAAAGTGCATTTGCAGCTTTTGACCACTGAGTGGTGCTTTAACCGCAAGTTATCAAACAAGCGCATCAAAGCACATTTTCGCAAACAGCCATCAGCTTTGCCTCACCAATGTGTTACATTTGATGGCTGCAGTCGGGGAAAATGAAAGAAAAAAATGTAGTTAAAATATTTAATATTCACAGATGAAAGTTCATTACTTATGAAGTTATGTGCGTTTCATAGAACAAATTCATGCAGGATAAATGTCAGGCCTATGAGCCCGTGCTTATATTTTCTCTAAGATACACATTATTAAACCATATTTTAGATTTGATACATTTAATAGGTGTGCAGTGTTATTTATATAATATGAATTATGTGTTATATTATTCTAAAGAAATTGTGGTTCACTTTACATCGGAACATTAAAAGTGGTAGCCTAAAAGTAGAGCTAGGCTACATGGATTAATATGCAAAATGTCAATATTCTCACATATTAAGCCAATATTTTTATTTTTATTTTAAAATTGTATATATATATATATATATATATATATATATATATATATATATATATATATATATAATGTCTCCAAAAACTCTTTTTTTGTCACATCTGTAATGCCTGTGTATTTCCCAAATCTAAAACAGCCTATAAAACATGTTTCTTAGACGGATACTTTACTGATGTCTGGACTCTGTTTGGGATTAAGAAAAATATAAAGAGATCAATATATTGGTAATGAATAGGTTACATTCTGTGAGAATTTATATTTCACAGTCAAAATAATATTTTTTAGACGAAACAAAATAAAATTAATGCAACAGTTTGCATCATTTTATTTATTATTTTTTTTTATGCAACTTCCTCTGAAATAAAGTTATAATAACTAATAAACTATATTGCGCTATAAAGTAGTCAACATTTGAAGTGGAACTAAACCATTCTTCAAAGTTGTCCTAAAACCAAAATGAGGAGGCATTTGTCCTGCTTTGCCTAAATCTGCAAGTTTGAAATCCTCATAAGACACTGTCCATATGAAAGAGCAAGAGATTCACACATTTATTTAAACATACAGAACCCACAAGCTATACAGAACTAACCCCAAAAAACCTGAACCCCCTCCAGCTGAACTGAATTCGTTCTGTTTTTTTTGGCAGTGAGGAACAGTGTTTTGTCATGTTACTGGGTTGAAATGATGTCTGCATTCACAGCAGCCCTACTCTTTTTATTCTTTATTTTCTCATTGTGCCATTGTTTAAAAAATGCTTTATTGACTAACGTTTCACAGACCTTCAGTTGTTATGCTTTAAAATTCCATGCCATTTGTAATTTCACAGTTTTTTCCACCTCTTAAATTACTACCCCAATTCTATAATGGTAAAATGTACTCAGGCCGATGGCATTTTTTTAATGACATTATTTATTAATTTTTTTTAAATAATTGTAGCCTACATAAATGGGTGAAGCAAAACAAATATGATAACTTTTTAACTGCAGGCAGATATAGGCCTATATTATTGTACATTATAAATATTTGGGTCATCCCTTATTTTTTGCCTTATGTTCTTAGATAATAAACACTTATTTTCTACTAGAATAAACATGATAACGTATTATTAATTCATATAAATAATGTAAGAAATTTCAAGCAATTAAAACCTTTTAGGTTAGGCTAGATTCAACTTGAATTTCAATAACTATTAAACTGACTTTAAAATCTCAAGGAGTTTATAAGTTAAAAATGGTCAAATTTCACAGTCCATGTTAAATAGCCTAAATTAACTTTCAATTTTGTATAGTAACTGAAGACCTAGATTACATGTTAGCATAAAACTAACAATATAAATAGATTTTCTTTTTTTTTTAAATGAACAATTATAAAATGGCACAGCAACCTTTATATCAAACATTTTAAAATTGTCCACAGCTGAGCAATGCAGGAGGCAGGTTCTCCGTCAGAGCGCACAAAGTAATTTTCAGATGCAATAAAAAAAAGAAAAAAAACTGAATAAGAGCATACACGAAACTTGTTAATAGTTAACGACATAGCCTAGATTAGGCCCAGACTCTGTTCCTAAGTTTATAATATAAATTTGTTATATATTTGTTGCACAGTAACAAATTCTAACTGATTAATCACCTATTTATGTTTCCTGCATGTTTTTTTTTTTTTTTAAACATGCTAAAAAAATACAGTTTGTGAGAGGAAAAAAATAATATAAGTCATGTATAAGTTGCATTTTATTACATTCTTTTTAGTTCACTTTAGTTCACAAATTTAATAGAACAGAACGAGAATAAAAATATATAATTCTAATGGATAAATATAATTGCAATATATAATAATATAGACTTATCGATAAACAAACTTATTATTACAAAATAAGTAATAATTTTAAGCTAAACATAAGGTAAGGTTGGGCTAACCTCTCTCATTCGGGAGAAATCCAAACATTTTCATATTCCTCATGTTGCCCATTTGAAGTTTAACTATTATTCATTAGGTAAAATAGGCTTTGTAGTTCATGCGTGTTTCAGTATTGAGGAAAAAAAAAACATAATTAGCAAAAATATGCTAAAGTGGACCGCTGCTCATGCATTTAGCAGCAGTCATATATATATATATATATATATATATATATATATATATATATATATATATATATATATATATATATATATATATATTAATTTATGTACTGTAATTTATTTGGAAGTTACATTGGAATGTAATGTTTGCTTTTCTGAAATGAGGCAGTGTCAATGATGTATGTGGGCAACAAAAGTAAACTCTTCCAAATGAGTCACAGCTTTTAAGTCAGCCTGGTGTTTGGTGTTTAGGGCAAAGGGCAACATGTATTATAATGAGATATTGTCAGGGATCACAAATAACAGCATGAATGTTGTTTGTTCTGTGAGGTGGGGGATTAGTATTTTTCATCTTGTATCACAAATGCATATCACAGTTTATTTGCCCCCAACCTTGCTTATATTTGTTAGGTCTGCACAGAGGTGAATGTGTTTTAAGATTTTGTCCTTGAAAGTCAGTGCTTCATTTGAATGTCCAAGGTTAGAGGCTAGTCATTATTTTATCTTTATCAGCAAGTGAAAATAATATACACTGCTTAAGGCTGGGAATGAAATTGCAAGGGTTCAAAGTTCAAATAGCAATGTATCTTTACTCTGTAATGGCCTGAGCTAGACATGGCGGCTTGTCCTATGACTTTCTGTAAAGGGTATGGAGAGGGATTTTAAAAGATGACAGGCTAATTACCTCAAGGAATAGAACCATTTCCTAAATTACAGGTCAGCTCTCGACCCCGTCTTCTCTGATGCATATTTGGCCTCCATTTTCCGCACAGGTATTGAATAGCTCTACAGAGATTGGAATGTGTTAAACTCAATTAATGCATTAATGTTCTGTTTCACTCAGTTCAGTGCAGAGAGCAGCAAGATAAGCAGCATCGCTTGTTGCTAGTGGAGCATGATTTAAAGACAACATGTTCCTAGATCAACATCCTTGTTGATCCTGGAACAACATTCCAATCAACCAGTCAGAATTGAGATATAACTTTTCAGGAAATATCTGTTTTAGGATTACAATCAGTGTTAGGTGCTTTTACACCCTTGTTAAACATATATCATTTCCCATTGATTTTAGAAATAAATTATGGTTAGGGATAGGTTTAGGGGTAGGGTTAAGCCGGTAAAATATAAATTTTTTGGACAATAAAGTTGATCCAGGATCATCAAAAATGTTAATCCAGGAACGTCTTACTTGGCAAAATCACAGCGACCAGTATTGCTAGGGTTTCTAGGGTATTCTGGGTGGTTACTAGGTAAGCTGTTGCTTGGGGGATTAAAAAGGTGTAGTGGGTGTTCAATAGTTTGTTGCTAGAGTTTTGTTTGTGGGTGCAAGATTATTCTGAGTGGTTACTAGGATGTTGCTAGGTAGTTCATTGGTTGTTCTTGGTGATTGTAGGGTTTTTTGATAGGTTGTTACTAGGGTTTTCTGGGTAAGTTTTTCCTAGGGTGTTGTTGGTGCTTGGTAGTGTATTCTGAGTGGTTGCTAGGTGGCTGTTAAGGGTATTCTGGGTGGTTGCTAGGGTGTTATGGCTGATTTCAAAAGTGTGCTGGGGGGTATGTTAGAGGTTGCTAAGATGTTGCTAGGTGGTATTTTACTGGCTCAAGTCAAAAGTGCCCTCCCCTAAGTCTCTAAAAGTGAGTAGGATCTTTCTAAGTGTATGGGTTTTTAATCACTGCTAACAAAAGATGTTTAATAAATAAATATACTTAATGGCATTTCATTTTAGCCCAGTTATGACAGTAGGTAAATCTCAAGTGAGTGTTTCACTTCAGGAATACTCATGATCTCCCAAGCAACGGCTTTTATACTTGGAATTCATAGACATGCACTACCTTGTATTTGACATAGCTTTAGCTAGTCTGTTTGCAGTCTTGGTACCTAATGGTGTCACATTGTCTGGGGTTCTAATACAGGAGGTAAAAACCCTTTTGTTTGCACATGTTTGAGACATTTCCCGTATTAGAATAATCAACCCTCCCTCAAGTGTCTCATGTCTACTGTATTAATGGCTGATGGGTCAGCTTCTCAGTTTGAACAGGACTGGTTTCAAATAACAAAATATGTTAGGTGGGACCCAGGGAATGCCTTTGAGTCTTTCAGGGTATTATAAGAAAGGGCAAATTTCCTGAAGACTGCGGTTTATATGTCAAGCATGATTATTTTCTACATGTAGTCAGCACTGTTGACATAAGTTGTGTCAAGGGGATGTTGACATACAGGCACAGTTGGTAGTTTGTGTGTGTGTGGGGAAAACTCCCTCCAGCTTTGAAAAGGTGGGAAAAATCATGCTAAAATTGCTCCTGTATGGGATGCTGGTCTGTGGGTCACTATGGTATCGACAAAACCATTAAATGCTAATTACAGCCCTACAAGCTTGTGTCAAAGAATAGTGGAGAGGTGTGGGTTAAGGATGTAACCAGGTATTCAAGTCCTCTTTAATGTCTATTGTGGATAAAGTTCTGCTAAAAAACAGTGTAACGCAAAGTTTTCACATCCCAAGGAATCAGGTTGTCCAGGTGCTTCATCCCTGGATTGCATTAGAATCACACATACTCAATCAATGCAAATACAAACAGGCTTGACATTGATTTAGGGTCTGAGAGGGCCCACGAGCACTGTGGTCCTGTTGACTTGTAGAAATATACAACTGTCAGTCATGGCAGGAGGTTGAGAGAATAATGGTTAAGCAGGGTAAGAGAGCACAAGGGATGCGTTTGTAGCCATAACAGTCTTGTTGATCCTGCTGCCATAAGCTTGATATAATGACGTTATAAAAATGTCAAAACAAAGTTCCTCTGAGAGCATCTAGAATTTTGGGGGGTTAATGTGATGTCACAGTGAAAACTTGTTCAACATCAGATGAGTATTGGGACATTTTCATAAAAGTGCCATTGATTTACCATAGTGTTTTGGACATGGTAACTTATGATATTACCATTAAATTAATTCATTCATTAATTTACACTTGACATGGAACTTGGTCATATAAATATAATTGTATTCAAAAGTGTGATTGAATCCAATGGTGGTTCTTATGGTATCATGTTTGTTTCTATGCATTCAATAGCAATATAGTGTTTGAATACCATGTTTATTCCATGATAATACTGTAGTATTCTGAATTTTTATTTGAAGTACTTTTTAAATACAATGGTATATTAATATAATAATCTTCATGGTCTGCTAATATCATTTGATACCCTCACTGTGCTACAGTATTGCATTTTGCACAGTAGATTTATTGTGTTATAAAATGGCTATGAAAAGCACTTGTCTAATTAATATTTGTGACCACCTAGCTACAGGTACTCAGCATGTTTTGGAGGTTTCTTTAGCATTTCAAAGCCTGCCAGTTGTTATTTATAGTTTGATTATAAATACCGTGCATTACACCATTCAGAAGTGTTCCTGAGTGCAACAGAAAAATCAAAGTTGCATGAAACAATGATTGATTGCCTTTTAAATATGTAGCTATGCGGCAAAACTCCCAACTTTACATCAAACGCCTCTCATTTCTTTATGAAGAAAAATGGGTAAGTACACCCCAGATAATCCTTCAAACCCAGCGTGAGTTCTGACAGCACACGATGCAGGACAGTGTTTAAGGTGTGTTATCGGTGTTTACAATCCCCCTGAAGACTGAAAGAAACCCGTCATCAGGTTTTTATGTGTGACATTAAGCTGCCAGCCCAGATCGCTGATAATCACCCCTTGGCCAGAACCTGTCACAGACCTCCAACGGTAAACTGACAATTAGACATGTTTTGTTATGTCTCCACACCCAGTGTTTCTCACTTTGACTTTCAAAGGGGCTTTTCCAGATGTTTGTCATAAAGAGCATGTTCCTTCCAGAGTCTTGCCGCCCTGTCTCTGCCAATAAAAATCAATCTTTTGTTAAGACGATCGGAGGCCACACAAGGGTCGGAAGTTTTTTGTTGGTGCCTGGATCACACACGCACAAATGCTTTCATTAGACCCGTATTTACGTGCTTTTCTGCTCTTTTACAAGGACCTCTGTGCTGGCAAGCATTCAGGCAGCCTTCATGACTTAAAAGAATGCCATTGATTTCAGGATTCAGAGTAACCAGCATGTTTTCTTTATTGTAAACCACACAGGAAACCAGGCGTGATTTCCACAGTGTGGAATCCAGAAACTCTTGCCTTTGTACAGTCGACCCACTGTGGCCAGTGGCCAGACAAGGTTATCTCTCAATGCCAAATCATCGCTGCAGGAACACACTGTAAGCTCAGAAAACAATGGCTGTATGTAGGCGAAAAGAAGTAAATAACATGATAATGCACTTACACTGCAGCTCCAGATTAGTGTCCCTCCTGTGAAGTATATGTTGATTACCTTCCTACTGTTATATATCCCTCCATGTTCACTAGATTTTGAACTAGATGATACAATTGAGATTACCTACAGAGATTACCTTCTAGGTGGTTTCTAAGGTGTTGCCAGTTGGTTATTGGGGTATTCTGAATGTTGTTAGGGTGCTACTGCTACTGTAGTACTTGAGTTCTAGGTGGTTTCTAATATGTTTATGTGGTCATTAGGTAGTTCTGAATGTTGTTAGTGTGTTGCTATTCTGTTGTTTTGAATGGTTGCTATGGTGTCACTATGTATTTATGAAGGTGTTCTTAGTATTTTTTGTGCCGAGATGGAGGCCGTTCCCGATGCGGTGTCCGAGGCCGCTCCCGATGCGGTGCCCGAGACTGCTCCCGAGGCCGTGACCGAGGCAGTGCCCGAGTCCGTTCCAGAGGCGGTGCCCGAAGCCGAGGCGTCTCAAGTCTCCACAGGCAGTCCAGAGTCGAGTCAGTTTCCAGTTGACCCTCCAGAGGCGAGTCAGGGGCCAGTGAACTCTCCAGAGTCGAGTCAGGTGCCAGTGACCTCTCCAGAGTCAGGGCTAGTCACCGTTGATCCTCCGGAGTCAGGGCTAGTCACCGCTGGTCCTCCGGAGTCAGGGCCAGTCACCGCTGGTCCTCCGGAGTCAGGGCCAGTCACCGATGACCTTCCAGAGTCAGGGCCAGTCACCGATGACCTTCCAGAGTCAGGGCCAGTCACCGTTGAACTTTCAGAGTCAAGTCACTGGGTGGTCTGCTGCTCCGCCCTGTTGGACTCCGGCATTGACCACAGGGGCGTGGTGGTCATCTGCTCCACCCTGGAGGACTCTGGCCTTGACCACAAGGGTGTGGTGGTCTTCTGCTCCGCCCTGGGGGGCTTCCGCTCTGACCACATGGACGTGGTGGTCTTCTGCTCCGCCCTGGGGGGCTTCCGCTCTGACCACACGGACGTGGTGGTCTTCTGCTCCGCCCTGGGGGGCTTCCGCTCTGACCACACGGACGTGGTGGACTTCCGTTCCGCCCTGGGGGGCGTTTGCCCTGACCACACGGACGTGGTGGTCTTCTGCTCCGCCCTGGGGGGCTTCCGCTCCGACCACAGGGACATGGTGGTCTTCTGCTCCGCCCTGGGGGGCTTCATGTTGTTTTTTCCTTTTGTTTTTGTGTTAATGTCTGTCCCTGTCCCTTTCTGTTAGTCTGGCCCTCCGTCCCTCCCCCTGAACCTCCTCCGGTCCTCCTCCCTCCTGGTCTTTCTGTGTTGTGTTTCATTCTGGTGCCTGTTCCCCATGTTTTTCTTTTCTGGCCCTCCGTCCCTCCCCCTGAGCCTCCACCTGTCCGCCTCCCTCCTGGTCTGTTTTGTGTCTGTCGTGGAGCGTCTGGGAGCCGCTCCGTAGAGGGGGGGTTCTGTCACAGTGTCTGGGTTGTGTCCCTGGGTTTCCACTAGATGTCCTCCTTTCTCACGGTGTCTGTCACCTTATCACTTCCTGTTCCCTTATTTGGTCACCTTCCTCCTTGTTTAGTTAATTGATTGTTCCCCACCTGTCTCCTGTTTCCCCTTTATCCTTCTGTGTATTTATACCCGGTCTGTCTGAGTCTGTGTTACGGAGTCCTTGTTTAATGTTAATGTTAATTCATGTCCGTCAGTTCTTGCCCTTGCCTTGCCTTGCCTTGCCTTCTTGTTTGGTTTATGTTTGGATGGATGTTTTTGGTTTCGACTCATGCCTGGACTGTTTACCCTTTGGATTTGCCCTTTAATAAAGTCACATACCTGCACTTGGTTCTCTCTCCTGTGTTCTCTGTAACACCGATCGTGACAGAATGTTGTTAGGGGCCTATACCGTCGTTAGGGTATTCTATGTGATTTCAGTTTGTTGTTAGGTGATTTTTACAGTGTTCTAAGTGTTTTTATTATGTTGATATATTGTTGTTAGGGTGTCCTATTGGCACGTTACTATGCTATTAAGGTGTTTTGAGTCATTACTAGAGTCTTGCTACGCTATAGATAAACCTTCCCTGGTGTACAAGCACTCGAGCAGAAAAGTGAAATTTCTAGGGGATGAGAGGAATGATGTGTCTGTCTATAGCTGTCTGTCTATTTTCTTGTTCTCTGTTTAAATTTGAGACACAGACACCTCAGTCTTGTCATAACTTGCTAATTATGATAATTTTTTTCAGAATGACACACTCATTTTACATTCCCTCTCTAATTTTTCCTACACTCTGCATTCTGTCCTTTCTTTTTCTCTTTTTTTTTCTGCACTCACCCAGTCAAGTGCATCAGTTCCAAAATTAACTCCATATGTTGGAGCAGGTTTCTGGAAGTGGTTCAGTGTATTGTGCAGAAGACATTGTTGCACATGAAACGTGTGTGTGTGTCTCTGACACCCTTGTACACCGGAGGCCTGGCCCGTCTTTAGTATTAAAGGCTACGATTATACTTGATTTGGAAGTCTGGGACCGGCAAGCTTTCTGTTTCATGCTTTTTTGCTCAGAATTGACGTGGTCAATTTTTCATAATTATGTCTGTCTCTCTATCAGGCCACTTTTTGTGTTTTTTCAGGTAGGCTTCACATTGTTGTATTTGTTCTATGTCTGAAAAAGAGGGGGAAAAAATATAGTTTCTGTGTAATTAATGGGAGAAACTGCCATGTGTTGTCTGGAGATCTCATGAAAATGTCATGCTTTCTTGTTTTTATAAGCACTCCTGATAAACTTTAAATTATTAGGCTCTACATGCAGGGTAGAACAGCAATTCAATTACAATGTGATTATATTAGTACTGTGTAAGTTTATTGTGTTTTGCTACTGGTATTTCATGATTTAATTTATTTTTAGGTAACAGTCAAAATTTGAAAGTGAGATTGTATGTGTGTACAAAAGAGGATCGACAACCGTATTTATCTATGTTTTGTATGTGGCTAGTGACATATCAGAAGACACACACACACACAAACACACACACACCTGATTTTTGCTTGCTGTGGTTTCCTCTGTCCAAATCTCATTAAAACATCTTACTGTGAATAATTACTTCACTGTTGCAATAAAAGCATTTCCTTTTCTCAGTTTTTTTTTTTTGCCTTAATATGTTACTTGGAAAGACATTTACCAGGCCTTTAGCTATTAAATTGTGTCTCATTGGGGATTTTGCTCAGCCTTCATCAGACATGAATACAATTTTGTAAATTCTTTCTGCTTTTCCCATCTTATGAATCATTTAAATACTCGCCTCACCGCATTAATGCAGCATTTGTCATTTTTGCGATGTCAGCTGTTTGTAGCACAAGTGCACTCGAGGCTAATTGCGTCCGGGTGTGGTAGTCACGTTTCTCATTAGCGCACCTTGTGCTGTAGAAAGAATCAGTAGTGATCAAGTGCCCCTTAAGAATTATAAACCCCCCACCTGACCGTGAACTATAAAATCATGCTGCGCTTGTTACATTTTGTACACTTGGTCAGTGCAACAACTTTCTGTACAAAATCAGGGAAGCCTGTATTTCATAAAAGGATCGCCATTTACTCTGGATGACTTTTCTTTACACACATTTGCATGTATTTTCATATTTCAGGCCAACACGGGTTCTTATACACCGACGGGACGGCACTCGGTTTCTGTGGAGGACCAAATGCAGAAGCAGAGAGAGGACAGAGACTCCTTCACACAAGCCCAGAGGCAGTACAACTCCTTACCGCGGTAAGGAAAGCCACACAGATATGTCACTGCACAAAAATATCTCACATTCTCAGATCTGTTAAGCACACATTGGCTCTCACAATAACTCTAAACAAACAGTTTGTCTAAAGGATTTTTTTGGTAGAGCTGGATTCCAGTTATTCATCTCATTTATGCATGACCTTTGGAATTTATTTATAAAAGTAGTTATAAATAAAATTCAATAAAATAAAATGTATTATTATATAATATTATTATTATCATCATCATCAAAAGTGTATAATTTTAATGCCTTTTTTATGGGACACTGAGATTGTGGTACCATGCAAATGATACGTAAACAATCATATGACAGCATTATTATGATGCCTGTATTTCCCCATTACAACATTTTGTAAAACTATTCCTTACATTCAAGTTATAAAATCTCAAATATGACTATATACATTGCTGGATTGCCTGTTGAGCAAAGCAATGAAAAGTAATTATTTAATAAATTCATGCTAGTAAATCAGCCATTACCCAAATATGGGTGCAATCTTATTTCCACGTCTCTCACACTCTCTCTGACCTCGGTGACATTTCTCCCCTGAAGTCATCCCATTGTCATTTGGTCGGTTCTGTCTTCACTCTAAGCCCTCAGAACAGCAACAGCGTCTGTCTTCATGCTCACATGCCCCTCCTAAGCCTAATAAAGATCAGCCCCAGAACCAGTTTGTTGAGGGAAGTTTATCTTGACAACCGCAGTCTATAGGGCCCCCGTTTTTCAGATGGATATCAGCCCTGTCCCTCATCTGTTTTATTTGCTTTCTTCACTTTCTCTCTTTTGCTTCCCCTCCCCTTTGCATATTTGTCATAAATGTCAATAAAGCTTAGAATGTGTCCTGCGGGCTGATTTTGATATCGGTGTTTCTACTTGCAGGCATTGGTATCTTCTTAATCTGCTTCAGTTCATGCAAAACATCCAAGCAACAGACATTAGAAGAAAAAATCCCGCATTAGAGCTTTATATACTTAACTGACAGGGGCAGAAGTCTGCAGACAATGCTGATAAAGATTCACTCAATACTGTATTTCAGTACTGTCATTTACAGCACAGCAGGAAAAACTGCATTTTAATGTTTTCTGATTAAAATGTACCAGCTAAAAAGGCACCTTCACAGTGCAAGGGAGTTGCCGACTTTATTCTTAGGTGGTCTGTTAGCCACAAAAGAAACTGAAAGCTAACATCAAAGCAAATGACACATATCTCTATGACACGGTCTCCTGTTTTGTCTGCCTGGCAAAAAAAAGTATTTTCTTTTCTTTTCTTTTCTTTAAATTCATTTTTTCAGTATATCGATACTTTTATTCACCAAGAATGTATTAAATGGTGTTCCTTAGATAATGTTTTCAACAAAGAATCCTGGAAAGGAAGAAAAAAGTTAAATCAATCAGTTAAACAGCATATTAGAATGATTTCTGAAGGATCATTTCATACTGAAGACTTGAGTAATGATGCTGAAAATGGAGCTTTGCAAGTTCAGGAAAATAATAATAATAATAATAACAAAAATAATAAAAATAATAATTTAAAACCTTTGTATTAAAATCTTTTTAATTGCATAAAATAATTATTTTTTTCCAAATTTACATTTATGTATGTATGTATGTATGTATGTATTTTTATTCATTTATTTTTAATGGCTGTTGGGAGAATATAGGGAAAATAATAAGCAAAAAAAGGAAAACATTATAATTTTAATTGGAAGAGAGAGAGAGAGAAAAAACATTTAATTTGAATGCTTAAGTTTAGAATTTGTTCAAGTCTATCACCCTAAGTCTTTGCAGTTCAGAAATGAAAAATAATAATAATAGTTTAAAATAATAATAATAATACTTGTGTTATTTTAAATGTAATGCCATTCAGTTTGCTTAAGAATAAGTTGTGTTATGTGGGTATTCTGAACTGGAATAATTGGGAAATGTCCACTGTCTGTGTGGTCTAACCTACATGCATGGCACTTGTTTTTATTGGCTTTGGGAACATTGTAACCAGGATATGTACAATTACAGAATTGGTTCCCCCTCTAGCAATGACAAAGCCTAGCACACACCGCAAGAAAGGAGGGGGCCTTGCATCAGAAATCCCAGATTCGTCCATCGTTTTTTCCCTTCTCTTTTCCTCTCCCTTTCCCAAGACAATAGATAAAGTTCTAGGGTCTAAATAGAGGTTGATATTCACTACTCCACACGACGTGGACATGATGACACTTAATCAATTCAACCAATCAGCTTCCAGTATTTCTCACTGCCTTAACCATCGTCAATGTCGCTGTCTATATTGAGTGAACTTCAGACGAGAACACCGGCTTTACGAGGAATCCACTGACTTTGACACTTTCCCTGGGGAAACTCCGCAGGACAGCGGCCCTTTGATATGCATTCCACCCATAATCTCATACCATCAGTCAAGCAGGGTCAAGCTGGTGTGAAATGACCCCTGTCCTCTGAAGGACCTGACAGAGATGAGCACTCATTAGCAATTTAAAGACTTACTGGAATGCTGTCCCTCCACCAATCATAACGCAACTTGGATTAATCAACAGACACATGGACAGACTGTGGATTATAAGCAAGCTTTAACATGGATCCAACTATGTGTTTACACTCTGGGTTTAGTTTTAATACTTGGCTAATGAAGGGATTCTATTTTGGGTTGTGGATTAGACTGAAAGAAAGGGAGGAACAGAGAATGTCAGAAAAGCATGTGATTAGCAGTAATGGAAGTCATGTGAAACAGAGCGCAACTTCATGCAACAGCTGCACGTTATAATACGGCAACACTCATAGAGATAAGAGGAGGTTCCCGCTTTCATGTCTCTCATTCTGCTTCCTGTTAACAAATAGAAAGCATTACTCAATGTGATAATATTGTTCTCTGTATGCATAGCGGTTGTCCTTTTGATTAAATTGTGTTTCACACCAGCTGTTTCTCAGATACTCCCAAACATTGTAGCTCTATATATATATATATATATATATATATATATATATATATATATATATATATATATATATATATATATATATATACATATAAATGTTTTTGTGATTGTCTTAGCTGTGTTGAGACATTATCATAAAGATACTGCTTATCATTTCACATTACTTTATCTACAGGTAAAATGTCATTTAACGGGATTGCAAAAATAATGACTTTCAAACAGGTTTCACATATAGTCACATATCCCCATCTGCTATTGGGCGAAAGACAGAAAGCCACACCCCAGGCTCATGCCATTGGCTGATCTGTTGCTGTGTTGGGCTGATCGAGATTCTCAAACATTGAGAAAGATGTTTATATAGCACCACAGTGCTTTTAAATCTACAAATAGATCTACATATTACATATTATACATAAGCTTGAAAATATGACACATTTTGCTGTTATGTAGTAGCTAACAATAGTCTTTAGCCTCGACTCTATTAACAATATGGCATTAAAAAATGTTTCACATCAATTCATCTACAGGTGAAGTGTGTAGCTTTTTTGCCACTGCCATCATTATTGAAAAAAATAATGACTGTTTTCAAACAGGTTTCACAAATAGTCTCCAATCTACTATTGGTCAAACAGACAGAAATCCCCGCCCCAAACTTATGCCATCGGTTGAGCTGTTGCTATGTTGGGCTGGTCGAGATTCTGTTTTCAAGGAGGTGAATCTACAAATGTCGTACTAATAGTTGTCTCTACATATTAACTTAAGAAAGGAGTGTTTTAAATTTGAAAATGTTTTACTGTTATGAAATTGTAAATTGCAACAACCTTTAGCCTTTACTCTATTCATAGTATGGCATGAAAGAAATCTAAATATACATTGTGTATTTTAGCTCAAATTTGCTTCTAGCTGTCTGTTTTTACATATATGTGTTTCAAGGTGATAATTAGTCACCATTTTCTCAATGGTTTCAATAACAATGTATACATCACTGTAAGAGCATGAAGATTTTTTCTTCTTCTACCTAACACCATTGGCTCTTGTGAGAATTGCCATGTGCTTCTCTCTGGTTTTTAAAATTTTTATTGTTTCATTTTTGTGTTTGTGTGTGTGTGTTCTGCTGGGATCTACTTTTAGAATGAGGTTTAATGGCTCACATATGAACAAAATGCATCTTACCGATAAATGAAATTCAATAATGTACTGTAATCAACACAGTTTTATTGGCGTCCAGTAAACTTCACTTTCCATGCATGTGAAATTACTATTTTCATGGGCTTTAAATTATATGCTTTACACAATCTGTCCTAAATGTAATCTGTATTCATTTTTAAACCCCACAGATTTTTTTTTAATTTGTTATCCAAACAATATGACCCCTAGTGCATGAAACGTCTCGGTTACGTATGGTAACCCTCGTTCCCTGAAGGAGGGAACGGAGACGCCACGTCGGTGACCGACGAATATGGGATATCGCTTCGATAGACCAATCTACTTCGAGTGTAAACTAAACGAGCCAATGCACATTAGCATGCAATTATTGCATCCAGCTGCCGCTGATCACTGCGTGAGTATAAGAGGGCAGCAGGTGCAATGCATACCAGTTTTTCGCTGAGGAGCCGAGCCGAGGACCCGGCAGCTCAGCGGCGGTACAGCAACCATGGCGACAGGACGTGGCGTCTCCGTTCCCTCCTTTAGGGAACGAGGGTTACCATACGTAACCGAGACGTTCCCTTTCAGTCGGTCACTCTCGACGCCACGTCGGTGACCGACGAATATGGGATCCCTATCAAAGCGCCATGGGTGCTGCCCCTTCCAGTGCCCTGTGCGAGCCGCCTGCACCCCTATTAGGTGTAGGCCGGGGCTCAGAACAAGTAGCTCCACTCACCGTTGTCAAAGCACTACCTCACTGGGTGAGATTGGATAACACTGGGAAAACGTACCCGGTCCGCTTGGAGCCGGGACGCTGCGGAAGCCCCATCCTTCCCGAAGGAGGTCTCGGAGGCAATACACATATAGCATCCGTTTAGGAGTATACTGAGAAATTTGAGGTGATTAAAAACCCTCTTGGGAAGGCAGAAGTCTGCCGGGGAAACATGGGCTCTAAGGCTATACCGTGGACTATACACATATGAGTACCGCTTAGGTCTCAATATGGAACCCACCCTTCAATGGTTCTCACGGATTCATCATGAAGGTCTGGCGCCGGATGTTCCGCCAAGTCCAGCTGCTTAGGGGGATGGAGGATCTCAACAGGGTCTACAGTATGGACACTCTGGAGCGGTTTAAGCAAGCCGACACTAACCGGGGCCTCTCAGTGCCACTACCCGTTTGAGGTGAGAACACAGGAGGATACCGGCTCTACACGAAGGCTATAGAACCTAGCGAACGTGTTAGGGGTCGCCCAGCCCGCAGCTCTACAAATATCTGTCAGCGAGGTGCCACGAGCCAGCGCCCAGGAGGATGAAACACTTCTAGTTGAGTGAGCTCACAACCTGAATGGGCAGGGCACATCCTGAGCCTGATAAGCCAGGGTTATGGCATCCACAATCCAGTGGGCCATCCTCTGCTTAGAGACGGCACTCCCCTTCTGCCGGCCTCCTTAAAGACAAAGAGCTGGTGTGAGGTCCTGAAGCTTTGTGTCCGGTCTACGTAGCACCTTAATGCTCGGACGGGACAAAGCAAAGCCAGGGCTGGGTCTGCCTCCTCCAGGGGCAAAGCTGGTATGCATTGCACCTTCTGCCCTCTTATACTCAGGCAGTGATCAGCGGCAGCTTGATGCAATAATTGCATGCCAATGTGCATTGGCTCGTTTAGTTTACACTCGAAGTAGATTGGTCTATCAAAGCGATATCCCATATTCGCCGGTCACTGGTGTGGCGTCGAGAGTGACCGACTGAAAGGGAACTATGAGATTCAGTGGTGATTGCCAGGGCAAAAATGACTATTATATTTGTTCATACTAAACATCAGGTGTTTGTTCTGAAACCTCAAAGCATAAGTATATATATATATATATATATATATATATATATATATATATATATTATTTTTTATTTTTTTTAATTTGTTTCAAACTGAATGAATGATGCCTCAAATCATGCAGCTTGTTGAGGATGGTGTGCTTTTGCTGTTCTTAGCAATCAAATGGACACTTGTTGCCTAGCAATCGATAAAACTGTAGACTTGCATTGAAAAGGGGACTCAAGCCATTTCTAATGTCCATAATAAAACAGACACTCAGGCTTTTTTAGAGTTGGGCAAATAAACAACCACAGAGCAATCACGTTAGCATCATCCTAGTGACAAACAATGTAAACATGCCTTATTTCACCAACGCATCTTGAATTGAACATTTGTGTGCCTTCTTTTGAAAGAACTCCTTGTGTGAAGCTTTTAAGCATGCAAAGCCAGTGAGGTGTGAGTGGGGCTTCATTTATAGGATGGGATTATGGCAATGGGATGTGGCACGTTAGCTTCTTCACATTCCCACTTAATGGATTGTAATAACAGAGCATAGGGAAGATGGACACAGTCTGAGTGGACACCCCTCACAATGGCTGCTACGTTGACAAAGAAATTTGTAGGTTTGATATTTCTTCCGTCGTCCCTTTAAGCAAGAAAGATATCTAATGCTGGCAGTCTGTCAGATGTCTAGTTATTGATTGGTTGGTATGGATGGACATTGAAACAACCTGTTATTTCCTTTCTTGATGTTAAGTACACTAGCTTTTCTTAAAAAGAGTGTTTAACCATTTGTGAACAGCACAGAATTAGATTTGTACATTTTCTGGAGAACATGTGACTTTGGATTGTCTTGGACAACTCGCCACCACAATGCCAACGTATTGTAGGAGATGTTTAAGGCTTCACTGTAGACTGTAGAAACCGGTGTAGAAACATTAAGCCAAAATTTCCCAGAAATGGGCGGAGTCATTTTGTACCATCAGCGTCATTTGGATTCGTAAAGTGGAGCCTCAGTATCGAGGTCTCATCCAAACTCCCACAAACTCACAATCATGATGCCACACCCTGTTTTTATAACATCAAATAGCTAACTAAAACCACACTTATTAGAAAAACAACACTTTTTACTACCATAAAGTGCCAGTACACTGTGGGTTATGAAAGGTTCATATTTTGGTTTTGGGAGTCCCCAACAACAGATTGACTTGCATGCACTGTCAAAAAAACATGTTCACTGTCTTATAATATGCATTTATTTTTACCTTATTTGGTCAACTACCACACGATTCGTTTAACGATTCATATTTCCAAACCCCTCCTTTGCATGACGCTAATATGCAGGGATTGGTCCAATTGGTGATTGGTCGGATTGGCAATTGGTCGATTTCATCTCATCTGTAATGCCTGATAAAGCACTGTTTGTGAGCGCAGTGCTGCTTTTTGTACAGCGTTAACAGGAAAATCGTTCCAAAAGCAGCACCTAGTGTAAAATAATAAATTTGCATTTTCATTCAGACCAACATAAAAAGACCAACAAGTGGTCGGACGTCAACATGCAATGGCTTGGTTTTTTTTTTTTAAATGACTTCTTTCAATGATTCAGAGATGGCTCTTTCTTTTGAGAGATAACTTTATACACAGTGCACTTTCAAAATCAAAACTTTGCAGGAATTTTTCATTAACTTAGAGCTTTTTTCAAAAATCCATAATGGGGAACTGTAAATGACAGAAACCATGTTTGGGTAAAATTAAATTGTGGAGTAATTAGATTTTTTTTGTTTGGCCCAAATCTCAAAAATGGCAGGGTTTATGAACTATACTACAGCCAAAATATACTGCTCAAAAAATAAAGGGAACCCTTAAACACACAATGTAACTCACAAGTGTTCCCTTTATTTTTTTGAGTAGTATATTTTGGCCTCATTTTTTTAGGATGTGTGTGGCAAACTTGGGCTCTACAGTATGATGTCAAGGTGGTTACTTACTGGCCCAAGTCAAAAGAGCCCGCTCTCTTTTTATTTTTACCATTTTGGTCTCTGCTTTTGACCTATCATTTTCTCTTTTACACACAGACAACCACGTAAAAACCCTAGCACCGTGTCTCAAGACTCTTGGGATAAAGTCTATCCTCCCGGCGAGGTCTTTCAGTCCGCCAAAGAGAACCCGCGCTACTCCAGCTACCAGGAATCCCGCACTGCCAATGGCTACCTGGGTGCTGCCGCCACGGGCCTGAATGCTCGTGTCCTCCTGGAGACCCAAGAGCTCCTGAGACAGGAACAGAGACGAAAGGAGCAGGAAGCTAAAACCAAGCTACCTACTATGGAGGAGACACAAACCCCAAGCCAAGCCCCTGTTCCAGCTCCACCCAAAGGACCCTACCGACAAGATGTGCCACCCTCGCCGACCCAACTCGCCCGACTCAGCCGTCTACAGACAACTGAGAAGGGCCATCCCTTCTACTCCTGAGACGAGAGATCAAAACTATAGGAAAAACTATTTGACAGCAATAATATGGAATGGCGAGAGACAGAAATATTAAGGTGGAAACTAAATGGAGAATTCTTGGAAATCGGTTTTTTGAACTTATTCCTTTTTTTCTCTTTTTTTTTTTTTTTACTCTGATATGAAATCTTTGTACACTGAAGATCTTTATCAACTATCCATCTCCATTTCCCGCTTTTGACAAATGTGTATGTTCAGTTCATTGACTTTATGACACTAGGTACTCTTGACAATCACATGACAATTGCCTGAGGATTTGATACATGGTTGTTTCCACCATATTATGACTTACATATCTTGTTTGAAAACAAGTAGGTGGGTGAATTTCACTACACTTGTCATATTTCACCACAAAATCAAAAGAAAAACTGCAATATTTAAGATGAAGCTACTTTCTAAAAATGTTTTCAACTACAGAGGTCATGAAATTATATATATATATATATATATATATATATTTAACTTAGGAGATAATTCCCAACTTAATTTGTGAGTACAATTTATAAATATTTCCATTCCTAATTCTTACATTAAATTAAATATGAAATATTATGTAATAGACTTACATAATTACAAAAACTTGAATTTAAAGTCAACATGAAAATCTGTTATTCAATAGCTGTGTTTTCATCCAACTATTTTTGTGAATTTTAGGATATGACAAAGAAACACCAAGATGCTCATAAAAAAAAAAAATGCATTAAAAAACATGTAATGCGCATAATAATTTCTTTATCTGACAAGAAAACGTGCATAAACAACGACGGAAACAAATTTACCAGATTATTATTTTTTATTGATATGTTGCGCCAGTTTCGCAGGAAGTGGCAATTTATTTATTTTTTTTATTTTTTATTTTGAACACATGGGATGGAAACAGTTTTATTTGCAAATGTTTTATGCAATATTGTAATTTTGTGCACAAGTTAAACTGGCAATTTTGGATAGAAACATAGCTAATGAGATCAAACGTAATTTTCTTCATTAAGTTTTCACTATCCACCATATTTTCCAATGCGGAAGGAAGCTGTTTTCTGAGAATATGCAAGAATTCTGTTTCATTGAGATAATGAGAAGAATAACAAAGTCCAATAACTGATCAAATTGTTTGTGCTGCAACTCATTTATAATTCATTTTAAATAAATTTAATTAATTAATTATAAATAAAGTAATTATAATTAAGATAACACATTATAGTAATATGGTAAGAAACACCAGTATGCAATATCAAGCAGCAAAACAAATTGTTTTGTACAGGAAGCAGAAGACACAGAAAGCCAGACACATTCAATTTACAAATGGCTGTGTCCACTCTTAACAGGAAAAATATGAATTTTACAAGGGTTGGAGGGGAGGGGCTTAAAAATAAGATGTCAGCCACAATGGAAAATCAGTTTAAAAGGGGGGCATGTTTTTACATTTTGATGAAAGATTGCAAACTTTTCTTAATGAATAGTGTTCACAGATCCATTTTGTATATTAACACCAGGAACATGCATTGAGATAGTATTTAGTGTCTGTTTTGCTTGCCATCAAGACTGTATATATGTGACTTCTATGCAGTGTGTGTGTGTGTGTGTGTGTGTGTGGATGCATTACTTTTAAACCTAGTAGGTGTGGGTGTGATTTTGACCTTTGCCTTCACACAAACCATCTTCGGTTTCAGCGTCTAAGGCAGAGGCCAGTTCTGTTCTGCATTTTAGTTTTTTATCGCACAGGTTAATGGGCAGTTGCTCGCACACATGTTCCACTATAACACAACAAATCTCAGGTTAAAGCTGACGCTGCAGTAGCCACGGATATGGTCACAAACCTGTTTAAAGAACCAGTTCCCCTAGTAATGAAAATGTTGTCATCATCTACTCTCTCCCATGTCATTCCAAACCTGTTTGCTTTTCTTTATGTGAAACGCAAAATGCAGTCCACACTTTTCTCTCAAAAGAGCTGCTAAAATGGATAAACAAAAGGCAAGTTGTCCATGTGACTTGTGTGCTTCTACAATAAAATTGGACTATGTACTTTTAGTTTGCCCTTTTTTATGCTATAAAAAAAAGTTATTCTTCAAAACATCATTGTGAATGAAAGTAAATTTTTCCATGACTATCCCTTTAAATCTAGCTGCCTTTAAACTATTCATTCAAAACTCCAAGATATGTAGGTGTGTGTGGGTGGGTTTTGCGTGGGATTGTGTATCACCAGTGCCTGTAACATGACTCTCTCTTGTCTATGAACTGTATCTTGCCAGGAACATGAAACACTTGGCCACATTTTTCAGAGCTAAAGTTAAAAGTGCTCAATAAGCTCTCACAAAAGGGAAAGCCAGGCCCATTGACCAACGTACTCTCCTCCAAATCTCTTCCTGGCGTCTCGCTCTGTCTTTGACCCATTCATTGTGGAAAATGTTCAGTATATCTCTGTTCTTCTCGGACTTCGGTACTTCCTCCAAAAATCGTTCTGGGTTCTGTGGTACAACATGATGTGATTCTAATCCTGTATCTACAAACAAACATTTCCAGAACGGCAGCTGTCTTCCCTTCTATTTTATATCACAATTTATACATGATTCATTTTTGGTGGGAAGTGCCTGTGAAGAGTGGTGTTTTTGTGTGTTAAAAGTTTAATGTGTCGCCAAATGCACAATTATTTTTTTTTTTTAATGAAATTATTGTATTCCTTTGACTTTCTCTGATCATACAGCATTTGTTTTAATTGTTAAAAGAAAGCAAAATCTGCACATTTTAATGTATTTGTATGACATTTTGTTGTTTATGTATGTCATAGGTACTATGGTGTTTGATTCCTGTATACAGAGTGAAAATGGTTTTTACACATTTTTTTTTTTTTACCTGATGTGTATAAATATACACAAATCCTCTTTGTACATATAAAATCTATATTCAATAAAAAGTTTCTTCATTCTGTTTACAGTAAGTGATTTTGTATGCTTTTATTTTAAAAATATGGAGTGCTTAACCATCAAGTAAAATATATGTAATATTTTTATATAGAAACATTTTATTATTAATAATTATTATTTTTATTATTATTATTATGTATTATTTATATATATATATATATATATATTAAAATGCAATCCATACATAATGTGACATACTTTTTTCCGATGAGCATGCTTTAATTGTAACAACATTTTACTTATGAAAAACACGTGATGTAGTGAAACCAACATAGGCCTATGGAGGGTAAAAAACAACAACAACATCCCGGGGAACACATGATAGTAGAAAATTGATAGCCTGAATGCAATGTAAGTTGCTTTGGATAAAAGCGTCTGCTAAATGCATAAATTTAATATAATTTTTATTTTAATTTAACATCAAAACTTTAAATGGTCTCTTAAAATATCACATAATTTTACCTATTCAAGTTACCATTTCAAGTACTGAAACAATATGCAATTAATGACATTTGTATAAAAAAAAAAAAAAAAAAAGAATTGGTTGGTTTCGATTTCTTAATAATACGTTCATAATTAATAAAAAAGATTTAAGCTAATAATTTTAATAGATATGTAAAAACTTTACATACATTTTAAGGAGAGATTATATGATTAATATCTTCCCAGGACAGTTATACCATCTAAGCTTTGTCAAATGAATTGAAATTAAAGGGATAGTTCATCCAAAGATTCTGTCATTAATTACTCGCCCTTATGTTGTTCCAAACCCATAAGATCTTTGTTCTTCTTCAGAACACAACTCAAGATATTTTTGATGAAATCCTAGAGCTCTCTGACCCTCCATAGACAGCAAGGGTCCTAGTAAGGTTAAGTTACATAAATGTAATAAGAATATTGTTTAAATGGTCAATGTAACATCAGTGGTTCTACCATAATTTTACAAAGCTGCGAGAATACTTTTGGTGCACAAAGAAAACAAAAATAATGACTTTATTACCAATTCTTCTTCCCCGAGTTACAATCTACCACCATTACTGAGAGTAAAACACAAAATGCTCCGTGCCTCGTTTCAAGCAGAGGAAAGCACACGTGTGTTGTGTTACTCTCCATTATGGTGATAGATGGTAACTTGGGAGAGAATAATTGTTGATTTTACGTGTTTGGAATGACATGAGGGTGAGCAATTAATGACAGAATTTACACTTTTGGGTGAACTATCCCTTTAATGCCAATGAAAGTATATTCAGTAGTTGGTGCTAATTTAAAGTTGTACATGTTAAGAAATAAATTGTATTTTTATGAAAAGTCATCTAAATGCTTGCAATAAATAACAGTTTTATATAAAAAGTGTTTTTAAGTATATGGTGCAGGTATGTGTTAAATGCACTGAACTGACAACAATGCTGAAATCACTGAATGCTGGAGAGGATCCTCACGCTCACTGACTGCCTTCTCTGAGGATCCACTAGTATGCGCAGCACTGCTTGGTGATGCAATGAGCGAGAATTAGACAACCGAACACACTTATTATCAGACTTTACCAGCGGAGACAACAGGAGAATCACTACCTGTGCAGCCAAAGGGGAAAAAATTAGCGTTAACATTCTGCTGAACAGGTAAGATAATTAATCATTGTGTACAGTGCTCTATAAACCTCACCAGAATCAGTACAATTTACATAAAATAGACATGATCGTGCTGAGCCACATGTAGTGTAGGTAGCGTTTTATACTTAGTTACACCTATGTCATACTGTGCGTACTATCCATCCTAAATAGTACAAACCCAATTCCAAGAAAGTTGGGACACTGTACAAATCGTGAGTAAAAAAGGAATGGAATAATTTACAAATAAACTTATATAATATTCACTTATATTTGTATAAACTTATATTTTATTCACAATAGAATATAGATAACAAATCAAATGTTGAAAGTAAGACATTTTGAAATGTCATGCCAAATATTGGCTCATTTTGGATTTCATGAGAGCTACACATTCCAAAAAAATTGGGACAGGTAGCAATAAGTTAAATGTACATATAAGGAACAGCTGGAGGACCAATTTGCAACTTATTAGGTCAACTGGCAACATGATTGGGTATAAAAAGAGCCTCTCAGAGCAGCAGTGTCTCTCAGAAGTCAAGATGGGCAGAGGATCACCAATTCCCCCAATGCTGTGGCGAAAAATAGAGGAGTTATATCAGAAAGGAGTTTCTCAGAGAAAAATTGCATAGTGTTTGAAGTTATCATCATCCACAGTGCATAATATCATCCAATCTGGAACAATCTCTGTGCGTAAGGGTCAAGGCCAGAAAACCATAATGGATACCGTGATCTTCAGGCCCTTAGACAGCACTGGATCACATACAGGAATGCTACTGTAATGGACATCACAACATGGGCTCAGGAATACTTCCAGAAAACATTGTCAGTGAACACAATACACCTTGCCATTCGCAGTTGCCGGCTAAAACTCTATAGGTAAACAAAGAAGCCATATCTAAACATGAAAAATGTATCTCCTCCTAGAGATCTTCAGACTGGTCTGGCTTGGGTTGCTATATCTTTTCTAACTGATCCGGCTTATGGTTTTCATAAACCAGACTATAAAAACCACCTAAAATCCCATAGACTTTCATTGAGGGAGTGAAAATTTTAGACAATAAGACTTATAATGTATTTTAGCTGTCTACTGCCATAGCAAAGCTTAAAACTCCCTTCTGAAAATACAGCTAAAACCAGCCTAAGCTGATCGGTTGCTTTGGCTGGTCTCCCAAGCTGGTGGGTTTAAAAAGGTTTTGGCTACTGTCACGCTGGCCTTAGCTGGTTTTAGTATTTATTTATTTATTTATTTTTTTTTACTTTTTTTTGTCATTTTTAAATGACTAGCAACATGCTAGTCATTTGCTAATCATGCCAACAACATTTTAGTAACTTTGCTAATCATGCTTGCAACATGCTAGTCACTTGCTAATCATGCAAGCAACATGCTACAGACATGCTAGTAATGCTAGCAACATGCTAGAGAGATGCTAGTCATGCTAGAAAACATGCTAATCACTTGCTAATTATGTAAACAACATGTTAGCAACATGCTAGTCACTTGCTAATCATGCTTACAACATGCTAGTAACTTGTTAGTCATGCTAACAACATGCTACAGACATGCTAGTCATGCTAGCAACATGCCAGTCACTTGCTAATCATGTTAGCAACATGTTAAAGACATGCTAGTCATGCTAGCAAAAATGTTAGTCACTTGCTAATTATGTTAACAACATGCTAGTCACTTGTTAGTCATGCTATCAACATGCTAGTAACTTGCTATTCATGCTAGCAACATGCCAACAACATGCTAGTCATGCTAGCAACATGCTAGTCACTTGCTAATCATGCTAACAACATGCTAGAGACATGCTAGTCACTTGCTAGTCACATGCTAGCTTCAATCTTTCTGGCTAGGCTTTTTCAAGCAAACTTAAAGTTTGACCACAAACTTTACTATCTAGTTTAAAATGGACTGTGGCAAAGTGGAAAACTGTTCTGTGGTCAGATGAATCAAAATTTGAAGTTGTTTTTGGAAAAATGGGATGCCATGTCATCCGGACTAAATAGGACAAGGACAACCCAAGTTGTTATCAGCGCTCAGTTCAGAAGCCTCCATCTCTGATGGTATGGGGTTGCATGAGTGCGTGCGGCATGGGCAGTTTACACATCTGGAAAGGCACCATCAATGCTGAAAGGTATATCCAAGTTCTAGAACAACATATGCTCCCGTCCAGATGTCGTCTCTTTCAGGGAAGACCTTTCATTCTCCAACATGACAATGCCAGACCACATACTGCATCAATTA
Source organism: Carassius carassius (assembly GCF_963082965.1). Lineage (NCBI taxonomy): Eukaryota > Metazoa > Chordata > Actinopteri > Cypriniformes > Cyprinidae > Carassius > Carassius carassius. The sequence goes on along the minus strand of NC_081796.1, from coordinate 2,161,069 downwards.
CAACATCATGGCTGCGTAGAAGAAGGATCCGGGTACTGAAAGGGCCAGTCTGCAGTCCAGATCTTTCACCCATAGAAAACATTTGGTGCATCATAAAGAGGAAGATGCGTCAAAGAAGACCTAAGACAGTTGAGCAACTAGAAGCCTGTATTAGACAAGAATGGGACAACATTCCTATTCCTAAACTTGAGCAACTTGTCTCCTCAGTCCCGAGACGTTTGCAGACTGTTATAAAAAGAAGAGGGGATGCCACACAGTGGTAAACATGGCCTCGTTCCAACTTTTTTGAGATGTGTTGATGCCATGATATTTAAAATCAACTTATTTTTCCCTTAAAATTTTATATTTTCTCAGAAATTTGAAACTTCCACATCATTGCATTCTGTTTTTATTCACAATTTGTACAGTGTCCCAACTTTTTTGGAATCGGGTTTGTATGTGAGACTAGAGTAAGTGTGTCCCAAAGTGTGTTGAAAAAAGGCATACCAAAAGTCCCAAGATGGTCTATCATTTCAGATTAGTTTTAGAAGTGTATGTTCTTATTTGCAGTTACTTTTGGCCATTAACAGTTAAATACATCAAGCAATAATACATAAACAAAAGTGTTCTCCACATAAAAGACCTAAGACAATCACATATTCTCTCTCTCTCTCTCTCTCTCTCTCTCTCTCTCCAATATTTAAGGGAATAATTGTTTGAGTGTGTAAATTTAATTTAATAATCACAAACTTTGAGTTTTTATGTCAAAGATGATAATGTAGAAAAAATGCTTGATGTTGCGCAGGAGAGAATTTTAACCTTTGTTCTCCTGGTATGGCGAGCACATTTTTAGGAGTGGAAGAGAACAGAAAAAGAAATAGGAAGAAATATGCATCCATTTCCTCCCTCGGTTGAATCTATATCTGATCCCATAAATCATTTTAATGTTGGTTGTGACATGGCTGGCAAGTGTTTTAATGGGAAGTGTAATGACTTTGATGGTGATAAAGACAATGCTGAAATTTATGAAGTTAAGGTCCGGGTGAGAGCGGCTTTGGGAATGTTTGCTCTCACCCTGTTTCTCAGGGAAATCGCCAAAAGTTGTTCTGTTGGAAAAAGGGAGACCTATTGAAAAGAACCATCTGTTTGAGCCAGTAGAGGTTTGTGTGTGTGTACTGAGTGTCCAAAGATAGACTTGGGTCATGTCAAGAAAACTTGAAGGAAAGCAGCAGGGAAGTGAAGTAGGCAAGCATCAGTGAAATGCGGGAAGGGAGAGCATAACCTGTCCCAGCTCAGCAGAGTTACTCTGTGTGGGGCTCAGGTGAAGATTGGCACAACACACACCCAGTCACAGCAGCTTTGCTCCTGAACTTCAGAGCTGTCATGTATCGAGTCTTTAGCTCAAATCCTCCCCTCTGAGTGAACCCGCTCCACACCACACCGTCTGCTGCTCACTTTTGAGATCCATTTTCCACAAATAGTATGTAATCGGTTTCCTAGAACCATAATGCAATAAAGACACAAATGCAATGTTCTTTAGAACATCAGATATGGTTGATAAAAAAGTCTGTAATGTCTAAATCAGATTCAGAACCATGATCAAAACATAGATGGAATAGATCACTTCCATCAACACATCCAAAGCTTGCATGCCACTATATCACTTCCTGGATTAACATTTCATTTGATAACTGATTGAATACTCTTTCAGAAGATGTTATAGTGCCTCCTACCACACACCAGTTAAAATGAAAAAAGCCGCAAAATCCCATCATTTGACTTGTCTTGTGACTTTTTCCCAAATCATACCAACATTATGACACAATTAGTTGAATTAAAATTAAATTAAATAGGGGGAAAAAAAATATAAACTCACCTGAGTTACTGAAACATTTTGTGTTCAACCATGTTCAAAAATATAAACCCAGGAATGTGTCATTATTTGAGCCCTTTAAATACCAAAAATTTATTGAATTTATGAATTTATGGAAGGTTTTATGAATAACTTTTATCAGTCTATATTCACTGCCAAACTAATGCTGAGGGAGCTGAATTTAAGCTAAACCTCAGTGAGTCCTGAAGTGTGCCAAATAAAAACTGCTATTTGTACTGTTTTTGTACCACCAACATTTCTCTGTATTCCCACCATATTTGTGTACATCCAGGATTTCAATAGCCTTTCAAACAGTGAGAAATGCACTATTGTTCAGTCTCACATGACAATGTGTCTTCTGGATTCTCTCGTCATCACAAATAGTATTCATATTGCTTTGCTATGAAAGCACAAACTCAACAACAATGCAATAAAGCAGCATAAATCTGTATGTTGCCATGGTTATATGCTGTTTCACTTACATCGTTCTACAGTATTCTCTGCACATGGTATAGAATGCCTCTTCATTCCCACTTTTTTAACGTAGCATGCAGTAAAAGTTTGGTGACCCCGAGGGGCCCGTAAACGTGTCTGGAACTTTGAGATGCTCTGTCGTTATTCACACCGTAGTGTTTATGGGGTGAGTCTAAATCGGCTTTCCACACTGGCCTCATTATATCCCATAGACGTCTGTGGCCTCTGGAATCAATAGCAGACCGGTGCTGTCAATATGAGGATTTGATTCCACATGTATATTCTGTGGTTTTAACCTGAGGTCTCCTCTGAGGCTCCTATGGTCAGAGTGCAAGTGCGCTGATATGAAAAGCAGATGAACTGGTACGGTATGCTACGAGCCACGTGTTCCTTGCTCGCTTTCTTCTTTTCCTTTGGTTTGTCCACCCACCCCACCCTTTCTGACTGATTCTCCGCTTTAGAGGTCATAGGTCCTCTATGAATGGTTCGAACCTGCTCAGTTCCTCACAAATCTGCGTGGGGTTACGTCCTTTAACCTGTTCCCTCCCACTCCACACTTTTTCTCCATAAGGCTTCACGTGAGGGTAAATTCATGTGTGTTTCTCTAAGGGTGCACAGTAGCAAGGGCGAGAAGGAGAGGTCGCACTCAATGAAGCTTATAGGGGAGGGTGTTAAGACTGCCAGTTGGTCCACAGAGAGAAAGACTCCTCACATGTAGGCTGCATCGCAGAGATAAGGATTGGAGCTGGTTCCTGTCCAAATACATTGTGAAACTGTAGCAAAATGTCACTAAATTTAACCTCTTCGTTTAGACTCACTCCTTGCCTAGTTATATATCTGTCCACTCCAGACATCCGTGAGTCTCTGGGAGTCTCTGTAAACCAGCGGCAAAAAGAGGTCAGATGGACCCAAGTGGTCCACAGACTCCTGTTCTGTGCTCATGTCACTATGGGTAGCTTTAGAACTGTTTATTGGACAAATACTGCTTCATACTTTATTGCGACTACTGTACAGCATCACTACATCATGTGAACCTTAAGGGTGAAGTTTGTTAATTTCAAAATGCTTTCTGTTTTAACCCAGTGTATTTTTCATTGACTACTATAAGTATGCCATTTATGGGTGTATAACATTGAGCCTCCTAGACACCATTGAAACATTTAGTCTGTTTAGATCTGTCCATCTTTTTCCAACTCAACCAATAGCGAGTGTTTGGTGGTGTGGCTACCCTAGCTGACTGAGCCAGAGGGTGTTTAGCTGGGTGACTTATTAAATGAGGAAAAAAAAAATGAAACAAAAACTAATTCAGTTATAGAAAGTGCAAACCAAAATCTGAAGACTTGCTAAATATGCAAATTAAATTCTAAAGTGTGTTGTACTACGCCTTGGCATAGACTAAGTTTTCGGCCATAGTTCAGTTAGGACATTTAAGTATCTTTTATAAACTTAAAAAAAATAAAAATAAAAATGGTGTGCATCTTGAGACAAAATAATGTCACTGATATTTTGTACATTATGTCAGTTCAGGTTTCTTTCAGATAAGCCTTGTGTGTTAGCACACTATTTAGCAGATTATACTTTTGGTTAAAGTGGATTGTGATAGCTTAGTGAATACAATGCAGGTTTTTTCGCTGAAATACTGCACACCAAAAACTGTTATTGTATATAACGGTCTCCTAAAATATACAAAACTTAGCAACCAATCATAGTATGTATATGTGATCCAGTTTCCAGTTGGCCTGTAGTGAATTCATGTCAGGCCTTCGATGGATGCAGCAAGATTAATTAATTAATTAATTTATGGATTGATTGACCTGTTTTGTCAGGTAGACAGCTTGTTTGGAGCTGGCTTTTGGCTAATGGTGAAATTCCCCTTTGGGGTTTCCCAAAAACCCCTACATCTTTGTTCTGCAGGATGTGTAATCACTAATGTCCTCAAAAGCTATGACATCATTCTGACCCAATAAAGATTATTTTTCTGTTTAACATAGGAGTACAGCTGGTTTCTGGAAGCGTATGGGTGTGCAAAAACAGCAGGTTTGACGCAAGAGCAGATCAATGGCCATTAGAACAAATGGAAAATCTAAATAAAACAAAATGAGTTAGGAATTTTTTTTTTCATCCTCAAAACCTTGGAGGTATTTGGCTCTCCACTGCTAATATCCCACTCAAGTATCCCTGACCACAAACTGAGATTTGTGATTGGCCACGTGTGGAAAGGCTTTAATTTGAACTGACACAAAGATTTACATTTCATTTTTTTACATTTAATATAAGTATGGCTGCCTTTAATATGTTGAATAGAACATAGCTTTTTCCCTTTGTGGTGTTGTTTGGATGTGGTGCAACGCACATTTGAAACTCTTTTGAAGTGGAAATGCACTCTTTGAACTGTGTTTAGCAACAAAAGAATGAATGCAAAATCTGCAGCATGTTTTGTTCTCATAAAAATCTCCTACTCGCATTAAGGGAATTCTTGTTTCTCACATCTTATCAAGAAATTAAATTGGTCAACAGAATATAGCTCAATTATTCTCATTTCATGCAACTGGTAATTAGATTCTTCTCTTTACTTAAAGTTTGTAGACACTAAGTAATTTTAAATTGCGTTGGAAACCTTACACATTTCAAAACATGTGCACATTTATTTATTCAGGTAAATACGAGAGATGTCTTGTTGCGTTTTCTTTAATTAAATACTTATCCAGTCCTCTCTTACTCTTAAGTTCTCTTATTGTCACTTCCCAAATGTAATAATAATAATAATAAAAATTTGACATTCAATTTGCAAATATCTCTTTCTATCCTACCTGTATTTGGAAATAAAGCTTGCCACTGTTGAATTTGGGGTATTTATGCATTTATGTATGCAAGTAGAGGTGACGGCATATCCATGTCACTGCCAGAGTGAAGGAATAAAAAGATCAACCAAAGCTCTTCTGAAGGAAATCTTTTTGTTGGGAAATCCCATAATCTGAGTCTTCCTGGAATGACTGAGCAATTAATCTAACTATTAAAAAAAATTTTCTCTCTTGTTGCCGTCTGCTATCTCAGCCTGGTGTTAAATTAATCCTTTGAGTTCTTGTAAAGATCTGGTGTAGTCTTAGGTTTAGGAGGTCTTTTTCACTGGGGCAGAACAGGGAGGTTAAGAGGAGAAAGCTTTGCTCCAGAATATGTAAATTTGCCTTTAGTTCCCCCCCAGTTCATTGATGCATGCATTATATTTTAAAAGTTTATAATAAAACTCTATTTCTTTCACTTTATCTCTCGCAGTTGTACCGGTATATAAAAATATATAAAATTGCAGTTTATATACTGCAATTATGACTTTGTAACACAATTGCGACATTATAGTTCTGAGAAAAAATTACTGTGAGATATAAACTTACAATTGTAAGAAGAAAGAATTGTGAGGTAAATGGTAACAATTACCATGTGTTTTTTTTTTATTTTTTATTATTTTATTCTGTGGCAAAAAACGGCTTCCATACACTGTAGTATTGCAATGGGCTGTGAATGGTGTTTCATTCTTACTTCAAGTACTGATATTATATTAAAAAGGAAGTGTTTATGCATGCGTGTCCTACGTAACCATTGGCTGAATTCCAAAGAAAGCTCAAACATTACTCTGTTTATATGAGCAAATCTGATCTCATGAGAAGTCATAATAATTTGAACAAGATGGCGATATGGTAATAATTTGTGCATAAATGTAAGACATAAACCTAATCACAAAGTCGCATTCCTTTTAAACCCCCTTAATCTTAGCCAACTCCTACATAGTAACAACTGGAATGACCTTTGCAGTGACACGTCATTTGGCACTATTTCCAAGATGGCGATGACTTACATGCCTAGGATGGAGAAAGTCATTATGAGAAAGTTAATGAGAAAGTTAAAAGCATTTGGGAAGATGTAATATTCAGAATAAGTAGTTGCATCACTGGATATCTAAATGAAACCGTCTTTTGTGAGTGATGGCACCATCTTGTTTGGTTTGCAATTGACCGTGACATCTGATTGACTGAATGCTTTCAGGTGGAGAATTTCAACTGCTCTGAAAGTATTCACACTGGAATAAATAATAAAGTGTATTTTTTATTTTTTTTGTGCTTGTGTGAAAATTTGTGTGTGACCAAGAGCTTGACCTCTCTCTTGATTCTGCAATACCACAGTATGATACAATTAAGTGTGCATTGAGTAAAATAAATTGTTCGACTCTCCCTCAGGGAGAAAAGAGCTCCACACAATAACATCACACAGAGTGTAGATGAGTGCTGTAAGAGCAGAACCGCTCTGTTATATGAGACCTGTGGACTAACCCGATTGTGATGAAACGAGAGAGGATGGGTGGAAGAATGTAGGAGCTCCAGTGAGAACACGAGTGCTTATAATGGGAAATGAGGAACTGGCAAGTCCCAGAACCAAAGATGGAGGGATTGGGAATGAAAACATGAAGACAGCGACCTCACACCTTCTTGTTCTAGTTTCTTCTTTTTAGTTATTTCATGGTTACATTGACAATTTTGTAACTACGAATTATTAAATATTTTGGCAAATTACATTTAAATTTAATTACCAAACAATTATTTAAATGTTATTGCATTTAAAATTTGCATTTTATTGTCTTTACTAAAACATATGTATGTATGTATTTGTATTTATTTATGGCATGAATGCTTTCCCAAAACTCTTAACTTTAACTTTGTATAAACAACGATGAAATGTATAATATGTTGATATTTTACAATAAATAGATTAAAACATTTATAATGCTATTTCCATTTTAAATAAATACTGTTCTTTTTTAACGTTCTATGCATCAAAGAACCGTACAAGAAGTTTAGCATGGTTTTCACGAAAAAAGAAATTAGGCAAAACAAAAAGTAACAAAATGTAACAAACAAAAACGTTGATAATACGAACACTTGATCAATAATAATAACGGAGCACAAACGCAGCATATTATAATGATTTCTGAAGAATCATGTAACACTGAAAACTGGAGTAAAGACAAATGTAAAGTCAGGTAAAAGTGTGCTATTTTCTTTTGATTAACCAATATGAGTTGTATCATGTAACTTCTGTTCCGGTGGCTCTTTTTGTTTAATTCTCTAAATGAATGTTTTGCTGAATACTCTGATTCCAGATGATCAGTATTTTAGTAGAACCACTCTATTTCCAGAGAAAATAACTATTTCCATTCACATCCGTACTGCAGAGATAAGTGTGTGGAGAGGTTGAAAAGAATCCAATCTCAATCATTCACAATGAGACAATCTTGTTGACTTGGAAATTGCATTTTGTAGAGCATCATATTTTGTCCAGTTATTGATTAGAGACTCACATAACATATCAGAGAGCACCAATTCTTTCAGTAGTCAATACCAATAGCAGTACAGTTTCACCTTTCTCAATACAGGGAGTGAAGAGAATGGTGAATTGTAGAGTCAGCACTGTTCAGTAGATTTTAGTATTGACTCGAAGTACTTCTGACTTCCATAGTACAGATAAATATTCATTTTAGGCTTTTATACTATATTTGATACTTTTAGTGTTTGCCAGTAATCAATAACGCTCACCAGCTCTATAAATCTATTCATAAATTGCATAAGTTAGCAATCTGATTGGGAATAATGGATTTGAGATGAATTATGTCAGTTGTTATGAGGGCCACAATGTCGCCAGCGTCTAATTCAATCAGTTTCCCACATCTTGACCCATTAAGCTTCGACCGACGGTGCTGTGAGGATTGACCACGCCACCTTCGAAACAACTCCTCTGGAATAATCAGACAATTTAACTGTCAAGCCGTCATACAGCCCCAGCATTTCTGGCCATGCAAACTGTTCAATGCAATACTCTTCCCATTTGATTGCTCTTCCAGAACCAATAAATAGATGTATGTTTCTAGCCATCACTGGGTGACGGATGGAGTTTACCTGTTTCTCTTTTAATGTGGTACACAATCAATAACACTGTCCAAAGCACTAGCTACACAAACAAAGCAATGAACTCCTACAGTGAAGGTGTGCGTCAACTATATGAGCCATTAAAACTGATAAAAAGTTTATATGCTTTGAAACATTAAATATTATTAACACCAGTTGTATAATGTCTTTAAGCAAGCAATTTGATTTTTAGCGAGGGAGATGTGTCTGCAGTGTCATATAATAGCATGATTTAAATCATAAAACTCTCAGGGGCTTCATCATCAGAGTATACACACTAAATAATGACAGGTTCTGATAGAAGGGAATATATTTCAACTGCCTATTAATGCATCTGTGATTTCAGGTTGTTGCTTGGGACAACAACCATGTTTGGTAATTATTTATATATTTTTGGCGTGAAAATGGCAGATGATTGCCTCAGGAGACAGGAGAGTAATGGGATAATAATTGTGGTGTTTCATTCTTTTATTTTCTTTAATAATTTAGTTTCCAGCGGGTGCATGAAATCATATGTTTGGAGTGTAATACTCAATGTGAATGTTGTTTGTGAGTTCCTCCCACACATAATTTGCATTCATTTAGAACTCATAGAAGTAAACTAAATTAAATTACATTAAAAATAGAAGCATCAGTCAATTAAATAATATTTAATTAATTGCATACCCTGATAAATTAATAAAATTAATTACTATCAATTTCGTATCATGTATTCAATCAAGTAATTAGATAATTCAAGTAAACTATAATAAATAATGAAAAGTATACATATCCATATATGTAATAGAAGCTTAAAAAAGTTTCATCTATTTTCAACATTAGAAAATATTGTGTGTCATGGCATGAGCACTTTGTGACACACACACACACACACACACACACACACACACATATATATATATATATATATATATATATATATATATATTAATCAAGAGCAGTGTGTCTGATTTTAAAATTGTTGCATAAAATATGATGTTATTGCACATATATTGCACATCATCTGCTAGTTCTAACTATTTCTTGAGGGCAAGTGGGGGAAAAAGTATTAGCTTTTCAGTTAATAGCTCATCAGTTAGTGCTGCAGATATAACAAAGTTGACGTGAAGGTCGTGCATGCAGCATATCACTGAGTGATTCAATTTTGATTAGACAGTTACATAAATCCAATTAGGAAATTGCACCCATCTGCTACCTCATCTAAAGACTAATAATTAAATAAGACTGTGATAAAGAGTTTGAGTGTCCTCTGCATTTCAGCAGCCATGAAAAGGCTTTTAGGTTCTGCTTCTTCAAAACAAAGAATAAAAAGATGGATAGATTTCTGTGGAATTGTAGGCTGAAGGCACTAGATACACATTGTGCTTTAATGGTCTCTGGGTTCACTTTCATGTGATTTCATGTTAAACTGGGTGACGATTCATTAGCTGATCCCAGAGCCCTTCAGCATGGGCTGCAATCATTTCCCTCACAGAAAGGGTCTGATCCCTAAATGAAACCACACAAAGGTGGCAAAAATGAGACAAAAAGATTCAAGAATGAAAAGGAAAGACATTAGGATCAAATATCGAGCTAGAATAAAATTGAGAAAATTCTGATCTTGGAAAAGATGGATTGAAGGTTCATAATTGGTCAATTATTATATTATATTATATTATATTATATTATATTATATTATATTATATTATATTATATTATATTATATTATATTATATTATATTATATTATATTATATTATATTATATTATACAGGGGCGTAGGAGCTATTATACGTGAGGGGGACACGTCCGCCCCCACATTTCAAAATCTAAGTTTTGTCCCCCTCACTATTTCCCAATATCAGATTTTGTTTTGCATTGTCTGCCTATCTCTGCCGATTTCAGAGTCTCCAAATTAATCCATTCTGAAACTTTTAAATGCATATTTAATTTTTTAAAAACGAAATTATAAGCTTAAGTGCAGGTTACGAAAGTTGGTCGTTTTGTCGCTATGTTTACACACACAAACACAGACACACACGCACCATTGGCTGTGCGCTCAAAGTCTGTCAGTTGTGCAGTTACCCAAAATCTCCTGAATGAAGTTAAAAACCATCATGTCACTGGATGAAATAAAATCGACTAGCAAAGATACAGGAGGCCGCCTTATAAACGAGTGTGTGGAGGATATTGTCATTTCGCCCGTAAGGTTTTGATGGCGTCATTTATTTACAAGGAGGGCAACACTCCAGTCCAAAAAGTGGCGCTAATGCACATAAAACGGTTTATTTTATGTATGGTTCGGCAGCTGGTGTTTATTTCTTGTATGTAAATGTAACCAACCGTAACATAGTAGGAAAGAAAAACGTGGAAGTAAAAATACTGAAGTAAATACTGATCAGTGATAACATATTTTTGGTGGTTTTGTGTACATTTTGGCGGTTTTTGAACAGTTTTTGGGCTGGAATACATCAGCTGGATCTGCCAAACAGATTTGGACGGTTGATTTTAACGTTACAACGTTAAACAGCAGTATTATTCACAGACGCACTTTGTATTTGAGGTAGGAGTAGGCTAATTCAGCCGATGAAATGGCAGATTGCTGGTTTTCAGTTTGATCATTAGTTTTATTGTATTTTTAAAAACTGTTAAATTTAGCCCTTCTTAGAAGCAATTTTTTTAATTTTATGTTGTGTAAAACAGGCAAATGATAGCTAATTAGCTAATGTGAATTCAATGTGCCATTGATACGTGTCCATAAACTATGTAGAAGTAACATTAGTAACATTTTCACACAGAGATGAGTATCCTACAATACTTTAAGAGGAAGAGGACATAGGAGAACGAGCTTGTAAGTTGTATAGATAGCTACATACAGTATATTCTAAAATTCACATAGTAAAAGTACTTTAGATCCGTAAAATTAGGCCAACGGCATGTCATCAGAGTTTGCATTGAAACCAGTTCTGTGTCCTCAAACATGTTACTTTCCTAGACAGGAGATGAAGAGACCACAGAACAGGGAGAGTTAGGTTCAAGTGAGAAACACATAATGGGAATATGACAGAATGCTAATTTTTGTAGAATAAAAAAATACATGGGAACTGTGTCCAAGTAATTTAACTAGTTGTTGTTATGATTACCGTATTTTCCGGACTATAAGTCGCACTTTTTTTTCATAATTTGGCTGGCCCTGCGACTTAGAGTCAGGTGCGACTTATTTATCAAAATTCATTTGACATGAACCAAGAGAAATGAATCATGAGAAAACATTACCGTCTACAGCCGCAAGAGGGCACTCTATGCAGCTCAGTGCTCCTGTAGTGTACACTGAAAACATAGAGTGCCCTCTCGCGGCTGGAGAAGGTAATGTTTTCTTTTGGTTCTAAATAAATGCGACTTATTGTCCAGTGCGACTTATATGTTTTTTTCCTTGTCATGACGTATTTTTGGACTGATGTGACTTATATTTAGGTGCGACTTATAGTCCGAAGAATACGGTATATATTTAAATGTAAAAATAGTTTATCGCTGAAGCTTTATAATGAAAAGCTACATAGGGCCCATTGAAATCCTTTTTTTTTTCATTCCAATTTTGTCAGATTCTGTGATATTCTAAATTTAACAGCTGATTCCATTTTTAATATTTCCACCTTTACAGCATTGCGTTTACTGTAGTGGTCCACCGATATTGGCTTTTTGATGGCCGATGCCGAAATCATAGAGAGCAGAGTGGCTGATGGCTGATATAAAGCCAGTATATATATATATATATATATATATATATATATATATATATATTAATCCGGGGAATTTCCCCCGAACCCCCCCTGCCATTTACTGCCCCCCACCCTCCCCCCCCAGGTTCAAAATCGCTCCTACGCCCCTGATATTATATTATATTATATTATATTATATTATATTATATTATATTATATTATATTATATTATATTATATTATATTATATATCAGATAGCATACATCCTTGGATGCTACTCCTTCAGTCATTTTCCAATGACTGGAGCTCTCAGCCAGGAGGTTGTGTCATCAGATGGTTACCAACTATCATTGAGTGTTTCGAACCTTAACCATAACATTCTCCTGTTGGCGGGTCAGCAGTGGTGGCCAGCCACTACTCACTTCCTCCTGGCTGCCAGCATCGACTCCCTCCTATTCCAAGTCCAACAGGAGGCTCTCTCTGCTGCCTCCCCGAGTCTTCGTGCCGCCTTTTTTCTGTCTGATCCTCTCAGTCCAACAGCAGTCAACAGTTTCCAGACTGATTGGGCTGGGAATCCCCTGCATCCCACCTCAACAGGGTACAGCTACTGTATGTCTGCCAGCCTTTCTCGTGGCAGTTTTGCCCCAGCCTCCTGTAACGTTCAGATTTCCTTTCAAATGCCTCTTCGCACCTTGATTTTTGCCTTATTTTGAAATTTCCTGTTTCTCTCCTGCTCCAAAATATCAGCAAGGACGGTTAGGACTTTGTCATGGCCCCTTCTGTATCTGCCCTGAGCAAGCGCTGTGCTGCAACCTGTCAAGACACGGGCCATTGTTCCTTTCTGCCCATAGAGCTTGCACAGTGGGTCATCTCTCAGCCACTATCTGTGGAGGTTCACAGGGGAAGAAAGGGTGTCATAAACGGCCCTTAGTAAAAAGTATATTAGGTATGGCTCCAGCCTCCAGAGATCATTCCATGACACTTTCCGCTTGGGGAGATCCCACCGAGTCCAGGCACCCTGGGATCTAAGTTCCACTGCCTTTGCCCTTCTTCACTCATCCTCTAGATCCCTTACTTCTGCCTGGATCATGGCTTTTCTTTCCACCAAGTTGGCTTTCCCCCACATATGAAAGTGGGACATGCCTAGGCCTTGCCATCCTACACAGGGTACTCCAATGATGTCTTTGAGCTTTAAGTTCCCTTCAGCTTGGGCTAGCGAAGCTGTGGCATCCCATTTTCTTCCTGACCTTGTTCTTATTCCGGCTTCACTAATTTTCCTATCTCTGGATTCTCTGAAGGTCATGGCCAACCTACATTTGGCTACTTGAAACTCCTCAACCAAGGAAGAGAGAGGTAGCTGAAGTTGCCCTGATCTGATGTATAGCCCAACTGAAGTAAAACTAGGTGGAATTCCAAGCCACTTTCTGAGGTGTGTGTTGATCTTATGCTCTACCCCTTCCACTGCAGTGACTGGGGCATCATAAACAGTCAGCAGCCACATCAGTCTGGGAAGCAGTCCATGTTGATACAGCCAAGCTTTGAATTTCCCTGGAAGTCTGGATGTTTCTATTTTCTTCAGCCACAGCTCTGCTTGCTTTTCAGTGGTGCAGACATTGTTGTGGTCCTTTAGTGACCCATCATACCACTTTCCCAAATATCTTTAATGGAGGGGATGGTCTCATCTTGTATGGCCAGGTTGTACTTAAATGTGATGTTGCCCTTCCTGATTATCAAGCTTCTTGAATTCTTTGGCTTGAATGTCATTCTGGCCCATGTTGCCATCTCTTCAAGTTTTGCTAAGACCCACCGGGCCTGGACATGGGAAGAAGTTGTGATTGTAAGATCGTCCATGTAACCTCTAAGAGCGGGTTGCCAGATCCCTGAGTCCATCTTTGGGCCTCTGGTTTCCGTTTCTCCTGCCTTGATGATAAGGTTCATGCCCATGATAAACAGGATCTGGGATATGTACACCCTGTGGCAATCCCTCTTCCAAGGTGCTGCCACTGAGTTATGAAATCCTTTGTCTTAAAGCGAAGCTAGATTCCCCCCAGGTAGGTGCTGATCATTGCCCTGATATAATCTGGGATGTGGTAGTTTCGTAGAGCGGTCCGGATTAGATCATGAGGGATGGTTCCGAAGGCATTGGTCAGATCCAGCCAGACTACGGTCAAGTCCCCTTTCCTCATCCTGGCCTCATGTATCATCTGGCTGAGGACTCCCGTGTGTTCCAGGCACCCTGCAAAGCCTGAGATTCCTCCCTTTTGGATCGAGGTTTTGAGATATCCATTATCGATCATGTATGTGGACATTCTCTTTGCCACTACTGAGAAGAAGATCTTGCACTCCGTGCTGAGCAAAGAGATGGTTCTGAATTGGCCAATATGCACTGAGCCTTCCTCTTTAGGAACAAAGCAGCCTTCAGCCTTCTGCTGAAGCATCTCTTTGCTCAGCACAGAGTGCAAGATCTTCTTCTCAATGGTGAGAAGAAGGGACCAGACATGGAGTTTTCAAAGAAAGAAAGAAAGGAAGAAAGGCACTGGGGCAGGGCACTGAGAACCAGCACGGGCCGCCCCGAGAAACCAATCATCCAGCCTTGATGGCTCAGGACACGGTGGAGGATTCCACTCAAGCCCTACCATCTCGGCGGCCCGGGAAAGCATAGCTGCATCTCTGGCGCGGGAAAGCATAGCTGCATCTCTGGATCCAAATCAGGCCTTGCCACCATCCCAGAGGGTGGCAGCATGTCCGAATCTTCTTCAGACAGCTCTCCCTCCGATGCTGAGATCGTCATCTGGTCGAGGGGAGGCCCACTGGATACCAATGGTACGCTCTTTAAAGAGGGCCCAGCGCATTCCGTGGGATGATCTACTGGATCGGAGGTGCAGGAGGAGTGATGGTCCCCAGAGGGTTGGTTCCCTGCGAGGTTTGCCCACACTTTAATCCTCAAACCACCCGCGCTACTGCCGGAAGTGGCGCTCGTCTATCGGCCGCCAGAACGAGCCCCAGATCGTGGCAGCGGCAATGGGACTCCACCCCCCTGAAGGTAGCAGAGCCTAGTTCGCAGCTCCGAGATGGTCATCTTCTTGCAGTGAGAACATGACTCATCTGCGAAAGCCACCTCAGCATGCTCGACGACCAGACACGTGAGGCAGCGATCGTGACCATCACCCGTTGCCAGGTAACGACAGCACCCAGAAATGTATATATATATATATATATATATATATATATATATATATATATATATATATATATATATATATATATATATATATATATATATATATATATATATATATATATAACCCTAGACCACAAAACCAGTCTTAAGTCGCTGGGGTATATTTATAGCAATAGCCAAAAAAAGGGTGTATGGGTCAAAATTATAGATTTTTCTTTTATGCCAAAAATCATTAAGATATTAAGTAAAGATCATGTTTCATGAAGATATTTTGTAAATTTCCTACCGTAAATATCAAAACTTAATATTTGATTAGTAATATGCATTGCTAAGAATTCATTAGGAAAACCTCAAAGGCAATTTTCTCAGTATTTAGATTTTTTTTTTGGCACCCTCAGATCAAGATTTTCAAATAGTTGTATATCTGCCAAATATTGTCTGATCCTTATAAACCGTACATCAATGGAGAGCTTATTTATTCAGAAGATGTTTATGATTTATATGTATAAAAATTTACTCTTAAGACTGGTTTTGTTGTCCAGGGTCAAATATTATAATTTTTTTTTTTTTACAACTTAATGAAATATACATTTTTCAGATCATGGCTTTCTAAAGGTTATCTAGGTAAAAAAAAAGGGAATTAATAATAGTTTTAGTGCATCACTCAGCTCAGCTGCATTGTGGAATATTGTTAGTATTTTTTAGCACAGGTTTTGATGGCCCTGGCAGGACCCAGTCACACCTCATTGGCCCCTGGCTCTCGGTCCTTGGCCCCACCCTCTTCCACATCTCAGTTTCTGGCACCCTTAAGTAAGCTCTCATTCTCACTACTGCATGCAATTTCACAGTGTCAATCCCTCACCCAAATAAACCCCGCCTGCAAGAAATATTTAGCTCTTTCCTTCAATACTTGAACACAGAGCAAGGACAGGAAATAAAATGGAAAGCATCGGTAAGGGTTTGAGCTAGCATGTTTTATGTGTATCTGTGCACTGCGCAGAAAGGTAATTTATGAAACATATGGAACATTTTTAATGTGTGTGATAGTTTCACTGTAAGATACCATGATATCAAAATAAATACTATTCTTATTTAATGTTAGCTAAAACAAACCTGATCCCCCATGATTTATTTTGCATCTGAGGGAATATGACATGTTCAAAGCCTGGGGACCATGCATTGATATTCCAAACATATTTTGTAGGAGAGTCCCATATGATGCAGATATTCAAAGCCCACTCAGATGTGTTTGAACTGCATGGCCTAATAGAAATATATGATTCTGTCAAGTCGCTCTTGGAACTTGATTGGACAGGTGACAACTTTCCACCTAACCAATCAGTGTGAGCAGTTTGGTTGTCAAGGTTGGTTTTTCACCTGAAGAACAGTCATTTTATAGCAGTGAGGTTTTGAATAAGATCTAATGGGATGTGTGTGTGTGGGGGGGGGGTATATATATATAAAAGAATAAAATAAAATAAATAAATAAATAAAACTGACAAAGTTAACTGTAAAACTGCTCTAGAGCAATATTTATTGTGAAAATCGCTATAAATTTACTTTATTTATGATTTTTTTTAAAAAGTTTTTATACATATATTTGCCTTTTGACTTTTAACTTCTCAAAAAAGACTCCTGCCTAAATGACAACATGTTTTAAAAAACTGGTTCACTTTGTTTTGGTCTTCACTCAAAGTTATGGTATGGTTTAGTTCATGAGTTGTATTTTAATGTGCATTATTTTTTTTATTTTTTTTGGAGCATGATAGTCTCATAATGTTCTCATTGTGAGGAAAAAAGCAGCATGAACATTCTTTAAAATATCCACAAAAAAGGTAAGTAAAAACTGATTTAGAATGACATAAGGATGAGTAAATTTTTCAATGAACTTATAACATCGATTTCCCTCAAATATGGTCTGTATCTAAACTCAAGGACACATACCTCCCTCGGCTATGATTTGTCCTCTTGCGGATTTCATCAAAATCTAATGTAATTATGGGGCCCCGGAGCCCATGGGGAGACAAAAGACGTGTTTTATCCAGCATCCCACAGACACATTACCCTCATCGTCCGTGTATATGAGGAGGTGCAAGGAGCATCGCTGTCACTCAAGAGTTTCTCCATTACATCTCCTGTATGAGCGGCCAGCGGCTGCAGAAGAGAGGAAGAGCAGACGAGGATTTGTAGGAAAGACAGCTGAGTGGTGTTTTTTTTTTTTCGGTTTCCATTTCACCACAGGATTAAAGGGTTGGGTGAATTGGGATGGGAAGTGATGCACTCTGGGCTGTAGGTGAGGATGGTGACCACAGCATTGGCCAAGAGGAAGGGTTTAGGAGCAGAAATGGCTGAAATGAGCTGAAGTTTTCTGCCGCCGCTCCTGAACTTGACTTTGTCTAGCAAAAAAAAAAAAAATCACAAGAGGCTTAACGGAGGCTAGCTGAGCTATATCCTCCATCCCGCCACTGCTGACTGCTGTTTTCATCAGCACGAGAGAGAGAAAGATTATGGAGATGCATTTTACTAAACTGAGGGCTATCAAAATCATAATTTAGGGAGAGGATTTCACATAAACCCCAGAGAGGCAAATAAATTTCATTTATGAAAAAAAAAATAAAAAAATAAAAAGATGATGTCTTCTGGAGCTAGGAACAAAATATAATTAATCATCACGAGAGTTACGTTGATAAAGAAATCATTTTCAATAAGCAGTTATTTTCTTCATCTTCCAACTTCTCTGATAAATAACCATATTCACAACATTTGTTTTCCGACTGAAAATATCTTTTTATTTTTAGGAGAGATGCAGAGATGATTGTGAGAGATGAATAAATGCGACAGTTCACAAGTTTTTCTCAGCAGTCTCTGATGTGGAAGGAAAATCCCTGTAGAGTTCCTCAAGACCTGCTGTTCCAGCCCCACAATATGGGGATAAAATAGCAAATTGTCATGTATTCAACAATATTTCTCCTCATAACTCCCATTCTGAGGGCTCACGCAAGGACAATGCAGACCTGAGCCACACATGATATTTGACATCACATCTTGGATAGATGCCTCTAAAATTAACATCTCTCACCAACCAGGTGGCTCTTCAACTTTACCCTATCTGTCATATTTGCTACAGTATATATATATATATATATATTTGAAAACATGCTTGGAAACCTGGGCTTGCATGATTAATCAACAGGACCTAAAGAAATGTTCCTTGTTTAAGGGTCAATGACAAATAAGATTTTCAAGAAGAAAAAAAATATATATATATTTTAAACATAACTTTTTAAGTCCAAAAAATGTATTGTGTTGATTTATATTGGTTTTACAGCATTGTAGGCAGCATTAATTCATTATTAAACAAGATTTCTGATTTTTCCACCTAGAAAATGTCAGGTGGTGCAACCTTATATTAATTTATAATAAAATACATTTAATGTACTTAGCACTACTGAGATTTTTAAATATGAATCATTGAAGTGTCTAAAATGAATATCACATGGTAATTTCCCTTTCTATTTCTTTATTTATTGCCCTTTTATTCCAAATCATTTAAACGGCTGCTTTTCTGTGTGTTCAAACACCCATTTTTCCATAAGGACTTTTTATGTTTTGTTTTTACAGTAACTGTAAAAATGATTTGTATACGTTATATAAAGGTTTACATTTATATTTCTTACTTCATTTTGCAATAGCAGTTGGAATTGATACATTTAAATGTAAATTTGCTGTTTGCACCACCTGACCATGACCGGTCGCACCACCTGACGTTGTGATCAATAATGATTGATATTCACAAAATAAAAAGAAAGATATGTCACTGAATTTTATTCAGGTTTCAGTTGGCTTTTTTATTTTAATCCTCTGACCATTTTATACTCTATCTCATTAATATAATTAGTTTCATTAACAAGAAAGTGCAAAACAATACTGTATGTTATGATAACATTTGATAGAATAGAAAAGAATAGAATAGAAAAGAAAGACTTTAATAATCCCCAAGGGGAAATTGTGATGTCACAGCAGCAAATTACAATACATACCAGACATATTACATATAACATACATTGACCTATACTGTATAAAAATCCTTAAGAATAATAATAAATAAATAAAATAAAATAGTTACACAAGATGTGCAGTTTAAATATCATATACCATATATTCATGTGTTATGCTCTATTCTGTCATTAATATCCATAATCTCTTATCTACCCAGAGAAGATCTGTTATATATTGTTATTGCAGTGGGTAGGAATGACTTTCTGTACCGGTCCTTGCTACAGCAGAGTTGCCGTAGTCTCCAGCTGAAAACACTCTTCTGCCCAACCACCAAGTTGTGCAGCGGATGTGATGTGTTGTCCATGATGTAAAATAGTTTCTTCAACATCTTTTCCTCCACAACCAACTCCATAGGTTCCACAGCAAACCCCAGCACAGAGCCAGCCTTCTTTATTAGTTTATTTATTAGTTGATCATCGCTTCTTTAAAAATATAACTGAGAACATCTTTTATATGAAACAGTGAATTAGTGCAATTTTTAGCATTTCCTTTCGTAAGTCTGCCTTGTCTTCTTGCAAAATTCTGCAGCGATTTTTCACCCTTATTTCTTTTTCTGGTGTTGAGAATGCTTGTGGTTGCTTCTCATCCTCACAAACATGTTTGCATACTCCTGATCAGGAGGGTTAGGCTGAGCCTCTACTGGAAGATTTACTGGATCATCTGCTGCTGATGAATTCCTAGATTCAGGTGTAAAGTTCATTATTTTGTCCAGAGTCCTTGTCCCTTCCCTGTGCTCTTTTTAGTAGTCCCTCCATTGCTGCCTCGTTTTTTCTTGTTGTGCTTTGGAAAGTTGACTTATTGTTTTTTTTTCACAATTTGTCCGAGTTGACAGAGTTGTGGGTGATTAAGATGTAAACAAGCTTACTAATGGCAATGTACAACATACCTATCTCTATAAAAGATACATGGTTTCAGACCCCTTTCTATTTAAATGAAAATATATATGGGACATAGAGGAAAAAGTTTAAATGTGCAAAAGTTCATTTATTTCAGTAATTCAAGTTAAAAGGTGCAACTGATATATTATATAGACTCATTATATGCAAAGTGAGATATTTCAAGCAATAAAAACCTTTTCACAATGTTCTAATTTTGAATTTGGGGTTTTCTTGAGCTGTAACCCATAATTATCAAAATTATAACAAATAAAGGCCTGAAATATTTCGCTTTGCATGTAATGAGTCTATATAACTTTTATATTAAATTACAGAAATAAATTAACTTTTGCATGATATTCACATTTTTTTTAGTTTCACTTGTACTATATCATTTGTAAAATATTTTTTTTTTACTTTAAATATTTAATAGAATGGGTAATGGTTTGATAATCATTCAAATTCATGACTAATACCTATGCTTTTTTGTAATGCTGCATGAAACTGCTATCAAGTATGTATTATTAACTGTATGTAATAAAAAGTGAAAAGTGAAGTGACATTCAGCCAAGTATGGTGACCCATACTCAGAATTCGGGCTCTGCATTTAACCCATCCAAAGTGCACACACAGAGAGCAGTGAACACACACACACACACACACACTGTGAGCACACACCCGGAGCAGTTGGCAGCCATTTATGCAGTTGGGTTCGATGCCTTGCTCAAGGGCACCTAAGTCACAGTATTGCTGGACCGAGATTCAAACCCAAAACCCTAGGGTTAGGAGTCAATCTCTCTAACCACTAGGCCATGACTTCCCCAACATACATTTAATATGTTATAACTGTAACTACCACAAAAAAATAAAACCACCATATTAACTTAAGTTGTAATTGTATTTAATATTTTCAAAAACATGAATTAACATGACCTTTTTTAGTTAGTTTAACTATTACTCTGGTCGCACCACCTGACATTTCAAACTCAATTCAAATCTAACAGGCATTAACTGGGATGCCTATACAAATGTTTGACCATGTGCTCAAGGTTATACATACATTTTTAAAATCAAATACACATTTTTATAATAACAACACATTTTCAAAGTTTTCCAGGGGTCATAACACCTGACATGATAAGTTGAATCAACCTCATCATTACTCAAAAATGTCAAATTATCTAATATTTATGGGAGGGGATTATCTAATATTTTTCTATTGGATTTTGAATTATTGCAATTTTTATTAATGGTGAAGTCGAAATACAATCGTCAGAAGTAAAAAAACTAAACATTGGCTATAATGAATTCAGCATAATCACCATGACGTTTCAGACACCTTTTTTACTCTTTATTTATTTATAAAAAAGAAAGAAAAAGTTTCAGTTACAATAGTTTGTAGCGGTCGACCAATTGGCACCAGTAGTGGACAACTGTTTATCTGCAAAAAGTTTCCAAATATTGATTATTTATCCCGATTGCGTCTGTTGCTGGATTGTCTCTGGTACAATGACTGCTGCAGTGCACTCCAACCTACTTCTCTGAATATAAACACAACAAGGCTGTGAAAGAGAGTAATAAGAAGTTGAGTTTACCTTTTCGGTGTGATGACCCCTGAAATCTTCTGAAGTCCAATTTAGGCACTTGTTAGCAGCCACCTTTTAAACTCATAAAAATATTCTAAGCTTGTTTTAACTTGGGATGTAACATTGACTTTTGGGACAATGAACCAGACTGTAAGTTCAATAATGCTAACTCGTTTCCAGGTTTTAGGACTCATTTTTTTAAGCCCTCTACAGCTCAGACAGTATAACACCAAAGCTGTGGGTTTATTTCCCAGGGAATGCATGAACGGACAAAATGCATAGCTTTGTTAAAAGTGTCTGCCAATGTAAAGTACCTTAAATAATTCCAACATGTCCTTCAGTTTATAAAAACAACTAAAATGGCATACAGCAATGTATTTAAAATGAGAGTATATGGGGGCGAAGTATTCCACTTTATCCAGTTTAAAAGCATAAAAGTGATAACATTTGTTCATGTGCCATAGATATGTTGTCCGTGTCAAATTATAGCACATATGTGCTGTCTAGAGCTCATATGTTTGTGCGCTGTGTGGAAACTGGTGCTTGCAGTGATGCTGGTTGTGTATTATACAGGCATTCAATATTTATTTCACACCTTATCATCTGTGAATTACTCATTTGAATATTTAATGTGAATTTTTGCGTTCATTACCAACATAAAGCTCTTCAGCAGCACTAAGAACCGACAATTCAGCATGATGGCTAATTTCTTAGAAAATAAATTAAACGGAATCTATATGAAGGCAAGCATTTACACTACATTTATAATCAGTGTCAACAGGTATCCAATGACAGTTTCAGTGTTTATAAGACGTGCGGGAGGATGAATAGATGAGTTAGAGACTCAACCCATCGATATGATGAGAACATTCAGGGTTGAGATACTAGATCTGCAGTTCAATGGATACATTTTTCTCACAAAAAATTTTTTAAAAAAAATAAAAAAAAAAATAAAGTTATAGATTGACTAAAGTTCTCGTGACTTTTTTGTTCTCTATTGCCATGCCTTGTGATTCCTCCCCAGCATGCAGTTAGCTCGCTCTGTCCTCGAGTTAGTAAGCACACGGCTTCAGAATTGCTTCATAGTAGGTGGCTCCATCACAGTGAATGGACACTGAAAATGTGTGTGAGTGTCTGTCTCAGACCCCCGGTGCATACAGATGACATTAACAGTAGAGCCTAAATATCTAGATCATATATAAAATATAAGATACAACTATACAATAAGGCAATGTAAAAAAGACATATAATAAAGTTAAATAAAGCAGCACAAGGCATATGGCAGATAGAGTGCAAATCAGTGAAGTGAACAAACAGTGCAGATAAAAGATTTTTAGTGCAAAAGGAACAAGACCTGGAGCCCAACAAAGTTAGTCACTCGGACACCCTAACCATGATGGTTAACAAAGTTTTACTCGTCAACTAATCTAGACCACTATTTCACTAAACACTATGGAAGTTCATTCTGTACTGGTCTGAGAAGGAAGCAACAAGCAATTTCTTGTCCTTCTGTATAAAATAAATGTCACAACTAAACCACCAAGACAGAGCAGGAGTTTACTCTACGTTTTCTCTGTATTTTTGGCCAGTGCACACCCTTACCCTCCTTTCGATGTGCCTGCCTCTCCTGATAAGGCATGCAGATGTCACCTTTACAAAATTATTAAAACGTTTCTCCCAGGCAGGATTGAAATGATTTTCTCCTTAGGCTGACGGGAGAAAGTTAGCTGATAGCCCTGCTCCATCCCAGACCTATCTGGACCTTCCCTTTGAAGCCGGGGAGAGACTGGCTGGGTGGTTGAAGATTACGGCACTCGCTTAAACGGGGAGTAAATAAGGCGGGGAGGAGGAGAAGTGTGGGAGGTGGTGGGATGAGACTGCAGATGATAACAGAACTGTCTGCTCCTCCTCTGTCTCTCTCTCTCTCTCTCTCTCTTTCTGTCTGGGATGGCAGTGTGCTGACTAGATGCCAGGGACTTACTGCCAAGGAGAAAGAGGGCAGGTTCAGTTGCAGGCAGAGAGTAGGAGAGAGAGAGAGAGGAGAGCATCTTAGCCACATTTCCCCAGTCTAAACCTCTCTTTCTCAATCCCTTCAGCACTCCAGCTTCCTTATCACTCACATTATGCATGCAGAGCATGTGTCGTGTTGTGCTTTGAAATGAACCTTAAAATACCTGCAACATGTTCGCACCTTATTTGTGTTTTTAATATTCTCAAAAATTTTATGCGTGGAGAGAGAATTGGACTGTATTTTTAGAGTGAAACAATTGCATTAAGCAGGCAGAAACTGGCATGTTGAATTAATTTAGTTAATCTCAAATCGTTTATTAGACGTATTGAGTGCTATGCTCTGAATATTTTAAAAGCAATTATGATTTTAACTGCCGAATGGCCTGGCAAATAAATTTTCTGCTCTTGTCAGGGGAAAATTATATATTGTCCTCTGAGTTCGTATTTTAATTGATTTCTTTTGCTCTACAATAATTACAGTCTTATTCAAATGAGTCGGTACCTTTAATAAGGTTGTTGACCTTAAAGTCTACATGAACAATGAAGCAAGTTGGGCTAACAACCGAATAATTACAAGAAGCAACCCATGAAGATTCATTAAAATAAATAAGTTCCAGTGTATTTCAAAGTTAGTTAGTAGTCTGTTGGGACATGAAAATGTCAGGAAGGGTTGCAATCATTTCAACAAAGAAAACATGCCCAGTTTGAAACCTTGCACTTTTGTAAAATTATTATAAGTAGATATGTCAATTAAATATGAAATTTAACATTAAAAAAACTAAATTAGATTTAAATATTAATTACAGAGTGAATGCCTGTCTGTGCATCACATCGCACCCTACACAATATTGCTTTTGGCAGGCACTCACAGGCCTGAGACCTCAAACACAGCGAATTCATAGAAAAGGAGCTAGCCAGGATACATCTGCATTCATCAGCTGCTCTGGACTGAGTCTCATGTGTAAGGCACGTAAATAAACCAAATAACTTAAGTAATTTGTGTATTAGTGCATACTGGAGATTCAAACCGTTTCAAACGATTCAGTTCGATTAAGTGAACTTGTTCGACCGGTTCACTAAGAAGATCTGGTTAAATAGAAAAATTCACTAGATGAGACAAAACCAATAAAACCCATTACAAATGAGGCATTTGTTGCATAGAGTGGAGACATAACTACTGATTATAATGACTTATACTGTATTTTTACACACTGCGTAAACATGAAACCATGTCTTAATTTGTGTTCTGAAAAACAATGAACAACAAGCGCTACTCAACACTACTCAAATCCTGCATTTGAATCATCATTGGCAAATTATTTAAATATAAATAATGTACTTACAAGCCGTGAGTCAGAAGTGTCAGACTGTCCTTGCACCGTTTGAACTGCCCAAATTTATAGAAACAGCCATTTTACCACAGACATACTGCAGGCTACTGGTTCAGGAAATAGTCCCAATCCTCCACAGAATGCACAGCACACATCTGTATATTTGGGTTGCCCTGTGTTGAAATACAACTTAACCACTGATTTCTAGTAGTGTCCTCTTTTGGAAGGCCAAACAAGTAGTTTCGCTTTCACAACGAAACACGCAGCGGCTCCACAACATGGCAGCAGCGGCAACAAAGAGAATAAAAGTTACGCCTTCTTTCTTTGAGTGAACTTTACAGATCTTCTTTATGCACCAAGCGCTTGTAACACTCCAAAGAGAAAGGAAAAAGTGTAAATCACATCATATGACCCCATTAAGGGAATAACACCCAAACTCACTTTACCTTGCTTACCTGCTCACACACAAACTTGACACACTGAATGAAACAAATCCACACAATTGTACCAGAGCAAACCAGAGTGTTTATATATTTTCAATACTCTCTGATTGTATGATATTGGAGGGTGACAACAGATTGAATCAGTGGCTCAGGGGAATAATTGCAGGCTTAGTAGTTGTCTCAACACTTCCAGTATCCTGTGGTTTGTTCTCTGGAGGGCTGTGCCTCTTATGAAGAGCAATCTCTCTGAAAAAAGATTTCTTAATATGGACCATGCCTGTAGGGGCCTGTTGACTCAGCAGGGTTATGAAGGAAAGCTTTCAGTAGAATTGATGGTTATTAATTCTGCTGTCTCACAGTTCTTCGCTTTTCCCTCTGAGTTATGGCAGATGACAATGTGTATTATGAGGGGACAATGTGTATCTTATTCAAAGAGATTGTTGCAAAATTTGTTTCTACCTAAATGGCTGAAAATGCATGGAGCCCATCAGCAATTGAGTTGAGGTAAGGAGGGAAATGGGTTTACGAACTGGTGCTAATGTTTGGCTTAATTTTATAATTTCATTTTGAAGTGCAGGCAAAATTGGATTTTGCAGGCATTTTTTTATGAAAATGGAGGAAATCAATGGCTCGGAGTCATCTGCAACATTTAAAAAAAGTGCAGTACAAATTCCGTGAATTGATTGAAACACAATGTCCTGATGCTCTTCAAAAAACACTCAAGTTCTTTACCAGGAAACATCAGAAAACCCAATGTACCTTTCACAATTCAGCATCCAATGTAAACTAGATTTGTGCATTTTCTGAAAAATGCCCATGAAAACTCCTAACCACTAAGGAAATGTGATTCATGCATTTAGCAAGCACCACTAGCAAGGATTTCTTAAAATAACAGTCCCAGTGAGTTATTCGACCACATGCCACAAAGTTCACAAAATTGAACAAGATCATACTTTCCCATATTGCATTTTACACTGAAAGCCATGTTGTCTTTTCGATCCCTCTACACTATTTATGATTGTATTTATGTTTAAATTAAACAGTTTAATCAGCTGCCAAGGACCTTTTCATTACAAAACATTTCCAGAAAGCAGGCAGAACTGATTTTCTCACCTCTAGCAGGATATAAATAAACGAGCTAGCATAGTGAGTGGAAATAATCAGCCTATGAAGGAGTCAATGAGAATCTCAGAAGGCATCATTTATTTAAACTGTTTACTGCCAGAGGCCCTGGGAGAGGTGAAAAGGTGTTGGAAACAAGGCACGCTCTCATGCCCTCATGCCTACTTACCTTCAGTATTCAGATCCCCTGCTAACTCGCATAAACCAAACTGCCAGCCGCAATGCTTTCTTACTGAATGACTCTTCTGAATGACTCTTTTAGGTTGTGAGTTGTTGCTGCCATGCAGAGTTTGAAGGTCACTAGATGCGGAAATGTGACTAAACAGGTTCTGCTCTGATATATTTGGGATGTTATTCTATTGTCTGTTCCAGAGAATCCGCCAACATACTGCATTGTTTATAAAAGACCAGGACCAGTGAAATTCATCGATCTCCACCTGTTTCAACTTAAAAACTGCTCAGTTGCTGCCTTGAATTATGTATAATTAAAGGGTTAGTTCATCGAAAAATCATAATTATGTTATTAATAACTTACCCTCATGTCGTTCCAAACCCGTGAGACTTCCGTTTATCTTCGGGACACAGTTTAAGATATTTTAGATTTAGTCCGAGAGCTCTCAGTCCCTCCATTGAAGCTGTGTGTACAGTCTACTGTCCATGTCCAAAAAGGTAAGAAAAACATCATCAAAGTAGTCCATGTGACATCAGAGGGTCACTTTTTTTAAATCATCGAAAATACATTTTGGTCCAAAAATAGCAAAAATTACGACTTTATTCAGTATTGTCTTCTAATCCGTGTCTGTTGTGAGAGAGTTCAAAACAAAGCAGTTTGTGATATCCGGTTCGCGAACGAATCATTCGATGTAACCAGATCTTTTTGAACCATTTCACCAAATCGAACTGAATCATTTTAAACGGTTCGCGTCTCCAATACGCATTAATCCACAAATGAACGCTCAACGTATAATGGCGTCATTGGCGATGATTGCCCTTGATTCAAGCCTTCAGTTTACCTGCGCTCATAACACTAGCACAGAATCAGTTTAGAATCATTCACCAAAAGAATCAGTTCGGTTCAGGCGCTCTGTGTGTCGGTTTGCTTCACGCTGAATCACACATGCGCAGTATCATCAGCTCCTCGGTTCTCGAATCAGACGCGTCTGACAGAAACGGTTCTTGACTCAAGAAGAGTCAATGTTTTGTTCGTTATCTGGCTCGGCTCGGTGTTCATCTTCAGTTCTCTCTTCACAGCAGTTCAGTCAGTGTACTGTTTGAGTAAATGAATAACTCCGGGATATTGGTTTGTCTGAACTCAGAGGGAGTGTCAGCCACATTAAAAAAGTTAACAGCTTAAGTCATTTGTGGATTAATGCGTATTAGAGATGCGAACCGTTTAAAACGATTCAGTTCGATTTGGTGAACTGGTTCAAAAAGATCCGGTTACATCGAATGATTCGTTCACAAACCGGATATCACAAACTGCAGTGAACGCGCTCACAACAGACACGGAAGAGAAGACAATGCTGAATAAAGTCGTAGTTTTTGCTATTTTTGGACCAAAATGTATTTTCGATGCTTCAAAATGTCACATGGACTACTTTGATTATGTTTTTCTTACCTTTCTGGACATGGACAGTAGACCGTACACACAGCTTCAATGGACGGACTGAGAGCTCTCGGACTAAATCTAAAATATCTTAAACTGTGTCCCAAAGATAAACGGAGGTCTCGCGGGTTTGGAACGACATGAGGGTGAGTTATTAATAACATAGTTATGATTTTTCGATGAACTAACCCTTTAACTTGGTTATGTAAGATATTTTAACTTAATTTATATTAAACCGACTTAAAAAATCAAGTTGAATTTTATACAACTTTGTTCATATTTTTTTACAGTGCTGTTACATAGGGAGAGTAAATGAATTTTCAGTTTTGAGTGGCTGTTACTTTAAATGTTCAAAATAGTGGCAGTGGCAGTGGCAGTATTACAGTATGTTAAAGTATAACATGGTACAGATTGAGTACCATATGCTTTTACCATGATAAATAACATAGTAGCCTAATTATTAAAGTAAATTAAATTATAAGGCTGGGGTTCTCAACTCTGGCCCTCGAGGTCCACTTTCCTGCAGAGTTCAGCTCCAGCCCTAATCAAACACACTCTATCAAACTCTATCAAACGACATGCCATTATTATGGTTTATGTGAAGAAGAAGAACAAGAAAAAGAATTTTAAATGAGAATGAGAATTTTAAATGGCAACATTTTTGCAGATGTTGCATGATGTATATTTGGCAGTAGCTTCAGAACCGTTTTTATGAAATCGTGCCAAGATACAATCCACTCATTTCCAGGGACCCAGACAGTCTCCAGATGATTGATGAAGTATCTTAAGAAGATTCAGGAAGCTTACTATTGATAACATGTTACTCAGTGATGAGGAGCATATTTCATCATGAGAGGAAACAGAATTCTTCAGAAGGAAAATCTTAATTTAGTATACGCCAAAGTACTGGGCTTCATTTCCCATCTGATGCTTATTTTATGAACCTTTTTGAAGTGGGTCTTTCATCAGATGTGAACAAATCTCATTTTTTTCTGTCAAATTCTTCTTTCTAGAAGGTCTCCGAGTCCAATTTCTGAAGGAAAATGGTTTCTCTAGGACCTGTAAAGACCTCTGTGGGCTAAGGGTCATCGAGATGCTGCTATTAGCAAAGAATAAGAGTTAATCAATGGCTCAAAGTGCAAAGAATTATCATAAACATGTTTTTAATAATTATTGTATTTGACAGACAGACAACGAAATAATATAAGTAAATAAAATTGCAATATTGATATTATTATCCAGCATGGAATATATTAATACTAACAATATATTAAAAATGTTAATAATGTCTGCAATAATTTATGTCTTTGAATTATCATCATCTATGGCCTTTAATTAAGAGTAAATATTGATATTCAATTATTTGTGATTTATTTGATAAATTAATCTGCATATCATGCAAATTAATTTCGTTCAAACAGATCTCTAATTATAGAAGTTTCACCACCGTATCGTTTGTATTTGTTAAAAGTAACTGAATCTTGATGTTACTCCTGAAACAACTGACAGTAATTTTATGTAACATTTAATCTCTTATGTGTAGCATTTACAAGTTGACATTTGAGATGGTTTACTGCTAATTATCTAAGATTAGGCCTACGTATAAAAGGGAGGTTTGATGTATGTCTACTCTCTAAATAAATCTTGATTAACAGAGCACTTAGTGTACATAAGAGCAGCCTGTTTTATGAGAGGTTGAGGAGAAATAAATAAATGTATAATTTTCTCTTTGGATGTAACATGCAGGAGCGCTACCTTGCCACCTGGTTGTTTTGGCACCACACACTCGTCTGCCAATTAAAGAGAAGAAACTGGGGGCAAGCCTCAGGGCACCGTTTGCATAATATCAGCTGCATAAAATGCGACCATCTGCTTTTCCAGCCACTTATTTTTCTGTGATTGTAACTTTAATATGGTAATGTTTTAAGAGCACATGTGCTCCTCAATATGTTTGTGGATGAGTCTGATGGGAAGTGGACATTGTGAACTCTGTACTGTGTTATTACAGCTGTAATGGATCTGTCTTTGCCTAGCCAGTAGATAAAGTTTACAGGTTGGCACCGGTCCGCTTCTCTGTCTAAGCACGTTCTCATAAGTATTCATAGATGTTTGTACCAAGAAGGTCCATAATACCTGAAGTGTGTGACTGTTATGCATCTCAGTGTCACTAGTAAAACAGCTACAGATACTGTAAGTATTTGCAATGCATTTGTTGCTTAGACATATTTTTCATGCAATGTACATTATCAGAATCAGAATCTTTATTGTTATTATACAAAAAGTACAATGCAATTATGTGCAATCCTATTTCAGTGCAAAAATAAGGTTATATAATATATATATATATATATATATATATATATATATATATATATATATATATATATATATATATATATATATATATATATACTTTAATCAGCAATATTTACATATCCGTCACAGTTGCAGGAGTTTTTGAATACACCACTATGAATAATTGCAAAATTCATATTGGAACAAGATAGCACAAAAGAGACATTACATTAAGTGTTCATTTAGAATTGCAACATCTCTACTCGTATTTCTTATGAGCAGAATTGTGCAAAAATTTTATTTTCAGAAGTATGACAGAATAAAGAGACACCTTTGTAGCTTACTCATATAGAGTGCATAATAGTAACTTTAAGGTGAACCTTTAAGAGGTTAATGATGTACAAAATTGTGCCTTTAAGGGAACTGTCCAAGTGGTAAAATGTTGAACCCCTAATTTTTTTTTTTTTTCATGGACAGTTTCTGAATCCCAAACCCTTTTATGTGTGAGCAACTTTACAGATGTACAAACATTTGTGATTTATTTGCAGTTTATAAACCTTTGTTGAATTTTATTGAAGATTAATTTAAATCAATGTAATAATATTATTCAGCAAATTAAATATCAATATTAATAAAATCAATTAAATTAAATATTAATATTAAATAATCAAAGAATCATATAACAACATGCATTTTATAAATAATAAAGTGAATCATGAAATGTAATATTGAATATGTTTAATGCAATCACTTTTAAAACAGGAGTGCATTATAATGGGTTTTCCTCCTGTGTAATTTTTAAACAGCACATACACATACATTAATTAAATCGAACAAATAGTAAATTCAGGCATACAATGTGTGCAAATGACTATAGATATTTCTTCCAACTAGATTGTGTTAATTAAAAAGGTTAATTCTACTTTTATTGCTAGATGGTGATCTACATTTAAGGCACTGCAAAAAAAAATAAAAAATACATTGTACATTTTCACATCTGTGCATGACAATCTATGTGTGCACTGTACAAATGAAAACCTATGAATATGAATTAAATCACCCTGGATATTATGATTTTTTTTTCCATAACAAAAGCACTGTATTTTAAATTATCTGAATACCTGAAAGCAATTAAAGCAATTCATGATAACAGCACTAATTACTGCATTTTTATTTCACTAATTCTTATATTTGGCAGTCACAGAAGCACATTGAACTTGTCAGAAATACCAATATTTTCCAGTATTATTTGAACACACAGTTCTTCAGCTGCAGGTGCGCTACAGTCTTTCTCCCGGGTGTGATCAGTCTCTGATTTTCCACAGCTCACACACGCTCTCCGAGGAAGTGTTTGTATTCTCTGGCAATAAGACAAACTCTAATTTCACCATTCTGGAGTCCATGCGCTACGGTACCTGGACCAATCAGCAGGCAACGAGCTGTAGGAGATGATGGATTAACAGCGAACAAGAAATTAAACAACCCCTCAGGCTGTGAGGACTTCCGGAAATGTCCACCCACAACCGAAAGCCACTGAAGCTGCTGCCCTCCTACAAGCAATGCATCGGCTCGATGCTTATTCTCCAAGTGTGCCCAGTCCAGATGTTGGCCATGTTGAATGTATTAGAAAAAATCTGCTGATTTCTATATATACACCTACTTTCAAATGATGATTCTGGCTTCCTTCTGAAACGGTGCTGCATATTTTTACTCCTTTGGATTTGACAGTGTGGCAGCCAGTCTTTGGCTACTAGTGCCATGTTGTGGTCTCCATTGGGTTTCACCTCCACTTGCTCCAAAAGACGTCTGTTTTGAAGATCAAGTAAACATGTCAGGGTGTCAAGGCTTCATTCTATACCTCCAGGTTGTCATTACGTCCTACAGAATCTTGCTTGCTGATTAGAGAGCTGCATATAGTTACCTCGTAGCCCAAGCCAGGAGCTATTTGAAACTTATCTTTAGCACCTCCAACACAATATTTCTTTGCAATTCAGGCTAGTCTTTGTCACCACAGCAAAGAGCACACCCTGAACTGCTTTTTCAAGTAGCAGCATGTATTGGATGCCATTATAATCACAGAGATTAGCTTAGCTAGTGTCACAGGGAGCTTTTCAAAGGGATGTTTATCATGCCTTGCATGCATGGACGCATAAAGGCTTATCGTCAATATGCAGAGAAACCTAAATGCTAAATGCTTCCTCCCTGAATAAGCTAAGGCTAAAGTTGTGCCACTTTTCACATAGAGCCTCTAATGACCAAAGAATACTGTTCATTTCTGCTGGCAGTGCAATCAGTTTTCTTGCGGGAAAAAGCATGCACATAGCTTCGAAGCTGGGAGGTGTGTTAAACGCATTAAAAGCATACTAGCGCCTGAAGACCGATTGCGGTGAGAACTGTCAATGCCATCGCCAGCTCTTGTTAGGCCACCGAATCTCTCCTCCCCACGCCGAGTGGGTTTTCCATTATTAGTGGCTATAAAAGCGCCAGGCAGTATTGAAAAGACAGATCAGGCCACGTCAGGCCTCTGTCAACTCATTCAGCTCCCATAATTAAGAACCGTTTGATTTATGACACAGCACTCCATCGAGCAAGACTCTGTGATTCTGCCAAACATGGGAACATAAAATAATTGCAATTTCATTCCAAGATATACTCTTTATGAACAGGAGAATCTAACACAATAGAGGCCAGAATGGGAGTGTTGTGATCTGTTCAAGTGTACAGTGCAGTAATTTGTGGTTATTACTACAGAACGTGTCTAAACATAGCCTGTTTTTCTGCTTTTGTATACTGCATACTAAAAAAGATTGTCTGTGCGCGAACACACACACACACACACACACATAAAAATATATATACATCCAAAAGTGATTTGTTCAAGCTGTGGGTGAAATGGGTGATTGTCAGACATCCAAAAAGGGCAAATCATGAAGCCCGATTACCAGGACCATCTATAACCTTAACGGCCCAACTGTATGGTGTTTTAAAAACTATCTTTACAATTATGACTGCAAACACAAAGCATGGCAAGAGTTCATCAGCAAAGAAGAAAAGTGGTCAAAAATGGAACATGAATGATAGGGACTCTCAAACAGTATGAAGAGGAGCTGGGGTAAAGAAAGAAAAAAAATCACCTTGAATATTATTAAACCATTATGAGCAGATTTGGAGAGAAGAGTTAGAAGCCAATTCTCTCCTCCAACATCTCTGAAACAATTGTATTTTTTATAGACAACGTTCAACTGGAGACTATTGAAAATGTATAAATCTACTCTAAAAAGGCAGAATGCTTTATTGAAGCAAAATGGTGGTAAAAAATCTTGTGGTTCTATGTTCTTGTCTTGCTCCTTGTTTTAGTAATTTGTATGTTCTTGCCCTTTGCTTTCATTTGTAATATTATTTTAGTTTTCTTGTCTTGACTCTTGGTTTTGTTTGATCATTCTCTTAAGCTGGTTGAATTGGTAATTTCTTATTTTGTTACTTTACTTTTATTAGTTCATTGGTTTATAT
The DNA here is from genome assembly GCF_963082965.1 of Carassius carassius. NCBI lineage: Eukaryota > Metazoa > Chordata > Actinopteri > Cypriniformes > Cyprinidae > Carassius > Carassius carassius. Next base: position 2,127,077 of record NC_081796.1, on the reverse strand, counting down.
TTTTTGTCTTGGATTTAACTTGTGTTTTTGTGGAGCTTTGTACTATCTAGTATTGTGTTCGAGTTCCTGACCTGTCCCAATGTGTCCTGCCCTGGTTCTACCAGCCTGGCATCTGGTCTGTCTCCAGAGTCAGTGGTCAACAAGTTTCTGAGCTCCGCTCTATGGTGCCTTGTGTGGCCTTCTCTATCAGCCTGGTCTTGCTGCCCCCTCTGTTGCCCAAGGCTTCTGCCAGTTGTTTCCTGAAGCCTTCACTAGCTGTTCTGTTTATTGTGTTCCTCTTGTGGTATCTGTGCACTTCACTACCTCTTGTATCAGTCTGTCTTGTCAATAAAACCTTGTTATCTCACTGCAATTGGGTCCTCCTTCCCAGATCCCTGACACTTTTAATTGGTTTATGCAAAAGTATTTGTCCATTAGATATGAGGCATTTAATGTTTTGCGTTTCAAAATACCTGTTTGTTTGTTTTTTTCATTTTCCATATTAGTTCACACTTGCCAACATAAATCCATTTTCCAAACCACTTAAAAAAGAGATTTTATGTGTAAGTGTAATAACAGCTCAAAAAAAATTATTTGCTTTCTGTTGGGTATTGCTGAATTAGCCAAATAATAGAATAAAAAAACATGGATGGGCACAGTAAAATAGCAGGATCTCTATCAGCCTCTCTAATTTCCATTAGAAACGCAGAAGATCATTTGCACTAAAGCTGATTATGCATCATCTGAAGCCCAATGAGGACGTTTGGCTGGATCCAACTCCCTCACATATCCAAACCTGGAAAGACACGTCTGTGTGTTTGGCAGCAACACAGTTAGTCCACTTGGGTGGGATTGCATTTCAGGTTTAGTGAGAATATTTAATGCCTAGGTGCACATCATCTTTGACCTCATTCGTACCTGTTCGCTCATGTAACCGTAGCTGATGGCTGACTTCCAGCTGTTTGTTTGTTTGCTCTGGAAGTCTGTCTGAATCAGATTTCAGTTCTGCTGATCAGAAAAGACGGACTAATTTAAACCTTTTACTGCTGTGCGAGGGAAGCGGGACTCAGAGAAGTATTCTATTATAAAAGACCTCTGCTCCCGCTGCCCTCCCTCTTCCCAGAAGTACAGCCATCTTCCAAGAAGCAGCGATTCTATCTTCCCTGCTCTCCAAATGAAGGTCTTCTTAATCAGCAATGCTGTCTTTTATCTTATTTGTTCTGCCCTTTTCTTATAAAATCATTTGTAAGAAGCAGACTTCATGTTCTCAGTCTGAGCCATTGAGAGCTCAGAATGTGCTCCAGAAACAAATCCCACACAATATGCCTTCTCAGTCATCTTAAGCCAACAATAAGCCACTGGCACAGATTCAGTCCATTGAATTCGATAATGCTCAGGATGGGAGCATACATTATTTATATGCCCTCATAATTTGGAGGGTTTCTTTTTTCAAAATTTATCATACTAGGATTTTCCCCACTTTTGACAAGGCTTTGAAACCAAAGTGTGCTGAGAGAAAGGGCGAGACAGCCAGAGAACGACAGCTTTTTGCTTATGTTCACAGGCTGATGTGGGTACATTAATGAGTGTACCACTCAAACGAACAGATTAATAAATAATCAGTCATCAGTCTGCAAGGATTAGTTCAAAGGCTGTCATAAGAAAGGGTCTAGGCTTGTTTCCACATGAGAAACAACTATGATTTATTCAGTTCTCTTACCTTTAGCTCACACTGCTTTGGAAGTGAATCAGTAGATTCCAATGAGAAACGCAAGAAAAGGACAAAAATAGTTTTGACAAAAGAAGAATTGGGCCGCACTTGTTCCCGGCACTTGCAATTAAAAGAAGTGAAGGGTTTTTATGGATGTTGGGTGGAAGCCATGCAGATTTATCGGAAACTCGTAGTCTGTCGCTACTGTTGCTGCCAGTTTCAGTGAACTATGCCCACATTGCTGGAGCATTTGAGCACAAAGTGAGTACATGGACAACAAACATTAGTGTAATTGCATTTCTGTGTTGTTAATCACCCATGGTGGCAAACAACCTTTGAGTCACACCATAGCTTCTCACAGGAGGAGCAGATGGAGTTACGGCCACAAACATACTAAATCTGCGCCCACATAAAGCTTTCTGCGTGCCTCAGAATTGGAAACACAGTTCTACACACCTCATGTCCCATTGCATGTCCAATTACTGTACATTTTGGCTAATTTGATCAATTAACACATTTTACCATATTTAAAACATTTAAAAAATCAGTGCAGAAAGGTTGCATGTTCAGTGTGGGCAGGTTAACTGACTTGGTCGAATGAATTTCGGTTTACATGACAATGATATACTTGTGTTTTTTTAAACGTTTCATGTACAGATGACAATATTTGTTGAAATGAACCCTGTTCACATGGATGCGTGAAAACAACTAAAAGTATTGCATTATACATGCCAGGCCAGTAGTTGGCGATGCCACTATAAATGAACTCGCACATGCATATAGACTGAAAATGTAATATGTGTGTGCATGTCATGACATCATCGTTTTCACAGATTTGTGTTTTTAGAATTAACGTGGAGACAATAACAGTATTGTTTTCAAAAATGTGTGCTTTAAGTATGTGTTTTCGGGATCCCAAAATGCCAATCTTGTGTAAATGAGTGGATCTTGTGTTTTTCAAACAAGTTTCCTGAACATGATGTGATGACTCCGCCCCCAAACTCCTGCTGTTTTTGGAGCTGTTGCTATATCAGGCTAGTCAAGTTTCTCAAACAAACCATGTGCAAAAATGCGACATTTGAACAGTTTGTAAAACAAAATTCTAATAAGTCATATCATTAAAAATCCTGTCAGCTCAAGAAGCCATTTATTTTGAAGGCAATTGTTCCACATATTGATTTCGCTGTGATGAAAAACAACAACAAAATCAATCCATGAATGGCTTATTATGGCTGTTTCTGCATATAAAACTTGGAAAGGAGAAAGTATTTAACATTCATATAATATACAAATCACCATTAAAATTATAACATACCATTAAAAAAATAATAATACGAAACTGCATAATGCATTTCATTATCTATTTCTTTTTTTTTTTCTTTTTTCTTTGTGAAATAATTTCAGCATTTAAGTAGGACAGTGGTTCATGAGCTCATGCATCAGTTTCCTCTTCAGGACGCTCCATCTTTGCTTTTCTGGCAATTTAAAAGCTTTAATACTTGGGACACAGCGTGACATATCACTTTGCGCCAGGCTAAAATATATTTCAGATTGAATTTGTTACCATACTACCTTTATTTATTTATTTATTTATTTTTTGCGGAAAGGGTCTGGCCTGTAAAGTAGAACTGTGTTAAATGATTTTTGCTCCCTTCCAATGTCAATACTATTAGCAGAAATTCCAGGGAGGTGTTCCAAGGCAGTAAATGAGTATAGCTGTAGATGCTGGAGATGTGGAACTGGATGGAGGCCTGCATGTGTTCCTCCTCCACTGGTCGCAGAATTAAAAGTTGCCTGATCTTCTCACAGGTGAAACGTCATTCCAGCTCCACTCTCTCCACATCTTGCCTGATTATTCACAGTTCTTCCTGTGTGATGAATTTCTGCTTGAGCTCCACACACCTGCAGGAGACTCTCGCCATCCTTGGTGTTCCAGGATTGTTCTGTGAGCGATGTATCGTGCGCTAAGTTTTGTGTGAAGAGTCTAATGTTTACAACTAGTCATATTTATGGCGTGTTAGTCGGATTAGCACGTGGAAGTTGTCACAACCAGATCTCAGTGATGTTTTGAGTAAAACCTCCAGTTACATTTGATTGTGTATATTGGTTTCAAACACCTAATTCAAAGCTTATATTCAATTTTGTGAATTCTGCTTTTCAAACTAAAGTTGCATTAACAACATGTATGTGTACAAACTATCGTGTCAACAGTTAAATAACACTGAAATACACTAACATTCAAAAGTTTTGGGTCATTTAAAAAGAAATTAATACTTTTATAGAGTAAGAAAGTGAAATTGAAAGTGACAGTGAAGACATTTGAAATGATACGGAATTCAATACTTCAAATAAATGCTGTTCTTTTGAACTTTTTTTATTAATCTGTGAATCCTGAAAAAATAAAAAAAATGTATCATGGTTTTCACAAATAATAATAATAATAGTAATTATATATATATATATATATATATATATATATATATATATATGTGTGTGTGTGGTGTTCAGCACAATTGTGTTCAACATTGTTAATAATCATGAATGTTTCTTGAGCAGTAAATCGTCATATTTTCATGATTTCTGAAGATCATGTGACACTGAAGACTGGAGGAATGATGCTGAAAATACAGCGGAGCATCACAGAAATAAATTACACTTTAACACAGATTCACACAGAAAACAGCTATTTTACATTGTAATATAACTGTTTTCCCCGCTGTGTTCACAATAAAAATAAAATAGACTTCTTTCAAGAAATATGTTAAAATATTACTGTGTCCAAACATTTGAATGACTACACACATTCAGACATAAGGGAAGTATACCGCAAAAAAATAAAAAAGAAGTAAACGTTGAACAGGACCCTAATTTGCATAAAATGTACTTTCATATAACCTAACAACAATTAAATTTTAGTCACACAAAAAAAAACAAAAATAACAAAATAGAAATGTGCAAAACAATTGATACAAGAGTGCAGAATTAAACCCATCTGTCTTTTATTTACTGATTGAATGGTTTTCATTTAGTCGGAGAAAAAAAACAAAAACATGTTGAGGTTTCCAGTGAGGCACCCGAGAGAGAGAAAGAACTTCCCTTAAGTAACCAATCTGTATCCTGTGATGGCAAAATGGAGTTATTTAGGAGGTAAGCGTGTCACAACAGCTTGCTGTAATCCTGTTCCTTTTTGTACATTTACAATGACCTCCAATGAAATGAACAGATGGATGGCTGCATTCTGTTCCTGAGATGGCAGCAGCAGATAATGCATTATTTACTCCTGCTGTGACACTATATTTGTGGACTGGACTGAAGAGAGATGAATTATAAGCGTGGATTAGTGATATCAGTTAACATGGACTCAGACATTTTGAGGAGCCTATGTAAAACAGATGCCAGCTGTTATCTTCCAAATCAGTCCGGGTTAGATGAAAGATGGGCGACTTTCAGTCTGTGCTTCTCCATTTGTCAGTGAGAAAGATATACCTGCACCAGGTCTACGGTGCATGAAGGACATGTGCCATGACACAGCGCAACACAAGTAGATCACTCCCATTATAATCAACACAGGTTCAGTCCACAGACAAAGCCAGTTAGTCAGACTGAAATGCATTTGCTTTATTTACATTTAAAGAGAAAAAGATTTTTTTTCTGTGCACATTTAATCACATTGATACAGCAAAAACAAGAAATCCACACATACATCACAGTTTGTGATTGATTTGACAAAAATCAGGAAATTAGTTCTGTTATATCCAAGCTATATAAATATACAAAAATCAATAATTATATTTATTAATATACTGTATATATTTAAATAACTTTCTTTCTTTCTTTTGTCATTTATTTATTTAGATTTATTTAAATTAGCTTGGTACCGTTTTACAAAAAGAAATAAAAGCATAAAAATAAACAAAACAAATAATACAAATAATAAAATAAAACAATGAAAGTTGTATCATCAACAGTTATTCATTTGTTGAGAGGTGCTGTTTGCTTCCCTTGGTACTGTTTTGCAAAATGTATTCAATTATATACTTAACTTCCAACCCATTTATATTTATTTATTTGCCTTTTTTGTTTGTTTGTTTTATGTGGTTGTGCAGTTTTATGTATTTGCTACTGTCAGGAATTTCCTAAGTCAGGAATTAATTATATAAATTATATATGTATTATATATTTAACTTTTATACACCAATTACACCAAAACCAGTTCTGTGTTTACGTCCATAGGCCTACAGGTTTACATAATCTATTTTGTTTTTAATCATAACTATGTAACAAATCCATCCATCCGTTCTCTATCCCCTATGTGGACAAATCCCTGCGTCTCAGGCTGAAGGCAGGGAAACAGCCCGGATGGATGGCCAGTCTATATGTAATAGGAATATCACATATTATTCCCGTTCAAGGTCAGTTAGTTCATTGTTAACATACTGGTTTGATCCTTCCAGCATGACATGCATCACAGCGTGACGTCAGTCACTTCCAGTGTAGATCACTCCATCCTCCACACAGAGGTGAGTGAAAGTTTGAGATGGCCGAAATCCAGATACAACGGTGAGTCAACATGAAGCTTCCGCCGCGGCTGAGAGAGAGTTTTGCAGCGCTGCACACGTCACCCACCTCTATAAACAAACCAAAGACTCCAGCTTCACCTTGACTGCCAGATCTCCCCTGAACCCGTCCCATTTCCAAAAGATAACATTTATAAAAGTGACGAGTCCACATTTACTTTGAATGAATCTCTGTATGAGAGGGAGATTAGATTATATCTACGATGGAGAGATAGTCTGTTGGAGAGCTTGTTATAAAACCCAGGAGTGAGATGATTTGCATGCCACTTGTGAAGCCAGTGACAAGCCTTTGAAGAGTGAAATGGATGGGCTATTAAATATGAATCATTTGGAGTTGTCACAGAGAACTGCAGATGAAAGATCTGTGTCAGTGTGATCTGCTCATTTAAACTCTCTCTGATGATATTGATTTGACATTTCTGTGTTACACATCAAATCCCCTCAGATTTATAACGCAGGAAATTGCTGGACGATGTAGGGGAATTTTTAGTTACATTAAACAGCATACATGTGTGTTTGCTTTGCAGTATTATATACCGTGCCGATGTAAAACTACACTCGTTTTCCAGTTTTCATTTTGAACAGGCTCTGTCAGAGACAGCTATCATGTGAGCCATAGGGAGTCTTGATGGGGGTCCTGAAGTTATGTATGGAGTTTAAGTTTATTTTTATAGTGTTGATTTACAGCACGCTTTAGATGGATATTGTTTATTTTCTTTAACAGCTACAATCAGGGGTTGTCATTTTATAGCTTTAGACACATTCATAAACCTCTGGCCACCTAAATAATGTGTGTGTGTGTGTGTGTGTGTGTGTGTGTGTGTGTGTGTGTGTGTGTGTGTGTGTGTGTGTGTGTGTGTGTGTGTGTGTGTGTGTGTGTGTGTGTGTGTGTGTGTGTTGTGTGTGTGTGTGTGTCTGTGCGTGCGTGCGTGCATGTGTGTGTGTGTGTGTGTCTGTGCGTGCATGCGTGTGTGTGTGTGTGTGTGTGTGTGTGAAAGGCAGAGATAGATGCTCTAAAACATTTAACATTGGCATTAAACACATTATTGTTTGGAAATAAAAAATGAACAGAAGGAACAGGGGTTGTTCAGGGGCTGCATCCTTCAAAAGAGACAAACTTCATGCCTTCGACGGTCAATATATATATAACCCAGTATTTGGGTGTTAGTGTAGCAACATGTTAAACTAATTTGTAAGAGGAACACTATACTGTAGGCTTATTTGCAACCCAGGTTCATTGAAAAAAACATGTACTTGTGGCATAACTTCTTCATGATTCTACATTCAAAATGAAATATGCAGTGAGTGGCACTGTAAGAGAGTTCAATTTTATCTGAAACGGATGGAAGGGAATCATGATAAATTTTATTATGCTGATTGTTGTACATAAAATGGCACTTTGGAAAAAAAAATGCCTGGTGAGTGTTGCTAAAAGGGTAATGCTCTATTATGTTTAAAATAATGAAGCACCTACACTTAACCTGACCTTAAACCTAATCGACAGTGTAAACAAAAGCAAAAGTGAGATGAAACAACCATACCAATTTAGCTTGTTTCTACATGTCTCTTTCATCATGACTTGTTTTTCAGGGGATTCGTACCCAATACTTCACATCACATGTGCAGTTCTTGTACAGGGTGTGCTACCAAGCAGGTTTACTAAATCAGACAACCCAACCATATGGAGCTGGTTATGTATTAGTTTACAGATCATGCACTACGGTAAAGGTGTTTTGAGCTCAGTATTGTGCAAGGAGCCACACTTTGCACGAGGAATACTATAAGCTTATTTGTGTGTTGCTTATTTTTTAGGAAGCTGCCTACTGCATGAAGGCAGCAAACCAGCTTGCTATATTTTCAGCCAGAGCTAAAGAGAGTTGATAATGTACATAAATAAAGGGACTCACTTAGTGATTACAACAGCCCTGAGAGCATTGCCATGTTTTAATAAATGCTCACACAACCCCCACTTATATGAGGAAACAGCAGATAAAACGAGACGGAGAGAAGTACTTTAAATGCTAAATAATGAGTTTGTACCTAGAGAAACATTGACACCCAACCCCAATCCCACATCCTCCACCTTTCTTGTGTCATATCATTAATTTTGAGCCAAACCTGAGAGAATGCAGACATCTTTTTCTCACCTCTCAATTGTTTGAGATAATGCCACACCGGGGCTAGAGTTAAGTGTCAGGTTCGTGCGCTGATTGACTGCTCTGAGAAAATGAATCAATGTTTGCATTTCTTACTGTTAAGTAATTGAGTACTTTATTGTTGTTGTAGGTTTTCTAAAATACTTTGCAAATGGAGGGCCAGATTACCGTAAAATATCTATTGTGGTCTTTTAAGTTATACTGAAATGACAAAGACTTCATGTTGAGAGACCTTTCCTCTCCACTATATTTTACTACAAATATATATTTTTTCCCTGTCCTCAAAAGTCATGGCTTTATTAAACGCTAATCAACCAAGGGCACAGTGCACAAATTGAATATCACAGTTTAATTTCCACATTTGACAGATGCTTTTATACAAAGCAACTTATATTGCATTCAAGCTATTGTAGAAATCTTATCAGCACATTCCCTGAGAATTGAAGGCATGACCTTAGGAATATTATAACTTCATATGACATGCACATGAATGAGTAAATAAAGCTGTATAGTGGGGAAGTCAAAATTTTGTCTGGTTTTCTTTAGAATTCTTAAGATATATTTACTCGAGAAGCAAGATATTAAGTTTTGTTTTCTGACAAATTAATACAAATTTTGAGTTGTTTGCTTAAAAAAAGAATAATAATAATAATCTGCCATATATATATATATTATTATTATTTTTTTTTTTCAGTGTAATATTTAATTTCGGAGCATTAAATCAGTAATTATATATCCAAATTAAATTTGAAAGCCAGCATGTTTAACATTTTTTAGACCTAAACTACAAGTGTTCAGGCTCCTGATTTTGTTTATCATGTATTAACAACAATTAAAAAAAAAGATCAATAGTTCAGATTTCAATTTACATAAAGACATTCAATAATTTAATAATGGAAATAAAAATAGTAATGTCACTTTTAGCTTAGTTTTTGAGTTCTGTTTTCAGTTAAATAAAATATATTTTTATTGTTTCACATTTCATTAGTGATTTAACATATTATTAAAACATAAGGAGTGTTGCTTTTTTGTTTCTCTACCTTAAGCAAATGTCAAGTTGTGCTCATTTGACTGGAAAAGGGTGCCTGGAGGGTGTTGACTTGCTTTATAAAGGTGTGGGGCGTTCAGAGCAAACACAAATATAAAGTGGATGTGCAGTTTCAACAGCTCAGGTGAAGTGAACATCACAGCTTGAGTCATTGTGTTATAAGTGGACGCAGTGCCTCACCTTACTCAGGTAACTGTTGACTTAGAGCAAAGTGTTTGAAACAGCTACTTGGAGCACTTTGTCTGCTGACAGAGAGAAACGTGAGACTCTATTCCTCTCTCTCACACACACACACACACACACACACACACACACACACACACACACACACACACACACACACACAAACACACACACACACACACACACACACCCACACACACACGTTCAGCCTTACTGAAGACTGTGAATGTGGACAAATAGCTTTGTTTTACAGACAGTGTATGAGCTAAAGCTAATATTACTATAGCCTATTGTAATCTCCGGCAATGCTGGAGCACCTGGCTCATTTTCCATAATTAGCAGCTTTAGTTTTCTTACTCTTTTGGTGCCGATAACTAACATTGTTCTGAGATCAGCACATGTCTGGCTGCACTCCATCACGGCGGTTTGTTGAGAGCTCTGTCAGTAACTAGCTTGTCTCTGTGTACACAACATGTCACTGCAGACTATAGCTGAATCAAACAGTATTTGTGACATCATTTTAATTACTCGTTCACCATTCTTGGCTGGTGGAGTGAAATACTGAATCCCTAACAATTTTTAAGTAATAGCGAAAAACTAATTTCTTTCGATACTACTTAACTTCATCATAAATAAAAAAAAAAAAAAAATTGTCTTTCTCTTTATTTATTCATTCTCTTTCTAGCTTGTACTTATTTGAACAATGCCTAAAACTTGGTATTATGAGCACTGCCTGTGTCTGTTTGGCTCTTTGAGAAGAATCGCCTTGGATTGTAAGTCGCTTTGTATAAAAGCGTCTGCAAATGAACAAATGTAAATGTAAATGACAATAGTCACAAAACTATAATTTGTTATTGTCCCTCCTTTTCTTTAAAAAATAGCCAAACTCTGGATTAGTGAAGGGCTTACAATCAGTGATAAGATACTATTATAGTTTATTTATTTATATATTTATTTATTATTATTAATCAGTTTTTACATTTTTATATTTTCTGTTTCATTTTAAATTTGAAAGTTTTTGTAATTTGGTTATGCATTTTTGTCATTTCTTATATATATATACTATATATATAACTTTGTCTCAGTGACAGTGCAATATCATAGTCAACAAAACCCTCAAAATATGAAGAAAAATAAGAAGAAAGAAAAAAAGAAATAAACTGATGTAAGTGCTTTTGTAAAACAATAAGCTTTACATTTCTTTGATTTAAAATCCTCAAAACATTAGCCCTATTCACTTCGATTGTCAATCCCTCACTGTAACCTTGATTTCGGCTTCAAAACAAAACAAAACTAAACTAAACTAAAAAAAAAAAAAAACAAGGACAAATTATATTTTTGATAATAAACAGTATGAAAGTTCTACAGACTTGGAACAATATGAGTACATTATCAGATTCTCAATTTTGAGTGGCCTTTTCGTTTAAGTAATTAAAAGGAACAGCCTTTCTTTTTTCATAGAGTGACTTCAGTATAGGGCAATATTTATTTATTTATTTGAACTGAATTTCAAGTAATTCAAATAGTGATTCCACAGCTTTATTAATTAATTATTTCTCTGTTGTGATTAGAGGACAGTGACAAACACTTGCCCTAATCTGCTTTATCGTTTGTGAATATAACATATCAGACTAAGTTTAATAGTATCTAAAAGTTATGTTAAGTTATCAATCTAACAAAAATGTATGCCTTTTTATGATTGCATGATTAGAGGAAAGTTGTGTATAACCGAGATAAACAATTTGGATATTAATTAATAGGATGGTACCCTGTGACTTCAAGCTAAAAATGATATTTCTCAGCTGAGAAATGTCTTTTGTGGCAGAGTCACATAACCGCTGTTTTGATGGGCTCACCAGCTCCTCTCCAATAATAAGATCCCGTCTGCAGGTGCTGTATGCATGAGAGCTATCATTTGGATTATATCAGGTGCGCATCGGCTCATTTCTCATTCATTTAACTAATAAGCTAGAAGATTTTTCCACAAGATTGCCTTTTAAACAAGTATGAAGCCTTGAGGAGTCACCATGTGCATGCATATCACAGTTTGTGTGAATTGTGAAACAGTCACTAGAGCATTAAATCCTCATTTTAACAAGAACAAAGAATGCTTCACCTTTTATTTTAGCAGGCTGCTTGTTTACTGGTTTATTCTTCACTAAATTCGTCGTCCGGGTATGTAAATGTGTCTGTGACCCGTGCACTCAATGCAGACTAAAAACAATACTATCGCCTGTTTATCATTCGATTCCCTGCTTCATTAACATCATGACTTTTGTATAATCCTTGTTTCCATGACAACTGCTGCCTCTCCAGCAGAAAACAATAAGTCTGTCACTGTGATTAAGAAAAAGAAATTGATGAAATGTGAAAAAAAATCAACCCGGGTTAAACACTTTCTCAGGTGTGCAGCTTTTTTATGTCTTGTTTCTAAAGATACACACGTTCTTGGAAGCAGGAACAGAGAGCAGAAATAGCTTAGTTTCGGCTTCCTTCTTCAGAGTGAGACATGCTTTCTAATCATACGGCAGCATTCTCGGTTCCTGACATATGCTTCTTTCATCTGTTCACTTCAGTAATCTCTGGTTCGCTTATGATCTCACTGTTGTGATAATCTTTTCCTCATTGTAATTTTCTCTCTCTCTTTTTTTTTCTCTCTCTTAAAGCTTGCATAATTTGTGGCTGTGATAAATTACAGTGTGACTGTCCTCAAGGGGCCAGAGGAAAAGTCTTAGTTAAAAACGACAGATTTGTGCTGTCTTTAATGAGCTTTCCGTCAGAGTCAACAGGCATTGGGGGAATTTTCTACCTTCTGTTTGGTCTCCGTAAAATACTCTATAATTGCTATAAAGTGCTATTGTATGTAGATTAAGACATCATATCTAATTAAAGATAAAAACAGACAGTCGTTCATTTTCCAGACTGAAACAGATGCTTTTCAAAGTGCTGTGGAATCAGTAATAAACAGTCATGTTTTAATGTAATAATACAGTGTGTTTGATGACAATGTTATATTTCTTAATTATTTACAATGATTATTACTAAGGGGAATTCATTACAGAATAACATGTAAATGTGCAAATGAATTAAATATTATATAATATTCTTTTATAAATATCTTTATTAATATATATTATTAATGATAGAAAATGGTATCAATATAAATAAATACTATTATTTATAGACAGATTAATAGATTTAAAAAGCAACATATGAATCTATTTGCATTCCTAAAAATAATACAGAGCAGCTGTTACTCTTTCATTTACTGGTCAACATCGATTTAACTTGTTACATATCTTCCCATCTAGGGCTGGGGAGTCAGTAACAAAGAAATGAAAAAAAAAAAAAAAAACTATGTTAATTTTGGACCTTGAGTACTATCCATGGATTTAACTACAAATTAATTTGTAATGAAAGTGACTCACATTCTTTGATTTCCACCAGCTCTTTTGAACTCCTGCTGCAAAACAAAGCTACCTATGTGCAAACTACTCAACCATTGCCTCCTCTCACATTCCTTTGAAGAAGAATCACGCCTATCAACTCATTTTCCCCGCAGTTAAATATTGTGTACTTGGGACAATCGTCTAGGATTGCAATTGTGTTAGCAGCATCGGTAGTACAATACCGCAGAGAAGGGGCAGACAAAACCCTTTTTAATTACGAGCGCTCTCTCAAGCACTGTCAGGCAGTCAAATGAAAGTCAGAGGACGAACTAACCCACAGTCTTAATGTCATAGATTATGTAACGTCCCCTTGTTTCTCAGTGCTTTCCTCACTCTTTCTCTGTTGATGAGATCTGTTGACATTTCGCTCCCCAGCCTCTTAACTACTGACCTGCTAATTCCATTAAATCATACTTTGAAGTCCTGAGAGAAGAGTTTCTCATTGCTCAAAACCCTCAGAGAGGTGCTTTAACGCAGCTCTTACAGGCTCTGATATAAGAGAGAGCAAAAAGGGCAAGCAAATCTGTTTCTTGCTCAGTATAGAGGACTAATGTGGCTTAAAAACCTCACTGTGTCTTGATTCAGTCTAGATGTGGCAGCCAAGCAACTACCATTGAGATGAATTTTGGAATTTGGAACAGGACCAGCAGCAACTACAAATATATATATATATATATATATATATATACACTGCATAGTACATCAGTATTCTGTGAACACAAGTTCATAAATTCATAATTATTCCACTCTAAATAGTCAAGTCTGAGGAGAAGTTATAACAGATTTCTCCTTGCCTTTCTTGAGCTGTAATATTGACCTTCTCACGTTCCTTAAGTATTGTATCTTTCGTCTGAACATAGTCATTAAAGAATTATGCATCATAACACTGTAGTGTATTTTGCTGGACGCTTCAGGCATGGGAGTGTCTTGAGCAGGTGTGAACCTCTACAGTGAGAACTGAAGGTTTGAAGAAGACTGACTCATTACAGTGGTAAGAGCATCTGAGTCCAAACATTGCTCTAATCTTCATTTTTTCTCAAGCATGTCACTACAGACTGTTGCCAGCTAGGGACTAATGATATTACCGCTGAGTAAAGCTTCATCTGAGAGAGCCAACAAAGACAAAAGACACAAAACCCTGGCAGAACATTCTCTCTAATACACTCTGAGCCTTCACATACCTTTTTTATTGAAATTGATTGCTTTGCATTGAAAGGTAAAATATTCCTGATCACGTCCTACGTACCTTCAGCTCACAGAAAAGATCTCTTTAAAACTGAAACATAATTCACTATGATTTAAAGTGACATCCATACACAGTGGATAAATGTAATATATGTTCAGAATCCAGGACGTTGTGTTATATAGCTGACTCATTCTACTGATTACGAAAGAAGAGCAGGTCTGTTAGTTGGCAGCAAAGAAACCAGGCCATTTTGAATCACCTGTACTTACAGAAGATCATGTGATCTTGAGAGGCCAAATGCTTGACTATGGTTTTAACATGCATTTCACATCTGGATTGTAATCCAATGCTCCTCCAATGTGATCGGATAGAGATTGGATGCATTTGCACCTCGCTCTCAATATGTTCAAGTGCTGTCCTTTTGAAATCTGATCACTAAAATCGCACGCTAATGTAGGTGTACAGGAGTCCTGGGCGTTGCTATCTGACAGATGATGACGTTCATGCGTGCGGACGGTTGGCCAGCACTCTGAGAGTAATGTGCAGGGAAGCTGGCACTTCATCATTCCACCGACCACTGGGAAATCTCAGCCGGAGAAAGAAAGTGCAACGGAAAGATGAATGACTTCATCACACTTTCCAAGATATTTAATGCTCTTTCTGCTCTTGGTTTTTGTTCAGAGAGCTCTCAGAAGCTACTTTAGATATTCACAACAGACAGTTATTTCACATAAATAATTTTGATTAATCCTTGACAATGTCCCAACATCTTTGCTGAATACTAAGAATAACATAAGACTTGAATATGAAGGACATTGTGGGTTCTTTAAAGTAGCAGGCAATTTTGGCAAAGATTGTGATGCCTTTGGTCTAGAGACTGAAGCTTGGTGATCAACAGCCGTCCCGAAGAATACATCCAAATGTACTGAAGCTTGTTCAGGAAGCAGTCGTGGCCTCTTCAATCTTCAAATTGAAATCTCATTAAAATATATTTGGTGGAATTGAAAAAAGCAGTTGCAATGTGAAAACTAAAGATTATCATTGATATGGAAGCATTTTCAAGAGAGGATTGGGCTATGATTGCATTAGAGAGGTTTAGTGGAGGTTATAAAGAATAAAAGATCCTGCACCAAATTTGGAGGTTGAATAGTTTTGCACATGAATGATTAGAGACATTTTTATTATTATTATAATTTTCTTTTTATTTTATTTCATTTTATTATCAAATTTACATTCTCAGAATCACTCAAATGAGTGCTAATGAACTCTCTATAATAATTGACTGATGCCTTTGTTAAATATTTTTTATTTTGATTTTGTTCTCTGCAGCAAAAAATCTTGCAGGTCAAAGGGGCTGAACAATTTTGATGGCAGGTGTATATGTAAAAGAAAAAAAATAATTCAGATTTTGCCCCTACTCCTCTAGTGATGCCCTCAGCAGAAACTCTACCTCTAGCCTTTGTACATGTTTTTCCAGGGTAACAAAACTATAAGATTGGTTTAACACATGAAGTAAGATGGAGCCAAAATATTAGCAATGGAAATCTGTCTCCAAATTCTTGAAATAGCACCATATGAGGGGCAAATATTGCTTAAAGGATACTCTGCTATAACAAAAGCACAAAATGCAGTGAAGGACTTATCATCAGCACTGGCCGTTCAGTGTGACTCATGTCATGACAAATCAGGAGAACATATTGCTCATGCATAAGTATATTTATACCCTATTTATCAGACAGGAGATGAACTTATGTGCACTTCGGTGATCTGACAGAGCAAAAATTTATAAATCTGCATGCTAACACAATGGCAGGAACATAAGGAACTTTAAAATGAATGGAGATAATGGGTTTGTTGTGCAACTGGCTATTAATTGTCAGGTGTGGATAGCGGGTAGCTGAATACCAGGAGTTGGTGCAGGATAAATCATTGGGCCGGAGGTGGATGAGTACAAAAATAGAATTTCAAATTCCACAGAATTCCAAACCATTTATTTTTTTATCAGTAAAGTGATAAAGCATTTAAAAAGAAGCACCTTTAAAGCAGTCATTCACCTTGCAGCGCTTGCTTAGGAGTGTGTGATAAAAAGCTTATTAAGTAATTCATACTAATGCACTAAGGCCTCAATCATGACAATGGCCATATTGAGGATGTGTAAATTCAATTTATAAAGCACAATCCTGTTCCAAAGAAACCTGCAGCCATGTGCACACACAAAAGCTAAATGGGAGCTATCAAACCACCCTTTGGGACAAATCCACATTCATACACACGCACACACTTTTGTGAATAAAACATCCTGGGCATTGCAGATGGAGGACGACGTACTACCTTTCATTATGTGGCCACCCCATGTGACACCATACCACCTCAGTCTTTTCTTTTTTTCACTTCAATATCTCCACCTCCTCTCTGGGCCGACTCAGATGCGTAGCAAGTCGTCGGGAGGAACTGTCAGCCTGAGCAAACAGCATCTCACTCAGAGAAGCCCACCACCTGTTTTTCCCTACAAAAAATCCATGCAGGAAGAGTGGAGATGGAGACTGCAGAGCACTACAGGGAAGATCTCACCTCTAATTTATCCCAGGATAAGACTGAAACTGCACGCACAAGGGCCGCAAAGCTTTCCAAACTCTGAAGAAAATACATTTTTGGATGCGAGTGTTGGAATTTCAATGCTTATTAGCAGAGCAGATCGTGTTCTGTGGAAGATCCGAAAATGAAGGGTTTTAGATTTGATGAAAAATTCCACTCAGTTTAATTCATTGAATAGATTTTATGATACAGAACTTCCCAACCATGTACATAAAGTACAAATTAAGAGAAAAATTATATATATATATATATATATATATATATATCGGTTGATATTGGTCAGGGGTCAAAGCATAATGAGAGACCCATCAGTGTCACCATAAAACACAATGCGGAGTAATATTTCTCAATTTTAACCCACTTTTAAAAGGGTTCCCCACCCCTCATTGAATCGACTGCCTAACCAGCGCCGCCGTCGCCTGTCCCTGACAAACAAACAAACAGTGGCACGGTTCTCTTTTCACAGCTCAGTGCTTGCTGAAGCGTAGCCTCCTCTCCTCCTGCCTCTGACAGCACACTTTCATCCTGTCTGCACATGTGAGTGACATTAAATGGGTCTCGCGCAGTGGCTTTAGAGATGCCAGCCGGACCGTAGACAGTCATTTCCATTCCCTGTAGTTTTCCTCATCTTCTCACCTCACGGTAATTTCCCTCATTTGCATTTTGCCACAACCAAACATCCCAATCGTCTCACCGGGCATTCGCTTCTACTCCACAACCATGTCCTGTCTAACAAGAATATATAGTTCCATTAAGCCCTAGCTGATGAAAATGATTATTTAATCATTTTATTAAGCCACTTTAATTGAAACGGTGTGATAAATGGTTGAGAGGGCCCTGCGAGTGGAGAGGGTTAATTGGGAGCTCGTGTGGTGTAGTTCACCTTGACTGCTTCCTGTCGGATGGAGACGATCAGGTGCCAAGCTGAGGAAGCAGCACAGCTGGTCATTCAAGGCCAA
This sequence comes from Carassius carassius, assembly GCF_963082965.1. Lineage (NCBI taxonomy): Eukaryota > Metazoa > Chordata > Actinopteri > Cypriniformes > Cyprinidae > Carassius > Carassius carassius. The sequence continues at coordinate 2,109,234 of NC_081796.1, read as the reverse complement.
AACCATCAAATACTCCTGTCCAGCACATCCTTAAAGAGATACTGGATATTCAAAGAAGAATCCCTGAGTATTTCAGCAGATTTTAAAAGTTCATCATCAGATTTATTTATGTATTTGTAATTTTTTTTAATGATTTTCAGTAGTATAGAACAGTCTTTGTCAAAAGCATTTGATGCATGTGTCCTAAATTCAGGGTGGTTGCCAGGACATTTACTAAGTTGTTCTAAGTTGTTGTTATAATGGTTGCAAAGCCTGATATTCTAGTAACTGGATATGTTTCGGATTGTAAATTTACAGGATTATATATATATATATATATATATATATATATATATATATATATATATATATATATATATATATATATTACAGTTACATATACATATATACTGTACATAAGAGACCACTTGGCAATTGTGGATTTGGGTAAAATCTGTATATATATATATATATATATATATATATATACACACACACATTACAGACCAAAAGTTTGTAAACATTACTATTTTTAACGTTTTTGAAATAAGTTTCTTCTGCTCATCAAGCCTGCATTTATTTGATCAAAAATACAGAAAAAATGTAATATGTATGATACATTATTACAATTTAAAATAATTGTTTTTAAATGTATTATACTTTAATGATCATTTATTTCTGTGATGCACAGCTGAATTTTTAGGATCATTATCACAGGATCCTTTAGAAATCATTCTAATATGATGATTCATGATCAAAGTTGGAAACAGTTCTGCTGCTTAATATTATTTCAGAACATGTGATACTTTTTTTAGGAAACTTTGATGAATAAAAAGTAAAAAAAAAAAAAAAAAAAGAAGCTATGTTTTTAAAATATAAATATTTTGTAATAACAATATACACTACTGGTCAGTAATTTGGGGTCAGTAATTTTTTTTTCTTCTTTTTAAATAAAATCAATACTTTTATTCAGCAAGGATGTGTTAAATTGATAAAAAGTGATAGTAAAGAAAATATATTATTAGAATATATATTATTAGAAATGTTTTTTTTTTTTATTATTTTGAATAAATGCAGTTCTTTTTAACCTTTTATTGATCAAATATATTAGACAGCAGAACTGTTTCCAACACTCATAATAAATCAGAATATTAGAATGATTTCTAAATGATCATGTGATAGACCGGATGTTACATGTGACACTGAAGCTGGAGTAATGATGCTGAAAATTCAGCTTTGCATCACAGGAATAAATTATTTTTTTTAAGTATATTCAAATAGAAAACTATTATTTTAAGTTGTAATAATATTCCACAATATTACTGTTTTTTCTGTATTTTTAATCAAATAAATGCAGGCTTGATGAGCAGAAGAAACTTCTTTCAAAAACATTTAAAAAATAGTAATGTTTCCAAACGTTTGGTCTGTACTATATATATATATATATATATATATATATATATATATATATATATATATATATATATATATTGTAAATGTCATTTAGATTATTATTATTATTTTTAGTTTTTTTTGTGATTGAAACATTATTCCACCAAATATTTATTTCTTATGTATTCTGAAGTTTAAACATTGTAATTTTGTTGTCTAAAAATCTATATAAACATGTCTGAAAACATGGAAACCTTTTTTTTTTTTTTTACGTGTTTGTTATTTTGATCAATTGTCATTTCATGCTCTAAATAAAAAATTTGGAAGAATTATCTAGTTATCAGAGCTTTTTTAGAATAAAACAAATATTAACATATTTCTCTTACCCATACCTATTAAATCCATTAAGTCCCAAGAAAGTGAGAATGTTCCAGTGATCTCTTATGTACAGTAGTTTACAGAATAAACAAAAAATTACATTTTAGTCACATAAATATAAATCATTAATCCAGAGATTCTGATTAATTTCAACTGGTCTCTTATTATTATTATTATTTTATAGCTGTATATATAAGGGGTATATATAATATATAAATCACAGAGTTGCAATGTTGATTGGTTCCCGAATGTTCATCTAAATATCTTCTTTTGTGTTCAGCCGAAGTCATACAGGTGTGGGATGACATGAGGGTGAGTAAATGATGACAATTTTGATTTTTTGACAAAATATCCTTTTAAAAATAAGCCATAGTACGTGACGCACCCTAGCAGGCACCAGTAATGAGCAAACAAACAGAAGCCAGATTACTAGCAGATAGCCACGAATCACATTTATATTGGCTTCATGGTTTTATGTAAAAAGAAAGTGATTGAGGTAATGGTCGTTCATACAATATATCATGCTTAACAAAACTGGTGGTCTTTCTTCTACTGCTTCCTGATTGGCTCCTGTTGCAATCTATTGATCCAATGGGAACTACTTATCATAATTCTCTGGAACGATTTCCAACTGAAACTTCCATTAAAGGAGGAAGGCAAAACGCGCCCGCTTCAATGTTTGTGTCTGTGTAGTTGATGCGATGCCCTGCACAGCCCAACACAAATAATTTGTATTGTAGGAAAGTGACAAAAATAAAGAAATCATCTCGGGGCGCTTTGAAACTGATTAGGAGTAGTGTTTAAGGACAAGATAAATCTTTGTGTTGATATGTATTTCTTCTCTTTTTTTTCTTTTTTACACCCTATTTTCTAGGTGATGTTGAATTAGCATTAGAGGCGAAGAGAGGCTTCCTGTTCTCTTTGCTGTCGGCCATTTTTATTTGACTCTGTCTTTAATGATAAGTGACATTAAAAAAGGATAAGCACTTTTCTAGTCAATGACTAACCGAGGGTCATCCTCCCCAAACAGGAACCACCTTTGCTCCTCTAGAGCTTAATGAATACGCTAATCCTGATAACTATCAGAAACGGGAGGCCATTTTCCTGCCAACAAACGTCTTTTTTGGTGTTATCAAGGGGTTGGATGAAAGAAATAGCGAGTGACCGGGAAGAACCTAAGACAAGCTTTCATGAATAATGAAATGAGAGGAGGAGAGGGGGCAATCTTTCATTCACAGTGCCCTATTACACAGATAAAGTGCCTTTTGAGGTGCATTCTAATGCGCCAATATAATACGAAACATGAATGGAGTAAGAGGGATAATCACCAGTGCTTCTTTTCATGTTCCGGTGGAAGGACAAGCACCGAGTCCCTTTGTTCTCTGGAATGGTGGGACGCTGTTGAAGAAAAGCATCTCTGATTTTAAGGATATGTTTAATAGACTGTGGGGTATAGCTGTCATGTCAGGAGAGCATCCCAGCATGCAGTTTAGCAGCGGGGACGTCGCTGTTTTGTGCTTGTTCTACACAGCAAGGCGTCTTGTGTGTTGAAGTTGGCGTTGTTAGACACGGAGCCGAGGGCAGGCGGTTTAGGTGGTTTTTTACGTGTTATGAATCAGCCTTCTGACTATGAATAGAACAATGACTGGAGAGAGAGAGAGAAATGTGAGCAAGGGATGACCGTTTGTTTTTATGTGCACATAGGTGTTTTAATGGTTTTTGGGTGTATTTTATGCATATGGAAGCAAATGAGTGGACCATGGAAATGGTTCACGCCAAGAACAATAACTAAAAAAATAACTATATTAGCATCCGCACCAATGGACGATATTGTTCTAACACAGTTTTGGCATCTGCCACTTTAAATTCTCAAGCTCTTTAAAGTCAAGTGTTTTATTTTTCATGTGCAATAAAAAAGTAATTGCAGCATCAGTATAAGTCTGTTGTGGACTTTTAGTCAGTGTAGCACCATATTTATTTATTTGACAAGAGTAAAGGTTGTGAGGGACTGAAGTGCAGTGTGTTCGATGGATTGTACCATTGTTTAACAACATACCGTTTATCAGCTGACAAAACATATTTCTGAAAAATACAAAAATTAGTAATCAAAAACTGCAACAGTTTTGCAATTTGTACCAAGAATGTACAGTATGTCTATGCCTTGGAGCCTCATTTTCATCCATATTAAATTCAATAAGGTGTCTGACCTGATTAAAGTCTATTAGAATGATTATTAATGGGTTCATGATTGAAGTTATCTTCTTTGGGCCATAAGTGTGTTTTTATTAAATATTGATTATAAATCAACCCATATGTCATTTAATACTGTAAAGTATGGACCCTTTTCATATTTCTGGGGTTTAAAAATGCGGACGTTTGCTTTGACGCTAATGTGGTGCCAAGAACTTTTCCATTTCAAAGAGCGTTTAATAAATTTGAAAGTTGACGTGGATTTTAGCATTCACACACTTTAAGATCAAATCTGTGCATACAGCCATTTTATAAATGAGACCCATTATAAGAGAGAATATAATGTTTTACTCTGACATCTAGAAATAGCTAGGAAGAAATTAACATAACTTTGACCTCAGATAGTAGAAAAACATTGAAAACGTTTGTTATAGCTTACTATTTTATATTGAATGCAAAAAAAAAAAATAACATGTGATAATTATGGTTTATATTGTGCTCATTGTGCATTGTTTTAACCTTAACAACAGAAAGAAGATGAAAGCACACTTTCTTATTTCCATTTGGCACATAGTGAGTAAACAGACTACTTATACAAAATAGACAAAATACTTTTATGAAAGCAAAGGCACAATCCATGTTGCATTTTAATAGCTGAACTTTTGTCAGAATGAAATTGAATGCAAGAATAGTATCTGAAGTGTCCTTGTTGTGTTCACAGTCCTTGTTTCAATAATACTGTTTCGCCAATAATAATGAAAACCAATGACTGCAGTCCTTGACACATCAAGCAATCATACGACATATTACCAGAGAAACAAAGCAAAAGTAACTTTGTTGTTGTGTAAAGTCATAATTAATTACGGACAACATTAATCCAGATTTTGGAAGGAGCAATGTCACTAGTTCAAGGAAAGAAGGCTGGAAGCAGGCTGTTCATAAGGTTTGACTGAAAACACCTGTCCACAATTAACACCCTGAAAACATTAATATCCATTTGTCTGCAGCTTTTGAGATTTAATGGGTTTTGAAGTAGCTAAATGTATAAATTGCATTTTTATAAACTTTTAGGTCAACGTGAAACTAAATATTAATAATAATATTTATTTATTTATGTATTCCTTCATTCATTCATACAACACCTGATAATAATATTGCAACTGTGCAAAACTGTCTATTTTTTTTCTAAATCTAAAAAATACAAAATAAGAAAACTCTTTTCTTGGCCATTACCTTCCGTATGAGCCACAGATCTTAACTTTGATATACGTCATCATCTGCCAATTATCAGTTTTTCAAACTAAGCACCGGAGGGTTTCATTGACCCAGAGTGGAGATGCAATATCTCATAAAAACAACTCTGTACCGTGTTACGATAACCATCCAAACAAGCTGCTTTGCCGGTGTTGTATCAATTGATTCAGGCTTAGAGCTCATTTATCAGTTTGTGATCTGCCTTCAGATCAAAGAACAGAGAAACGGCCGACTGGAGGAGAGGCAAGGAGAGATATCATTAATTGGGAGCGTTGCTGTTCTTTGACTACATAAATTGAAGTATGTTTTGTTTTTGCATACATTTATGTTTTTAATTTTTTCCTTCATTTCACTCTCTCCTGGACAAACAAACACATTCGCTTCTTCTGGAGTGGTTATATTTTATTTTCAGAGGCTGAGATGAAGAGCGTGAGCCCTGACAGCTGTCATCCAATTAATCACAACAATCAATGGATGGGACACCTTTTGGAGCCTTTTTCTCACAATTCTGTGAAGAAGAAAAAGTCTCCCACTTTTTACACAAATATAAAACAGCACAACTTTTTTAAACATTTTAGAGCAGCAAATCATCATATTATTCTGATTTCTGAAGATCATGTGACAGTGAAGACTGGATCAATGATGCTGAAAATACAGCTTTGATCAGCAATCAGTTACACTGTAAAATATATTCACAAAGAAAACTGTTATTTCAAATGATAATATTTCATTTTTATTTATTTATTATTTTTTTATTTTTTTTTTGATCAAATAAATGCAACCTTGGTTGGTGAGCAGTAGAGTCTTACCACTCCCAAACCTCTGAACAGTAATGTGTATATAGGACATAATGTATACCTTGTCACAGAAATATGTACACAATATGAAAAATAAACAGCAGAAATAGCATGAGAATTTATGCATGTTTCTTATTGTGTCCATCAGTGGAGACAAACACTTCCACCTATATTTGGAATAACTTTATTTCATGGATGCATGCTTGAGGGGAATACTTTACAGCGCTCTGCATTTGATGCTATGGTGTTGTGTTTGATGTAATTTTGCTTGTTTCTTTGAAACATCTCTCAAGGTGAGAAATATATATATATTATCTCAGTGACACATCAGAATTAAACAGCATCTGGTCTCTAGCCATCGAGAAGACTGGACTAAACTTCATTACAGAGCTGGAATCTGAGGGCTGGACATCACCACTGCAGGTTATCAGTTGTGTTTCGGTGAAACTCACATGTGGAGATGGTGGTGTGAGGCTGTGATGTGTTGAAGTCTTGTAGCGTCTCACCCATGCACTGTGTGAATGCCAACTTTATAATTGGTCTTCCCACTTCTCAGAGCAGACTCGTTTGGCCAGGTGGCCATGCTGAAATATAATGTTTAATGAATAGCCAGATGTTTGATGGAAGTGTGTGTGTGTGTGTATGCATGGCTCTGCAGGACGAAAAAAAAAAAAACCTAGATTAGATTACTTAGAATAACTAGATTTTTTACAGTGCTTCCCGCCTGTGTAAACCTAATTTCTGCAGCTTAAGTAGAGCATGATGCCAGCAATGCAAATATGGAGTTCAAGTCCTCATGAAAACATACTGAAATATGTATATTCGCATCTTACAGTTTACTGGATAAATGGACTTGGCAAGGCTTGCAATGCAGTGGTTAAGATGATATTTGTTTTTTTTTTTACATGTTGATATAGTCTGGTGGAAAAGTTTTTGGGGCTTAACATTTCAGTACTATTCCAATACTAGTTTTTGAAGATAAGTTGGGATAATTAATACCTTTGTCTGGGTATATGAATATTTTAATAAAAGCTGCGTGGCTGCAGGTAGACCTTTGTTTTGAGGATAGCCAACTGACTTACAGGTAGTCCAAAATGCAGCGGCTAGAGTCCTTACCAGGTCAAGAAATTAAAAAATTTAATTACAGTGCATTCAGGCTATCAATTTTTACCCATCATGTGTTCCCGGGGAATCAAACCCCCAACCTTGCGCTTGATAATATGAAAATATGATCATATTACCCAGATTTTACAGTCTCTGTACTGGCTACCTATTAAGTTCCGTATCAGTTACAAATTATCATTACTTACCTATAAGGCCCTAAATGGTTTAGCTCCTGTGTACCTAACCAGCCTTCTACCACGCTACAATCCATCACGCTCCCTAAGGTCACAAAACGCTGGACTTTTGGTAGTTCCTAGGATAGCAAAGTCCACTAAAGGACAGAGGTGGGTAGAGTACCCAAAAACTGTACTCAAGTAAAAGTAAAAGTACTTCTAGAAATATTTACTCAAGTAAAAGTAAAAGTACTAGTCTTGAATAGTTACTTGAGTAAGAGTAAAAGAGTATCGGATAAAAAATCTACTCAAGTAGTTAGTTACTAGTTACTTTGGGTCATATATACTGAGCCTATTTTTATTTAGATATATAGATAAAATGTATGTAATGTATGTGTGCGTGTATAAATGTATATATTTCATCAGCCTTTACTCCAATTTATGTAATTTATTATAAAACCCTGTCTGTTTACTTAAGTAACATATATAGGTGTCATGCATAACATATTTTTAATACGACTGACTTTATATTAAATGTGAATTTAACATTGAAAGTTAATGTGATATAAATATTGCTACTAATCTTTCATTGTTCAGAAAGAGAGCAAATAACATTTACATTATTAAAGATAATTTTCACTGACAGTCTAGATTTCAATCACTCTCAGAAACTCCCATTAAAATCACTGAAACTGTTACACAGTGAAATCAATATCTTAATTAAAGATTCGTACACACATCTGCACTTTGTTTCTGACGAGAGAATTCGCCAGAAAGAGGTCTCCAGTCAGTGAGCGAGTGAAGGAAGCACCGGCATTTTAGCGATGACTCATCTGAACACCTCTGATTGGCCAATGCTTTAATAAGCTCAACAGAATCATGTGTGATTTGTTATAATGCGCAGCGCTGTATAAACGCATCTATCTCTGGCTAAGCGCCAGCAAGCAATCACAGATCTGAATTTAGCAGCTGATAATATGACTCGCTGAACGTACTTGCACCGATGTGATTGTATTAAAATTAATAAAATCTTAATCGGCTATTTTTTGTCTTTTGGAAGCTGCATTCAACTTGACTCCCCTCTGTTATAAGCCTCACACGTACAACAAACTAATGTCACAGTGGTAGTGTACTGTAATCGAATGTAGCCCAAGTTATTACCTGTTAAACAGTAGACAGCACACGCGGTGTTCATCTAATAAGGATCTCCATCGCTAGCAAATAATAACCTTTGCAGATTTCAATTCAGTGCAGTTCCAGCCATGTTTTCAACGCTCTTTCTGTTCTTAAACGTTACAACTCAGCGTGTGCGGCAGGGAACTGAACGACTCATTCAAACTGATTCATGAACCAATTCACTCGTTTGCCAATTGGTTTGATCAAGCCTTTGAACAGAATTGACTCAAAAGAATGAATCATTCGCGAATGGGCATCGCTCATTGCCCAGAGAAAAGTAGACGGCGCATTTGGAATAAACTGAAGCATTATAACATTTATTGCATTAAGATAAAGTAACGAGAGGAGCGTCGCCCACAGTAACGAAGTAAAAGTACAGATTTTTCCCCCAAAATTTACTCAAGTAAGAGTATAAAGTACCCATCTTTAAATATACTCCGAAAAGTATTCGTTACCCCAAAAAATTACTCAAGTAAATGTAACTAAGTAAATGTAACTCGTTACTACCCACCTCTGCTAAAGGAGCTAGAGCTTTCTCACATTTGGCTCCCAAACTCTGGAATAGCCTTCCTGATAATGTTCAGGGTTCAGACACACTCTCTCTGTTTAAATCTAGATTAAAAACGCATCTCTTTCGCCAAGCATTTGAATAATGCATCTCTTAAATTGTAAGTATAGTTGTATCTGATCAAATGTGCATTCTTATTCTTTAGCTTGGGTTAAACTAATTAATTTTACTTTGTTGGAACAGCAGCTATGCTAATGATGTCTCTATTTGTTTATCGGTTTTGCCACGGGATTTACACAAGCTCCAGTCTGGATCCAGAACACCTGAGAAGAGATGATGCTGACCCTCAGAGGACCCCAGATGATGCTAACCCTGAATCAACAACAGAACTAACAAATATTGCTACAAGTGTGACTGCATCATATAATAATTATTAATTATTAATAATATTAATAATGTTCATCATCTGGCTGACTACGACTTGTATAAATTTTTCTGAAAAATCCTGTCAAACGTGCACAAACTGACAGTCACCACTTATAAGCTATTACTTAATATTGTAGAAACATAATTTTCTGTAAAGTTGCTTTGTCACGATTTGTATTGTAAAAAGCGCTATACAAATAAACTTGAATTGAATTGAATTGAACTTACTCAGATGTATGACCACGTGCCTGTTTCATTGCAGCCAAAGTATGGAAAGTACTACTTTTCTTTGCACATACATTTAAATGTAAGCTTTTTATTATTTTAAAATTATTATAAGAGGAATCGGACAGTGTGTTGTGATTATGGGTTGATTTTCTTAGAGCAGAAGTTGACAATAGACTCTCTTTCTGTGGTTCTGCTCTGGAGAAACACTCATAAGTGATTGTAACCTACTGTAGGTCTGAGGTCTGGTTTCTGGTCACATTACATTACACTTGCTCATGAGTGGCTCTCTAAAGCAGAACCACTGACAGGAAAACAACCTGTTGTCTACTGAAATTCCGGTAAAATCAACCCAAAGCCCACTTTCATCTGGTTTCTGGTCACATTAGAGACAACCATGTCTTGTGCATGTTATTCTTCCATCTATTGTTTTTATGTGTGGATGACACCACAAGACAAACAGGCCTATTTCTTTCCAAAAACTCATAAATGAGTTGCTATAAAGGTTTCCGTTCTCCTTTGATGGCAACTTCTTTATATATTTTCATTTATTCGCTTTTTTGCTGTCTGGTATGGAACCCCGTTTCCGCCACTGAATGAAAACTGAAAAAGGTAATTGCAACTTTTTATCTGACAATTTTTGTTTTTATTTAAATCGCAAGAGTTTACATCTTAGTTTATATAACTTTATTTCTCTTAATTGCAACTTTATATCACAATTCGGAGAAAAAGCAGTCAGAATTGTGAGATATAAACTCGCAAATGTGATTGTCAGAATAGCGACTTTATATCTTATTTCTCAGTGCATGCTTATATCTCACAATTCTGAATTTATACCTCACTAAAGGGAATTGCGACTTTATATCACAATTCTAAGCAAAAGTAGTCAAAATTGTAAGATAAACAGTCACAATTACCTGTTTTTTTACTTTTTTTATTCAGTGACAGAAACAGGCTTCCATAGTCGTTTCACAGAGACATATTCTCTGTCATGCCGTAAAAGGATTTGTTTTTGTGGCTCATATGCTTCCCTGCTATCTCGAAAGGGTAATTTTAAAGATGGGGAAATCTGGAAGAGGATGAGTTGCCATTTGAGTTTGGCTGGAATCAAATTATTACTTTGGCATACATACACTTTGGCTAATTGCAAATTACAAAACCTGCATCATGTGTAGAGAGCTCAAGTGGAACTTGAGTCCTTCTACCATTTTTTATTCATCATTAGTTCAAAGGAACAAGCCGAGAAATCTCATGAATGGTTGGTATCTCCCAATGCAACGAGATGCATGCATTGAATCCAGACATAGATGCCTGTGAAATTACTTGTTAAACTTATTTCCTTTTAGGATTGTGCTGTTATGCAGACTGGAAATATATAATTATTCAATAATTATTCAGATAAGAATATCTACAGACCTGGAAAAAACATAACAATGTCACTGTCTGACTGAATGATGTGAATACCAAAGAGAACACTATACCTAAATGAGAAACATGTTTCCAAGGTAACATTGAACCTGTTTCCTTGCATTCTGAAGTATCCACGGGAATCATATTCATCTCAGGTGCATTAAGCAGATCTCTTTTCTTACAGCTGAGCAGACATTGTGACACTTCTTAAAATGGCAGGAAACCTAAAATAATTCACTCATACATTAAGATTGTGTCATCTCTGAAGAATCTAGATGCAACTTTTTTTTTCAACACAGTGAAAAAAATGAAGAAAAGCACCATTAAACTACAGCCCACTTCTTTTAAGACCATAAGATTGATTTTTTCAAGGAACTTTCAAACTTTCAGTCATTTCAGTAATGTTAAATCTAGAGAATTTTTGATTGTAAACTAAAGCACAAATTAGATTCCAGTAAGATTAGAATTGCTTCCCTTTCTCAAAATGTTAGCTCAAAAACATTAACTATACATTGTTCATGGATCTTTTTCCCCCATAAATATTTTAGTTGGATATTCATCTATAATCTTTTTTTTAATGTTACTACTTATTTCAGAATGTTCATAGAAAATTCAAAATGTATGTTCCTATACTGTACTGTTTACAGAATCATGAAATTGAATGTTTCCCTACCATTTGCATAACCAGGAAAAAAAAATTAAATAATAAATAAATAAATAAATAAATAAATAAATGTTTTGAACATTCAGAAAAAAAAAATCATAACTGAAATTACAAAATATGTTAGGGATATTTTTGTTAGTTGGGAACAAGTGTCTGCATGCCTCATTCAGGTTCAGGAAGTGAATCTCAACCCTGTTCTAAATGGATTCCAGATTTTTGACACAGAAGTAGATTATCTGCGACAAAAATCCAAATGGCAACTTTTGCTAAAATGTAATAAAATTGGTTTGCTTTATCACTAAAAAATGGTTAACTGCTGAATTATTTAAAATGATAGCAGATAATACTTATCCATTTACACTGTAAATTAACTTAAATTGTGATCTGACGGATGCGAGAGAAGCAAGCTGTGACCCAAAAGACCACACTCAATGTGCCAGGGGTGTTTGGGTGAGAAAATACTTGAACAAAATAAGGAATGTCACATTTCGGGAAGATTAGAAAGGAAAAGAAATAAGTTTAACAGCACTGTTTAAGAAGCCAAACATGCAAAACCAAATCTGCCACCGTGATGTTTCCTCAGGAAGATGGACAGTGGTGGAATCTGATAAAGTCATAAAGTGACATGACATACAGCCAAGTATGGTGATCCATACTCAGAATTCATGCTCTGCATTTAACCCATCCAAGTGCACACACAGGGAGCAGTTGGGGTTCAGTGCCTTGCTCAAGGGCACCTCAGTCGTGGTATTGCCAGCCTGAGACTCAAACCCACAACCCTAGAGTTAGGAGTCAAACTCTCTAACCACTATAGGCCATGACATCTAGTGATGTTTATCAAAGCTTCATCCAGCCTTCATTCTTGACCTGGATCACCACTACCCCTTTCCTCCTTCCATAATGCAATTTCTCCAGGAGCAGCTCTTGAAAAACATTGGCCAGCTAATATCACCATATGGACGTAATGATAGACGCTAAGTGGCTTGCTCAAACCTTTCTGGCAAAAAAATAATTGTAATTTATGACTCTGAACCAGCTGCTTTACGTTCTTTTTTCTCTTGCGATGGATACGAGATTGGCGTATCACGTTTCCCGGCCATCTCCTTCCTAATCAAATCGGAGGAATGGTTCCAGACCCCCAACTTTCACGACCAGCTCTTTGAGCATTCAATGTAGTAATGCTTTTAATTGAGCTAAGAAGTGGCTCGTGGCTGGACTAGAGGCACAGCTAATGAAAGTTTATGTGACGTGTTGAAAGCATTGCCCCATTAGTGGGATGATGGCAGACCCTTATTCGGGTTTGTGAACATCATAAACCAAAGGAACAATTGGAGAACATTTGTTCCTCAAGCCTCCTAAATGTCTCAAACTCAACAATCTATTGTCTTAACACCTGTGTAGACACTGAGTTTCTATACTGTGACAGGTATGTAAATAGGGCTCTATGAAATGTTTTAATTTTCCCCAAATCATTTATTTATTTCCTGATTGATTCTGGATTCTGTTTTGAATATATATATATATGGTAACACTTTAGTATAGGGTCCAATTCACACTAATAACTAGTTGCTTGTTAGCATGTCTATTATTCACATATTGGCTGTTTATTAGTGCTTATAAAGTACATATAATGCATGACATCCATAATCCTACCCAATACCCTAAACTTAACAACTACCTTATAAACTATTAATAAGCAGCAAATAAGGAGTTAATTGAGGCAAAAGTCATAGTTAATGGTTAGTTAATAGTGAGAATTGGACCCTATAAAGTGTGACCATATATATATATATATATATATATATATATATATATATATATATATTTGTTTTTTTTTTAACAATAAAAACCTAAATACCTTAATTATTAATTTTTTGTTTGGTCGGTTGTTTTTTACACAAATTCTGTGTAAATAAGTGTAAATAAAGTTTTAATCAATTTAGTAGTAGTACTACTAGTAGTATTAGTAAGACATACATCCTACTGTACAACAGTGATATATTTCTGTCACAATTTCCTCAAGTTAAACTGAACTTTTATTTTGACTGGTTAACGTGAAGTTATGGTGTTAGTTTTTCTCAAATGAAACAGTCACTCTTAGAGCAGTTCTGTAAATTAATTAATATTTATGTTCTCATTTAGTGAGACGGCAAATTCTGAAAACCTGGAGAGCACCATACGCACTTAAGTAGGTGAAACCGCGAATCCGCCCTATTCATTCACACAGAAACAAGCAGAGCATGCAGGATATGCCCATTTGATTTAAGTGTACTGAGCTACTTTTGATTTATTCATTTAAAAAAATCATCTGACATTTTGCATTATACATTATATTATTTATTTATTTATTCTGATTCCATGCTTCCGTCTGTGTTTTCTACATCACAGAAATCATAGGGCCCTATGCAAATAAATGTTTTTTTTATATTTGGATGTAGCAAAGAGAATACGACAGATGAAAATAAGCAGAGTTCATGACTGTGTACAAACACTGGAGAGTGTCAGCATGCCAGAGTCAGTTTTGCCATAACACCATGCTGCTAGTGGCAGAGATGTGTACCTCTCACCCGCATGTCTATTAATAACTAGCATGTGTTGCGTGCGACTATCTGCTGTTGGAATGAAAGTTGAGGTGTCATCTAGTGAAAGACAGTCACTCTATCTTTTGGTACCGGCCCAGTTTCACATAGCTCCTCAAACAAGATTAGCATTTGTTAGCGGGGTATTTATACCGAGTGTCAGCCCGCTAAATCCATAACCATGTGCTTCTGCTCTGTGGAGAGGCTGGAATTTGAACACCTGTGTAACTACAAGGACAGGGCTAAAACCCATCCGTCAAAATAGCTTATCGGTAATTCCAAGCAGGACACTTCAAAGATATCTAGAGTCATCGATTGACAGTTCGCTTGTGTTTATACATTGAGCTCCGGACCATCACAATGGCTTTAGAGTTCACTAAAACACTGTTTCTTAATGTTTCAACTTATATTTCAGTTGGTTGCCATTTAAAAAACTTTACTAGTTTTTCCATCTTATATATTTATATATATATATATATATATATATACAGTACAGACCAAAAGTTTGGAAACATCACTATTTTTAATGTTTTTGGAAGAAGTTTCTTCTGCTCATCATTATTTGATAAAAAATACAGAAAAAAACTGTAATATTGTGAAATATTATTACAGCTTAAAATAATAGTTTTCTATTTGAATATACTTTAAAAAACATAATTGATTCCTGTGATGCAAAGCTGAATTTTCAGCATCATTACTCCAGCTTCAGTGTCACATGTAACATCAGTCGATCACATGATCATTTAGAAATCATTCTAATATTCTGATTTATTATGAGTGTTGAAACAGTTCTGCTGTCTAATATATTTGATCAATAAAAGGTTAAAAAGAACTGCATTTATTCAAAATAAAAAAAAAACATTTCCAATAATATATATTCTAATAATATATTTTCTTTACTATCACTTTTTATCAATTTAACACATTCTTGCTGAATAAAATTATTGATTTAATTTTTTTTTAAAAAGGCAAAGAAAAAAAATTACTGACCCCCAATATATATAATATATATATATATAACATCAATGCAAACCCATATGTCTTGCTTGCATCTTTTAAACTCAAAGGAGACATGAATGCTTTCCATTAAATAGCAATGAAGGGGGACTGGAGCATTTGAGCTTCAGAAGAGATGCAAAAGCAACATAAAAATATCATTCAAACCATCTACATCTATGGTTTCTGGTATGTTAATTGGTATGTGGAGATTTAAAGGTTAACATCAAACCCAGGTAACAAATTTAGGTAATAAAAATGTTGTTTTGAAAAAAAAAACATTGTTTTGAAATGTTTCTAAAATGCAGATATGTCCAGTTTTTTTGTTATGATTAGAATGTCAAAGTTTACAGAAACCTTTTTACAATATTGTTCTAGCTTTTCACCCAAAATATAAAGAGGTAGAGTGAGTTTAATTGTTTAATAAGGACATTCAATAAATATTGTTTTATCCTAACATTTATATAACTTTTGAAAAACACTAGTGAAAGTTTGATGATGTTCCCTGTAACCTGGGACAGAGGTAAAATTCTTAGCCTGATATAAGAAGCCTTACAGTAAGTGAACACATTTCACAAAATGTGTTTTCATTAATCAGGAATTGTTTTAGTCAAATGTTTGAAGATGATCATATACTGTCATTTTCTGACCATAAACAGTGCTCTCTGGTTCAATTATTCCAGTTACCTGCCGTATGACATGTGGGAAGACTCACGTCTTCTTGAGCTCCTGAGTGAGTTCAGATGTGAAGCCATAACTTTTCAAAGACTTCCGTCATTTCTCTTCACAAATTACAAAATTAGCACAGCTCTACTGCAGTGTTTTAGACGGGACATTGAGTTTACAAGCCATATTTAAGTTTAAAAGCCTGAAGTAAATTAAAGTGACCTCTCATGCTCAAGCTAAGTTTGTTTTTTTGCAAACACTGCTGCTACAGTACATCAGGTTTATGTTTCTGAATTCATCATCCTGCTTTGTTTTATGCAAAACAAGCTTCATATCACACAAGCACTGCAGTGACATTTGGCTTTTACTGTTCTTGGCAATCGTGAGTAAACGTCATTGTTTTAATACCTGTGAGAGTATAATATATGGAAAACATACAGGCCATTATGCATGGTTTGTCTGGAAAGTACAGACTGCAAAGTCTGAGGCCAATTTCTGAGGATCTCTTTCTCTTATCATGTCAAAGCCTGTATTTCATATTAAAATCAGACCTGAGGGCTGGAAAGAACACACTGTCAGATTCTCAGTGCCTTGAGAGAGAGAGAGAAAGGCCGCATCGCTTTGATTCGCTCTTTGTTGGAGTGCTCATTCAGTGTAGGTTGATACAAGCATATACAGTAGATGTCTTCATTAACAGATCTCAGGCTAGTGGTGTGACTGTACAATGATGGCAGGAGATGGTAATGCCACGATAGCTTGAAATATACCATGAAACTGCTCACCAAGGCTGCATTCATCTGAAAAAAACATACATTAAAAAAAAAAAAAAACTGATATTGTGAATTATTATTATTTTACGGTTTAAAATAGCTGTTTTCTATGTGAATATACGCTACAATGTAATTTATTCATGTGAGGTAAAGCTGCATTTTCAGCAACATCTCCAGTGTCACATAATCTTCAGAAATCATTCTAATACTTTTAGTTACTTTTGATCATTTAATGCATCTTCGCCAAAAAAAATAAAAAATGTAATATGTATAGTTTCTTAAATTTAACACATATATTAAATAATTTTTACTGATATTTCATTACTTTGTCTATCTATACATTTCCTAATCTACACAGAACAAAAAGGTATAGAAACCCTTTTACCAAAAAATTGCTAGTATCTTTTATTTGTTTATATGTTTGTTTGTTTAGAAAAATATTTTTTGTTAAAAATAAATTAATTACAAAGAAATGGCAAGTACAACACTGGATTAAACATGATGTTTTGAAATAGAAAGACTGAAATTGTATTTTCTTGTAAAATGTGCTACAATAATCTTTGTTTTAGTGTGTGTAAATGTATACACACACACACACACACACACACACACTACATATTACATTGATTAATAATGCATATGAATTAAATACAATTATCTATAGGTGGCATTCCAAGCAATTACTATTAATATAATTTCAATGTTTCTGGATATACCTTTTCTGTTGTATGTATGTTCGATTGGTTTACAAAGCTGCTATGTTTGTAGTATTCAAAGGCAATTCAAAAATGTCCATGGTACTTCCATGCTAGATGTTTAAAAAGGGGAGGATTGTTTTAATTTAATACTGAGTAACTATCCTGATCTGTAGTAGAGCTTAGCTTAGCATTAGCATGTGCTCCTGTCTGTACTAACCACTTCCTCTCTGCTCTCCAAACCAGGTGTTTTATCAGCTCTCTTGTTCTGCTATTTTGACTCAAGTGTTTTCCAGACCTGTCTCATTATTATTATTTTAGCTTAAGCATGTAACACTTTTCACACTTTTAAATCCGGCCAGCTCCCACACTCACTGAGTATAACAGAGTAACATCAGACGTCCCAGAGAGAGAAGATGGGTTTATGGCCATAATTATGAGATGAAGCATTGTGCAATGTTAGAAAAATCAGGCACTGTGACCAATAATTAACTCATTCACCTCATACCTGGGGCAAAAAAAAAAATAGATTTGAAGGGGAAAATAACATTCCCATAATTTAACTTGCAGTAATTAGTGGTACATGCAAAGGCAAGCATTGCTATTTCTATTGCTCATCATAAACACAATAAATATTGTGTTGTAACATGTCAGATGGTAATACCATGGTACTAGGTATATACAGTATGTTGTGTGTTTCTTGAGAGTCTGCACTGAGGAGAAGAAAATATAACTATTTTCTTTCTATTGAGATAATTATAGAAATGCAGCTGAAATTAGGAAAAATACAAATAAAGGAAATGGACAGAAGTTTCACATGTGAAAGGTTAATCACTTCTTTTTTTGTACTCTTTTTCAGGTTTCCACTGTAAATAACATGCCAAAAATGTGGAGAAAACCATTAAGGTGCTCTTATAAGGCTTTTAGACCACTTCACTCCAGCAGGTGTTCGTGTAACCAGACATAAAATAATTTTCAGCTTTATCTTAAAGCATGTGGATTTTCAGCCCCTGGATATGGATTTTAGCTGTTCCTGTAACATTAGGAAGAGAAAAAACATGGTGTAGTGCCCTGAAACATTGATCTGTGCTGTGAATATGAGTGATGCATGTTCACATCTGTGCCCCTTTAACCCATCATCATCATGTCTGTCATTCTCATATATAGTACACTTATCTAAATGAAAACTAGCAGAAGAATAGCAAAGAAACAAAATGTAAAAAAAGTTGTTTTACATATAGGTTAAATATGGGCTTCAAGACAATTAAAGAAACAGAACAACATATTATTGTTGTTGTAAACAACTGGATAACTGGATCATATGATGAAAAAGGCATTCATTTAAACCTGCCCCTTTTTCACAATCGACCTCAAGATCTACCTTCATCAACAGCCGATGGATCGCTAGAACAAGTCCTGTTCTGCATCTTTTCGATAATCAGTTTCACTCAGTTACATATCTCATTACATACAAAACGACTTTAAGGGGCATAGACAAAGGATGTGTTTTAGAATTCAGAAATAGCTGAAACTAAAACTGATGTGACGATTTGTCTTAAACACTTGAGCGCTCAAGGCGTGAGATGCTGAAAAAAAAAATATTAAGACGCGATGCAAAGACTTCAGTCTGCATGTTATTATAGTTAATGAAAAATAAAACCAAAAAAAACTAAATTTACATTGCTTTTAAGTAAATGTTCCAATAAATTTAATAAAATATAAAAATGTTAACTTATTTTATTACATCTAATTGCCAAGGCAACTGTTAAAATTTTAATTTAGTTTAACTTCATGTAAATTAACTAAAACTGAAATAAAAACTTTGTAAAAAAAAAAGTAATAATAATAATAATAAAATTCAATTAATACAAATCATTTTTGAAAAATATAATAGTAAAATCTGGAATGCAGTAGTACTTGTTTTAAAAAAAAAATTATAATAATAAAAATCTTCAGAATGAATTTCTAACTGTTAGTTACTGTTAGGATGTTAAAAAACCCTATACACAAAAAGTTGCTCTGCATTTTCTATAAATTAATCTTTAATTCTCCACCGTTCAAAAACGAACAAATGAGATATTACTACATCCTAACCCATTCCTTCTAGAAACACAGCTGCTTTGTGATTCTCTTGTTGTGGTGCCTCAGGTTTGTTTTGCCTCTCAGACATCATATTGAGTGTTTATGTCAGTGATAAGCAATCATCCAAAACTCACAAGCATGTCCAGTTGGAGTGATTTGGAGGGACACAGCTGGTCTCAGCCACTGACCGACTGTGTCTCCATTTCAAAGCCACAAGCGTGGCATCTGTTGGCAAAAGATTTCACTGCTGGACAGACGATGACCCCCACAGCACTGGGTGAGCGTGGTCTCACATGTAAGCAAAGTCCAAATGAATGTGGATTTGCAGAGAATCTTGAGGCTGTTTCTGTACTCATCAGCTTATGTTGTTGTGAGACCAATATTGAGTCTTCCTGAGGTTCGTGTACATATTTGTCCTCATATAACTCCAGAGAACGAGTCAGAGATAGTATTTTGGGACTGCCCACACTGTAAAAAAGTTTGCCGTTAAATAACAGTAATTTTCTGGCAGCAGGGGTGCCAGTAAAGTACTGTTAATTTACAGCTCTCAATCATTAATTTACCGTTCTTATTTTTTTTTTACAGTATTTTACCGTAAATTCTACCATGGAAATTAACTCCACTCCCACTGCTTCAAACAGTTCGAGTTTTTAAAACTAGCATTCCTACGATGTTATTACTGTGAACCTATTTCATTTGAGTCCACTGAGAAGGAATGTTTCTTAATATAAAACTGCAAACACTTAATGTGTTGTAGTAAAATAACTAAATACATTACTTTTACTCAAATCACTGCAGCTCATTGTCAGCTATAGCACACATGTATGTGCTGAAATACTCAATGCAGAGATCACCACTGCATCAGCGGCTCCACATTTACTGTCTTTATATAAAGCAACAGAAGATCAGTGTTTGTGTCTCATCATTGACTGAAGCACAGGCTCTCTCTTCAGCACAATGGTGAACAACAAAACTACATTAAACTAACAGATCTCTCTTGTGCAAACACACATTAATACAGTTGAGTTCAGTATTTACTTTCTTTATCAGTGTATGACTTTGCATAACTTTTTTTCTATGGATGTTCACAAATATTTTAGTCAAATTAACTTTTTTTCATTTGGTAAATCTGACTTTTACGTTTTACAGTATATTACAGTTTTTTCCTTGACTTAACGGCAACAAACTGTTGAAAAACACTTTTTTGATTGCAACCATTTATTTACGGCAACAAACTGTAGAAAAACAGTTATTTACTGGCAGCAGGGGTGTTAATTACAGTTTATTACTGTTAAATAATGTTTCATGCTGTTTTTTCTTCATCTTAGATTTTTAACCCTTTAAAGCCCACAACAAAATCCTCAGTTTTGAATGAACACTTATAATGTGTGCACACTACAGAGTGTTAGAGTAACACTGAATCAGTGAAGTTAATGAGATAATTCTGTGATAAATTGATGATTGAGCATTAGTGATGAACACATGCTATTAACAAACAGAATCACTGAAGGAAAGAGAAACACAAGAACTACAACTGACTTCAGCCACAACCTTAGATGAAATCAACTGAAATAAAAGAATTCATCAAATATCTCAAGATCTGATTTAACAACTCCTAAAACAGCTTCACCAGATTCACATTACTAACCAAACTGACTTTATTTCTGTCAGATGTCTACAGAAGATCTTATTGAGAGTTACAGAGGTTTAGGTGTTTTTTCATTACCATGATGGAGATCAGTGTTTACTTTAGTTGGGCTCTTGAACCGTGACTTTTGTTCAACACTAAGGTTTTTTTTTTTTTTTTTTTTTTTTTTTTTTTTTTTTTTTTTACATGCTTTAACAATGTGTCTTTTTTACTTGTTATAGCAAAAAAAAGTCTGGTATCATTGTTTATAGGTTAAGAAGAATAAACATTCTCTTATTTCTGATCCAATCCCATGACAATGGTGACAATCCAGAAAATAAATAAACAGTTAAGTTCTGAACATCACAAAACATGCTACTTAAACTTAAGACAAAAGCAAAAATATAAGCACATAAGAATTCAAGAAAATAAGTGGACAAATCAGGGGCATAATTTATTCATGCCGCAATGCATGCTGGGAGTCATGGATGAGTTTTATCCTGTGCTGGTACCCAGCATGCATTGCATCATGAACCTTTTGATTGTCACCATTGTTGAGATTCATATGCTGATTGTTGATGTCTCTCTTTGAGTGTTGCTGACACTGAAGCTCAAAATGTATCAAGCCAACCTGCTCTTATATCCCTATGTTCTGGTTATCACATTGCGGTTCAGTCTTATGAAATTAAAGAAAATACATTTTGAAATACACTCATATCTCAACACCAAATTATTCTAGCAGCACTTTAAGTCAGTCTAGTAGATCATTGCTGTAAAACACAGCCATAATCACTTGACCACCCATGTAAAAATTGCTACAACAGATGTATCATGAAGACACAAAAAGAGGAATCAAACAAAACTTAAAGTTCAAAATTCAAGGATCAGGAGCCCAACTAAAGCAAACACTGATCTCCACAATGGTAACGTCAAACGAAACAGTAAAACATCATCATCTAAATCTCTGTAGTTCTCAATAAGATCTTATGATCTCTGATCTCTGATCTGACAGAAATAAAGTCAGTCTGGTTAGTAATGAGTGAAGATGGTAAAGCTGTTTGTTGATTGTTTAAATCTTCAGTTGATTTCATCTAAGGCTGTGGCTGAAGTCAGTTGTAGTTCATGTGTGTGTCTTGTTTCTCTTTTCTTCAGTGATTCTACTCGTTAACAGCAGCTGTTCATCAGTGTCTGAATTCACTCATTAGTTTTCATTCTCTCAGTCAGGTGGACTATATTAGTAGACTCATGTAGGGAATAGTGAATGAGGGTGTAGGGTGTGATTTGAAACACAGCCGCTGAGTGTCGACTTTGAATGTTGTTAATCTACGATATATAGCAGCAGGCTACCTTCTCGAAAATGATGAAAATTAACAAGAATGCACTGTTTTAATGAAAAACAGTATGTTACTGTCAACATTTGGCCGTTTTTTTACAGCGATTTTTAACAGTGCATGATTTAACTGGTGAAGTGTGTATTTTTACAGTATGTTAAAATACATAAAAAATAATTTATACTACGTTGATTAATATGCAGAGATGGCAGCACAAGCCATTAATGTGTTTATTTCTCCAAAAAAAAACAAGGTATAAACACAGTGACTTCATGGCATTATTCTGCTTGTTTGACCCAGCAACAGTTCAAGCAATGTTGTTTGGGGGTAGGGCTGTCTGCATTTCTGAGCAACAATATAAAGGGGAAGTGTTCAGGAAACCTGTTTGAAAACAGTCACAGTGGCAAATGAGAGCTAATGCTTAAAGAGACGATTCCCCCCAAAATTGACATTCTGTCATTAATCACTATTTATATGTCACAAAAGAAAGTCACACAGGAAAAACATGAGTCTGAGTAAATTAGAGTGAACTACATATTTAATGATTGTTGTCAAGATCTGCCAAAGGTGGAAGATAATTTTGCCCACCTTAGCAACTATATAGTACAGAATAACAGGTGTGTGATGAAAACATTATAGAAAATAGACATTTCACACCGTTTGAGAATAGGGTGAAAAGATTTCTGGATGATATCATTATCATGAGACATAAACACCTTTTCCTGTTCTATTTGGCAAGAGCTTTTGCACAGGTTTTTCTCACCTTATAGAAAGGGAGATTGAAATGATGATGGTTGAAATAATGAACAGTTTCCTCTAAAACCCACACAAAGGTTTGAATCAAAGTGTCTGCCTTGATATAACAGAGGGGGATACCTAAATGTAATCAGATTTAACTATATATGTGAATGTAGAGCTCTGACTATTTTATAAAAAATAAGACCAAATTTGGCAACTTGTTTAATTCCAAATGCTTTCAAACAAATTCACTTTTCTTATCGATTTTAAACTCATGATAGTAACATTCATCCAGGTGGTCAGTGCTAGTTAGTGGTGTAAATGGGGTACACAACGTATTGTGATCTAGTCACTCTAATCATATGTGGTAGTAAAAAACAAATTTTCTCCATTGAAAAAAAAAAGTGTTCTGGTCTGAATCAGGAGAGAAATCTGCACAGACCAAGCACTGTTTACAAGCCAAAACAGTTCTAAACAAATATGTGGCTGGATTTTGATGTGAGAGACAACAACAGATTGACTTTTTCTGTGGAGGAACTGTTATTATGGATTATGGACCAGAAATAATGCATTAAAGTTGAAAACATCTTAATGCTGGATTTGTTTAAACTTTTGTCTTCTCCAGATGTTGACTGATTGACTGGAGTGTTGTGGATTATTGTGATGTTTTTATCAAGTGTTTGGACTCTCATTCTGATGGCACCCATTCACTGCAGAGCATCCATTAATGAGACACTGATGCAATGCTACATTTCTACAAACCTGACTAAGAAACAAACCCATTCGAATCTCAGATGACATGAGGATGAGTAAATGTTCCACAACTTTTCATTATTGGGCGATCCATTCCTTTTAAAAGCTTTAAAATGACAATGACAATCTGTTCCAAACATTTTGACAAGCCCATAAAGACTCCACAGGATATCCAATGTATAACTGATATTGGAGCTTGACTAAAATAACAATTAGCATTCCAATTGAAATGTCACATTTGACAGGAGATTATGAGACATTAAGTGTATTTAAAACTGTCTGGATTCAAACCTGCATTACCAATATGGGTGTCAAGACTCAATAGAAACCAGATTCGATACCAATGCCTCACAGCTCAGCTGACGGGTTTTTGATGGCTGTATCAGCCCGTTCTTTCAGCAAGAGCTCAGCTGGAAGTTTTCAATGGATTTCCTGTTGGGGGTTCATTGCGTGTTCACTTGAAGATGTGAGCGGGTGGGATGTTAATGGAGTGGAACTCAAAACAATCTCACAAAACAACCCAAGGTGAAGGGAACGGGGTAAAGAAGTAGCAGTGCAAAAGAGAGCAGGGCAGAGCAAAGCAGGTTTTGAGTCTTTCCTCTACAATGGCTGGCTTTCATGTGTAGCAAGCATGCTACTTCAACCAAAAATGAAAAATATCTCAATAGTGTAACATATTACATAACAGAACAAAACACAAAGTCCTGCACGTAAATTGTCTAGATGAAAAACTAGCATTAAATGAACCTTTTAGGGTCAGCTGTGAGAGATTTATCATGAATACTAGCATGCCATTTATCAGAATTATGTTGTTTTATCAGCTTTTTGAAGGCAAGTGCAATAGAAGCTTAATGTCGGCCCAGTCTGGAGTGTTAGCTGACTTGTGAAGTAATTGCCCCAATTTAGGCCAAACCCATAATGTTTTTTACAATTCTAGAACGACTTAAGGGACCTTGCTTTGGATCTTGTAGCCATTTAGCTCAAAAAGAAAGTTTTTTCAGTTAATGGAATGTTCCTGTGCTGTTGAAATTGCATTCTATGCATTTTTAATTGTTTTGAATTAATCATTAAGAGAGTCCACTCAAAACACACAAAAAAGAGACTCCAGTGGGTCTATACCGTAAAGTACATTACGGCATATTAATTTGCAAATGAGTTTTTCATTGTTCCTCAATGGATCACTTTAATATCACTGGCTATAAAGGGGTCGAAGTTACTTAGTCTCTCGCTCTTTCCATGTCTGTAACTGGGCATAAATGTCTTGTGAAAATTCCTGAAATAACAGTGGGCAGGTGGGATGGAGTACATGGCCCAAAAACTGTGTACTGTGATGAAATTGGAAATTTTGGGTAATAAATCCAGCCACAGTCACAGTCAGTCGATAGGCTCCAGAGAGAGTCCAGCGATGGCACCGAGCTACAAACGCACAGGATAAGTTGAAATTGCATAAAATATTTGTTGTTTTGAGAGGCTGAAATTTCAGAAACTTGCTTTTCTTGTGCTAGATTCACTTTTGAATTTATGGACAAAACTAGCTGCTGCTATCAAAACAAAGCTTCATCTGTGCAAACGTTATATAGTGGTAACATCTGACAGAATGACAAGTTTGCACTCTGCTTACAAAAATTACTACTGGTTTTTGGACGTGGTGCCACTCATTGTTAAATAAAATAAAATAAAATAAAATAAAATAAAATAAAATGCACACCTCTCATCGCGTTCCAGTATTATCACTTTTTCTCTTTGATGTCACTGGCCAGAGCATGTGGAAACATCCCTGTTCATTTGCATTTCCCGTTCTGAGAAGCTGTCAAAGGCCATTAGCTGAGTTTCAGAAGAGCAGGGAAGAATAATCTCACGCTGCTGAGTGTCATGCTTGTCTGGTTCCAGCGCTCATCTTGCAACAAGCGCACAATCTTGTCTGCTAATAAAAGCAGACAATCCCTGGTAGACCTGGGCCCACAGCGACGGAATCAATTGTTGGTGGCAAGGTCAGCATGAAAGCAGCTACTTCCATTTACAAAATGGGGAAAAGAATATGATGGCACTAATATCATAATAGAGCTATGATAATTTGACCCCTGCCGTTGTCAAATGATAGCTACAAAACTGGGTAGGTTTGGCCCGGTTAGCGTGGCCGGGTCTCGTATCGCCTTTCAAAGCTGTTCTTCTTGGATCTGCTCTCACATGAAACATAAGTTTTGATGAATTAAGTTTACAAATCACAAAAAATCATTTAAATTGAAGTTAGAAGCCAAAACCACATCAAACAACAAGAAATTCTTTCCATTTTCATTTACTTTTCCCCTCAGAAATGGCGGTGGTGTTATGACGGATGGACAGCACAGTGGCTTTATGGGAGCTCAGTTTATCAGACTCTTGAAGGAGTTGCTCTGCAGCTCCAATATATTAAGCTAAACCTTGTAAATGAATACACTGAGAACCTGTAATGATACCTGTATTATGAGGTGTATATTGTCATGATAATTGTCTGGATTCAATTAAGGGAATTATTCCAAACACGTGCAGCAATAATTAATACACATTATATCTGCCTCGACAGCCACCCAGCAGACAGCTATTCACGTGCAAATATTTAAATGCAAGCGTGTCAATGTGGATGAATGAAAGAGAAGGTGACACACACAAAAAAAGACATTCTTGAGGTGAATGTATTAAAAGAACATCCTGGTCATATTTCACCAAATAAATAAATAAAATAATAATGATGATAAAATAAAATAAAATAAAATAAGTATACAGTTCTGAGAAATCAAGTCAGAACTTCAAGAAAAGAAATCTGAATTGTTAAATAAAATGTTGAATTGAATTATTTAATTATGCATTTAACAGTTATTTTAAATATTTAAACATTGATTCAATGGTTTAATTTTGAGTAAACTGTGCATCTATTAATTGATTTATGTATTTAATGATTTATTCAAATATTTCAAAATTCATTTAATGATATTATTTTGAGTAATTTGGCCCGCCATAAGACACCAACACACACACACACACACACACACACACACACACACACACAAACACACAAAAACATTTATTTAATTTCTAAATATGCTTCTCATTTGATTTTCTTTACTAAAACACATTTCCCCCCAGTACAGTACTATTTTAAACTTTCATTAAAAACAATACAGCACTGGCATATGTGGACTTTCTTTAAGCAAAATGTTATTACAGTGCTTGTGAGATGAGTCTTGTGCAATTAATTTGTCTTTGAACCCTTTAACACACAGATGATTTCAGTCTTAGATGTGATCTGTTTTCACATTTTCACAGCTTTACACATAGTTTGAAAAGCTCCCATCAGTTCACAATGATAGAATGTTCGGTAACAAATATGTAAATAATAGTGATGATATCATAACATTTGCATATTAATCATGGTTGTTTCCCCCCCTTGCATTTATGTGCAAATTAAATTATGATTGAGCTATTTAACCATCGGGATAAGATACTGTGTATGCCAATGTATAAACAGCATCATGTTTATACTAAATGAAAATAGTGACAGATGTTATTCACACAAAGAGTGAAGAGAAGTGATATACTGTTGCACTGAAGGTAAACTATAAACTGTAAAGGATTCGTTTACTTTCAGAATAACAAAGAAATTAAGAATTTAATATATGTTTATTTTATTTATTTATTTTTTAGAAAATGAATTGATAAGACACTTATTCATCGGCTGGGATCCTGGAGAGCCTTTTGAAGCTGCACTGAAACTTCGATTTGGACCTTCAGCACCTTGAGCACCACTATAGTTCATTATATGGAGAAAAATCCTGAAATGTTTTCCTCAGAAACTTTAATTTCTTTTCGACTGAAGATAGAAAGACATGAACATCTGGGATGACATGGAGGTGAGGAAACTATCAGGAGCTTTTTATTCTGGAAGAGAACTAATCCTTTAAGATCACAAGGTCGGCTATTTGCATACAGTGTAAACGGTCTATGGAAAAAAAAAAACTATTTTTCAAACACTTTTGTTGCTTCTCAAGCAGCAGGGGATTAAAATGTTGTTAATTTATTTATTTTTTTATTTTGAAATATAACCTGGATATAAATTCATTGCCCATGCTTTATGTTCTAGGCAGAAAAAGACAAGAAAAATGTATACTATATAAATTCTATAATATTAAATATGCGATCCTGGACCACAAAACCTTAAGTGTCCATTTTTTTTTAAATTTGACAATATTTGGTCGAGATACAACTGCAGTATATGAAAATATGGAATCTAAGGAAGCAAAACACACATTTCTCGATCACTTTTTAAGTTGTCCAAATGCAACACATATTACAAATAAAAAAATTCATTTTTGATATATTTATGATAGGAAGTTTACAAAATATATTCACAGAACATGATCTTTACTTCATATACTAATGATTTTTGGCATAAAAGAAAAATCTATAATTCTGACATACAATTCTTTTTTTTTTTTTTTTGGCTATTGCTAAACATATCCCCCAGTGACTTAAGACTGGTGTTGTGCTCCAGGGTCACATACTTGAGTGTTCCAGGCCTAGAAAATACATGTTATTCTATACTTTACTTTACCCTTGACTTTGGGAACGCCAAATTCACCCCTTTTTTATGCATGTGTATATCTGGATCTAAAGATGATAAATCGAAGAGGAAACAAGAGGGAAATGCTCTGAACTGTTAGTTACACATTAAGATATCCTCTTTCGTTTCTCTCCGGACGTTTTCCATGGGCAGGGTCTCCGATTGTCAGTTCAAGCCAGCGGCGCTGAAAAGCAGGAAAGCATTGCTTATTTTGGCCGGGCCGCTGTATTTTCTCAGCTGAAGTTACAGAATAGTTTGGATCAGAAACAGCCTGAGCACTGAGGAGCTGTGCCATAGTAAAGCAAAAGAATAAGACAGGCGTTTTTCATGCTCCAAAAGCTGTCTGCAACATGATGCTGGTAGATGAATGTAATCATTTGTCAGCCGTTCTCAAGAGACGAAACACAATATGAGTGATTTTGCTCTCATAGTGGTTCGTTTTCATTCATAACCTCCTCTCCGGCAAAGATGACAACAGAATTGGGTCTTTTGTTGCCACTTACAATGGATGAAAAGATGTTGTGGCAGAAAGAAGCGAAACATGGTTAGCGGCCTCAATGCCAGCGCTGATGAGATGGTAGCTTATTTTGACAGTATTTAGTCTCTTAAAGTCTCAAACTGGCAGGCCTCCAAGTATAACTATTTGGCTAGGTGTCAACGTACACCTGCAAATCATATGCCTGCCTCTAAATCTGCTTTATTTTGAATTATGCAACTTCTCAAACTGAGATGATGCTCCTGTTATTCATCTAGAAGATTCAAACTCAAACGTTGTCTCAGTGTGTTTCAATGAAAGTGCAGGCATCTTCCGTCTTTGATTAATTTAGTTTAAGAGGGTGATTCTGACACGCCGTGTGAGGATTGCATCAGACTCATTGATGTTCTCTTTGAAAAGCGTGAGGTTCATTCGTAATGGCAAATGTACGAAAGGAGAGATCAGAGGATGAGTGAGACGAGAGATAAAAGAGAAAGGAGAAACAAAGAAAGAGCGAGAGATGAGGGCTGTAAATATGAGCAGACATGAGGTAGTGGTGAGAGGAGGTGTGAGGCAGTGAACTAGCAGATTGGATTGTGGGACGTGGAGGTGTAAAAGGTGCGAACTCAGAAATGGACATTTTGGCACAGAGTGTGACGGAGACTGAAACGAGGATGAGTAAGAAATAAAAGGGTAAATCATTGTGAATAGAATAATAATGAGAGGGAAACTCAAAAGAGAGAGATGACCATCAATTCCCACTGCACTGATTTTTTTTCCTCTTGTCCTCTTCCCATTTTTACTATTACATTCTATTTATCATATTTTTACATATTATCATCAAAAGTCTAAATAAGGTAATTGCAACTGCAGTTGCAGGCTTATATCTCACAAGTCAGACTTTTCTTATGCTTTCTCTCTCAAAACTGCAAGAATAAAAAAGATGAGAATTGTGAGATGTAAACTGAATTGAAGCTACACACATCATACACTTTGTAAAGGCAGATAAGCTATTTAATTGTATTTATTTAAAAAAAAAAAAAAAATTTTCCTGTCATTCAAAGTTTCATTGAACCTGTTCCAGGGATGGCTGTCATGCTCAAATACAATTTTACTCATTGTTATTATTATTATTATTATTATTATTTATGTATTTATTTAATGTAAAATTGCAGTGAACTTCGCAGTCATCCCATTGCATTGTCATGTTAGTTTTGAGTGAATTGAGGATGTGTAATGAATGTACATATGCTAAAATGCTAGTCACTTAATGATGCATATAGACGTGATCATTAAATTAAAATTCAGTAAGTATCAGTATGTTAGTAAGGCATTTTTATGATTATGACATTTTAAGGATAATGATTAGTTCAGTGTAACAGATCCCAAATTGACATATTGGTATTTATCCATCCAACCATCCATCTATATACGTTTTGTTATCATCATTTGTGTGTGTTCTTTTTTTTTTTTTTTGGTACTCTGAGAGAGAAAAAAAAACAATTAGAGACAAGTATTCGACTAGCCGGGAGCCTGAGAGAACATGTCTAGCAACTGAAGAAAGTGAAGGTGGAGGAGAGAAAATAGAGAGGAGGAGAGAGATGGGAGAGCAGGAGGAGGAGGAGGAGGAGGAGGAGGAGGAGAGAAAGAAACGCTGCCATCCTGCTCTGGGACTCTTCACTGAAGTGGCTGTGGGAAGAGCAGCTGTGGCAGCAGAATAAATCTCAATACTGATCAAGTCTGGCTAATAAATAAGACTGCGGATCAGAGCACCTGTCCCCACTCTCCAGCGCGACTCCACGGGAACGTCAGATGAGGATGAGCTGATTATACCAAACCTGCCTGATCCAGCAGGGAGAGAAACAATCGCATTGAGCACTGTAGCTTTAGATGCTTGGTATCAGCCAAGCAAGCTGGAATTACACATGACGTGAGGAAAGGAAGGAAAACACCACACTCAATTCAATGCAAAACAGATGAGAAGATAAGTGAGGCCTTGCTTTGGAAGCTGAGGAAGAGGAGAACATAAACTATAAATACTTCCTTCTTTGTCTTTGATAAGGCCACAGCATTTGGAATAGTATTATTATAGTGGTATATTCATTTTAGTCAATTTAACTCTAAAATGGCATTTCATTTTAT
This sequence comes from Carassius carassius, assembly GCF_963082965.1. Lineage (NCBI taxonomy): Eukaryota > Metazoa > Chordata > Actinopteri > Cypriniformes > Cyprinidae > Carassius > Carassius carassius. The sequence goes on along the minus strand of NC_081796.1, from coordinate 2,078,107 downwards.
TAGACAAAAAACAAATACATTTTAGTTCACTCAGCAACTAAATTAAATATACAGTCGATTTGTGTATGGTAATCAAAACAAGTGCTAACATTTCACAACATTTGCACCATTTTGTTCAGATATAAGTTGTAATTGTACATTTATGTTAAGTATCTGATTATGGGATGCTTCTGGGTTAATTACCCCACTAATAAAGCACTTTAATTGGCTACTGTTCATTCATTGTTCGCCTGCAGCTCACTTTCACTCAAATGCACCAATACCACACATTATGAACTATCACTGGATCATTGGAAAGAGTCATATTCATTATTGATTTTTCTTTTAAAAAATGAGTTGCAATATCAATATATATATATATATCAATATATATATATATATATATATATATATATATATATATATATATATATATATATATATATATACAGTACAGACCAAAAGTTTGTAAACATTACTATTTTTAATGTTTTTGAAAGAAGTTTCTTCTGCTCATCAAGCCTGCATTTATTTGATCAAAAATACAGAAAAAATGTAATATCGTGATATATTATTACAACTTAAAATATTTTTTTTTACATTTATTATACTTTAAATTATCATTTATTTCTGTGATGCAAAGCTGAATTTTTAGGATCATTATCACAGGATCCTTTAGAAATCATTCTAATATGATGATTCATTATCAAAGTTGGAAACAGTTCTGCTGCTTAATATTATTTCAGAACATGTGATACTTTTTTAGGATACTTTGATGAATAAAAAGTAAAAAAAAAAAAAAAAAAAAAAAAGAAGCTATGTTTTTAAAATAGAAATATTTTTTAAATGAAATCAATACTTTTATTCAGCAAGGATGTGTTAAATTGATAAAAAGTGATAGTAAAGAAAATATATTATTAGAATATATATTATTAGAATTTTTTTTTTTATTTTGAATAAATGGAGTTCTTTTTAATCTTTTATTCATCAAATATATGAGACAGCAGAACTGTTTCCAACACTCATAATAAATCAGAATATTAGAATGATTTCTAAATGATCATGTGATCGACTGATGTTACATGTGACACTGAAGCTGGAGTAATGATGCTGAAAATTCAGCTTTGCATCACAGGAATAAATTATTTTTTTAAAGTATATTCAAATAGAAAACTATTATTTTAAGCTGTAATAATATTTCACAATATTACTGTTTTTTTCTGTATTTTTGATCAAATAAATGCAGGCTTGATGAGCAGAAGAAACTTCTTTAAAAAACTTAAAAAATAGTAATGTTTCTTAACTTTCGGTCTGTACTGTATATATATATTTCTTATCATGATTTGTTATCAGTTTGTTTTAATTAATGCATACACTCACAAGCTTTACTAACTCTGACCTTTTCCAGATCTCAGCGTCCTATCCCCAAACATATCTGACCCCTGTGCCTCTCCCAGACCCATCCAATCACTCTTATCTGGCTTCTTGTGTGGGACTTATCTCCTTTTTCTGTCCTGATGGCAATCTCTTCCACACTGTTCCACACTGTGTTTGCTTCTCTGCCTCTGTATCGAGTCCCTCTCCCTGATAAACTTGGATGTTATTCAGCAAGCCCTAAGGAGACTATGGTCCCTCGAAAAGATGGCTAGGGATTAGCTTGTTTCAGATGCCTTGCCTCACAGGCATGATTTTGCAATGCTCTTTGCAACTCTGCTCTCTGATTCATGGATTGTATTTTTCCAGGCCATAAGAAAAAAATAAACTCAATCAAATGGGTGATGTTTGATGAGTGATTCAAAAGTGAGATGGTGTGACGGTTAGCATAAGCAAGTTCATTTAAGGCAAGTCAATTCAGTTCACTTGGCAGCCATTTTTCATTGCAAAATGAAACTACAATCATGCGATGTCATAGTTATGTTGTCAGTTGAGTCATGAAGTTACCAAAAAGGCAATTAAAGCTGCTTTAAAACTGTGCTTGCATGTAAGAATTTGTTATACGAGTCACATTTAAAAACATGTCTCTGCAATGCAGTGGTTTTCCAATCTGTCCTGGAGCCGCAGCACTGTCTCCCTCATCTAACATGCCCGATTCAACTACTCAGCTTATTATAGAGACTTTAAAAGCTGAAGTGGGTCAGAAAGGTAAAGAGTTAGGAGAAAACATAATGAGATTCAGATATGCGTCATGATCAACAGAGGCAGCTCTTAACCCAGCCAGTACACGGTGTGCACAGTTATTAGGCAAGTTGTATTTTTGAGGATTAATTTTGTTATTGTACAACTACAGTGCTCTTGGTCAATCCAAAATGTTAACAAACCCTCAAACCTGAACATTTAAGTAGTAAAAGTGAGGTTTTGGCATTCTTAAGAGAATATCTACATGTACACCATTATTAGGCAACTATTAGTGTGCAGAATTATTATGCAAGTAAAGGAAAAACAAAGATTTTCCCATCTCACTTGTTTATTTTCACCTGTTAAAGTGAGAATAATAAACAAACTCCATTTACAAATAAAAATTTCTGAAATTTCAAGAAGAAAACCTCAGTGACCATAGCCACCCTTCTTTTCGATAACGGTCTTAAGCCTTCCATTCACGAGTCAGTCAGTTTCTTGATCTGGTCAGAATCAACTTTTTGTGCAGCTGCAACCACAGCCTCCCAGACATTGTTCAGAGAAGTGAACCTTCACTATAAATTTCCTGCTTAAGAAGGGCCCAAAAATTCTCAATAGGGTTTAATTCAGGAGAAGGGGGCCCATGTCATTACTTTTTCATATTTAAGGCCTTTACTGGCCAGCCACGCAGTGGAGTACTTTGATGCATGTGATGGAGTGTTATCTTGCATAAAAATCAAAGAATTCTTGAAAGATGCAGACTTTTTCCTGTACCACTGCTTGAAGAAAGTGTCTTCTAAAAATTGGCAGTAGGTCTGAGAGTTGATTTTGAGTCCATTTTCAATCTGAAAAGGTTGAACTAGCTCATCTTTAATAATACCTGCCCATACCAGTACCCCACCTCCACCTTGCTGGTGTCTGAGTCGAAGCGGAGCTCTGTGTCCGTTTCTGATCCAACCACGGGCCCATCCATCCATCTGGTCCATCAAAAGTCACTCATCTTATCGGTCCACAAAACCTTTGAAAATCGGTCTTCAGATATTTCTTAACCCATTCTTGACGATTCAACTTATGTGTCTTGTTCAGAAGTGGTCGGGTTTCAGCCTTTCCCATCTTGGCCATCTCTCTGAGAACTGAACACCTTGTACTTCTTGACACTCCAGGTAGGTTGCAGTTGTGGAATATAGCAGCACTGGAGGATAATCGGTTCCTGGTAGCTTCATGTTTAAATCTTCTCAAATCTTTGGCAGTTCATTTGCGTCTTTTCTTCTCGACACGTTTCTTGCAACCCTGTTGACTATTTGCTACAAAACATTTGATGGTTCTGTGATGACGCCCCAATATCTTGGATATTTCAAAAGTGCTGCATCCCTGTGAAAAACTTTTTAAAATTTTTGACTTTTCAGAGTCAGTTAAATCTCTTTTCTTGGCCCATTTTTTCTGAGGAGAAGAATCTGCCTAATAATTATGCACCCCTTGATATAGGGTGTTAATCTCCTTAGGCCACACCCTCCCTCGTTACACAAATACACATCACCTGATATGCATTAAATCCAATAAGCATTCAAGTTTATACAGCTTGGACTTGGAAATTATGGATAAAATGATGATATAGTCAAAATAATCACTTGCCTAATAATTGTGCACACAGTGTATAAACTAATAACTAGCTGCTGTGATGTCTGTCAATCAAAGAACAAAAGAAAAAAGAGGAAATCAATAACTTTTGTAGCTTTAGGGATTAACCTATATTTAATTTAGAATTTAGTGTTTGATAACTTTATACAATTTCTGTATATTTCTTACTTGCTGAAAGGCACAGTTAAAGATGTAATTTAGTATAATGGTTTTGCTTTCAGTCATTAAAAGGACGCCATAAAATAAATTAAAAACATACTGTCTCTGTGTTGTTTCTACCTTAATTTGAAGATTGAATGTGAAATGACTGCAATAAAAAAATTATATTTAAAACATTTAATGTTTAATGTTAACTTTAATGTTGGGGGGGATTAATCACGATTCAGTTCAGAAAAAAAAGTTTTATTCAGTAGTTTTGATTTAAATTGATCGATTGATATATATATATATATATATATTTGATGAGTTAATGGAAATACATATGTTGATTTGACATACATATATAATAAAAAAATACTAACACTGAAAAAGCTAAAGATAAAGCTAGAAAAAATGAAAATAAATAAATAAATAAATAAATAAATAAATAAATAAATAAATAAATAATAATAATAATAATAATAATAATAATAATAATAATAATAATAATATTATATATATATATATATATATATATATATATATAATATGTATATATATGTATTTAGAAAATGTTTGATTTCATTTTGCATGTAATGCTTGAAAAGGCAGCGTTTGTGAGCGCTGCGCTGCTTTGCAGCTGTTACCGGAGAAACCTCTACCTCTCCCGCTCTTAAAGTGCGTCCTGCTGGCAGAAAATTAATAATGAACCCAAATTGAGCTAGGCATTAAACTTACAAATCTTTTTCATTTTAAAAATCACTTTTACACACAAATAATAACTGTCAAAAGGTAAATATTTATTAAAAACAAGAGAAATGTCAAAAAGTAACATGCATGTAAGAAGAAATGCAGAAAAGTATTGCATTAACAGCTACAGAGTTCATAAATAAAGCATTGAACATTTGTTGAATATAACTTTTAAGATGAAATTGGACTTTGTTAAATTGTATATATTGTATTTCACTAGTTCACGCTTACATATAATTAGCTGAGGTATGGTATGCGTATTTGGCGTGCTGTCCGGGGAAGGGCTCCGAGCTCGGGAATGGCCCGAACCTAGAGTACCCCCCCTTCCCCGTCTATTTATAAAGTGAACTCAAAGTGAGGAGATGGGGTGGAGGAGGGATGCTGATAAACCATCAATGGATAGAAGGAAGTCAGCGATATTTATACTATGGGATTGATTACTTGATTATGGTCCACCTGTGTTGATTAGGCTAAGTATCTGACGCGCTCCTCCCGAATCTTATTAATAAAATTTCATTTCACTAGTTCACGCTTACATATAATTAGCTGAGGTATGGTATGCGTATTTGGCGTGCTGTCCGGGGAAGGTCTCCGAGCTCGGGAATGGCCCGAACCTAGAGTACCCCCCAAAAAGCAAATGTACAAGAGGACAGCCGCCAGTTTAAAGAATGTCCCCCCCAAAAAAGCATACAGTACTGGCGGGGGCTGATTTGGTTTCCTGAGAAGTCGTCTCGTTGGCGGGCTGGAAGGGCCTACGTACTCCAGAGGGAGCGACCTGGGCATTGGGAGAGTAGGCCCTACCGGCTGCAGCTAGTGAACTACGTAGTTGTTGGCGCCCGGTCGGTAGGGCTCGAGCCGATGCTCAACTGGAGCTTGTGGCGTTGGAACGGTGAGCCCTACCGGCCGATGAGGAGGAGCAGCGTGGTTGTGGTGCCCGACCGGGAGGACCCGAGTTGCCTCGACCGGAATAGGTCACGGTGTCGGCGTACGGGCCCTACTGGCTGATAGCCCCTGCTATTCAGTGGGCGAAGGGCCTAAAGCTGACCGTGAGGGCCCATGAAGCCTCCGACAGGAGATTGAGACTCAGAATGACGGACGTCTGGGTCCTCTCGGTTTGGCAGATAAAAAGCTTTGGGCTGGCCGACAAGGAGGACTCTGGCGACATCCGAAGGGAGATCCCGACTCACGGCATCGGATGAATGAGACTCACTTGCGGCCGGCAAGCATAGGCCCGACCGGGAGAACTCTCGCCAGACGTCTGAAGGGAGCACACGCATCAGACGGGTAAGCCTCGCCGGACGGGGAGAGTGGAAAGGAAAACCCGACTGGGAGGACTCTCGCGGCATCCGATGGGGCATTAAACTCAGAACATCGAACGGGTAAGCCTCGCCAGGTGGGGTTAAAAGATGTGAGGGTAGCTGAGAGTTGTTGGGTTTTTTTTTTTTTTTTTTGCAGGATTTGGCGAGAGGACGAGACTCGTAGCGCCGGACGGTTAAGCCTCGCCTATCGTCAAATGGAAAGGGAAGTTGCGGGGCCGAGAGACTGTTACCGACGTCCGAAGGGAGCACACGCATCGAACGGGTAAGCCTCGCCGACCGTAGAGTGGAAACGTAAAGCAAGTCTGTCCAGGAGGCTCTCGCCGGCGTCCGAAGGGAGCACGCGCATCGAACGGGTAAGCCTCGCTGACCATAGAAAAGGAAAAGGTAAGGTTGTCTAACCGGGAGGCTCTCGCCGGCGTCCGAAGGGAGCACACGCATCGAATGGGTAAGCCTCTCCGGATGTGTGACAGAAAAGGTAACGATAGGTGGCCAGGAGGCTCTTGCCAGCATCCAACGGGGACTTCCTGTTCCCCAAAAACAACTGGGTGAGCCTCGCAGGCCGTAGGATGGAAAAGGTAAGTTTGTGTGGTCGTTAGGCTGTCGTCGGCGTCTTATGGGAGTTTGCTACTCACGGCAAGAGACGGGTAAGCCTTGACGACCGTAGGAAGGAGGGGGGGTTTATTTGTGTGTTTGGTACCTGCGGCATCGAACGGCTTGCTTATAGGTTTTGTAACCTAAACCACGTGGAATGGTCGTGGTTGGCTGGCCAGGAGGCTCTCGCCAGCGTCCGATGGGAGCACTCTCATCGAATGGGTGAGCCTCGCTGGCCAAGGATGGAAAGGTTGTCCAGCCGGGAGGCTCTTACCTTCGGCCGACAGGAGCTTAGCTCCCGGAATCGAACGGTTAAGCCTCGCTGGCCAAAGGACGGAAAAGGTTGTCTAGCCGGGAAGCTCTCACCTACGTCCAATGGGAGCCTTGACTCCATGCATTGGATGGGTAAACCTCTCCGTACGTAAGACAGAATGGCAAAAGGGTAGCCGGGGGCTTTCACCTACGTCCGATGGGAGTGTGAGCTCCTGGCAACGAACGGGTAAGCCTTGCTGGCCGCAGAATGGAAAAGGTGAGGTTGTCTGGCCGGGAGGCTTTCGTCGGCATCCGATGGGAGCTCAAACTCCTGGCATCGAAGAGAGAAGCCTTGCCGGCCATAGGATAGAAAAAGGTAAGGTTATCTGGCCGGGAGGCTATGGCCGGCATCCGGTGTTAATCTGGCTTTTTAATCGGGTAAGCTTCGCTGGTGGTCGGATGGAAAGTCCAAGATTGCTTAAGCGGGAAAGCATCTGACAGGGGTTTAATACTCACGGGCCTGGTTTCACAAATGGGGTTATGCTTAAGCCAGGACTAGGCCTTAGTTAAATTAAGATATTTAAGCAACTTTTACAAAAATGCCTTAGAGGAAAATTTTACAGGTGTGCATCTTGACACAGAACAATGACACTGACATATTTTAAGATGTGTCAGAGCAAGATATTTTAAGTTGAGACAGCTCAAACATGTATTTTAGTCTGGGACTAGCTTAAGCCTTGTCTGTGAAACCATGGGACGATGTCATAAGAGTAAGCTTTGCTGATAGTTGAACAGAGAAGGCAAAGGTTGGCTCAACCGGGAGCACTCTTGCAGCGCCTGACAAGGAGTTCGATACTAAGGAGGATTTGGTTGTCTACGAGGGTAGACGCTGCGAGGCTTACTTGAATAATTGTTTAGCAAATCCAATAAGCTGCTTCCGATAATGAGTCCGAAAAATCTTGGTGCAGTCATTGTATTCGAAATTAAGCGTGCAAAAATAAATTGGATTTCCTGTGCCAGTGTACCCCAAATAGGTGCCATGTATCGGCGATGTGGTCGTTGTCGAATTGTCATATTGTCAGCACATGAGATCGATGGTACATATCGACAATGTAATCGTGCATGGGTGGAGTAAGAGAAAGATACTTTATACTTGTCTGAGCTTACTATTTGCCATTTTAACCATGCAGGTGCACGAAAAAGCCTATGGAATCACCAATAATCGAAAAAATATATATTTTTCGGACGTACTGATAAACTGGCATTAAATATAAAATACTATATTTAAAACTGCTAGTTCATGTAGTCGGCACTACTGTCATCTCGCTTGTCCTATTTTTTTTTTTTTTTTTTTTTTTTAGCTATAGTAGATTCCATTTAAAGTCCAACGATTTAACCCTAATATGGACGTAAACAAATGCCTTAAATATAAGGTATTCAAAAACCGGTAAGTTCATATATTTGGAGTGAGTTCGGTTGAAATGATGCCTTGGTCATACGAGCTCCGGACCACATGCCTCATGATGGGACCGACGCGCCACCCCTGAGACCAGAATGAGATGCATTCTAATGTAACTGTGGCATTAAACTCCGTTAGTGAGAGCTCCTTTAAAATATGGCACGTATCAGATTTACCTGTTAAAGTACGATGGAATACCTTATATCTGCAAACGATGCATGTCTATTTGTGGATGGAGACTTCTTGCCACCTGCAGGCTCACGTCATCCTTTGAGCGCACGGGCGAGCGTGAAGTGCAGTGCTGAGATGGGATAACGGAGCGGTTTGATAGCCGAATTATGGTAGGCCGCCTAATAATTATAATAAAAAAACGTTGATTGGAGAATGGGCCTAATATCATCTTGGCTATTGTCGATACATGATGCTGTCACCGCAACCTAGGATGCATGGCATACCTATAAGCGGAAATGATTTTTTTTTTTTTTTTTGCGTGTGAACAGACACTGCTGCGGCAGTGAGGAGGTATAGGAAAGGCTCCTGCGGGAGCAGATACTGCTGCGGCAGTGGGGAGATACGGGAAAGGCTCCTGCGGGAGCAGACACTGCTGCGGCAGTGAGGAGGTACAGGAAAGGCTCCTGTGGGAGCAGACACTACTGCGGCAGTGGGGAGGTATAGGAAAGGCTCCTGCGGGAGCAGACACTGCTGCGGCAGTGAGGAGGTATAGGAAAGGCTCCTGCGGGAGCAGACACTGCTGCGGCAGTGGGGAGATACGGGAAAGGCTCCTGCGGGAGCAGACACTGCTGCGGCAGTGATGAGGTATAGGAACGGCTCCTGCGGGAGCAGACACTGCTGCGGCAGTGAGGAGGTACGTGCAAGGCTACTTGCTTCGGCTGCTGTAGATGTTGGCTGTGGGAAGAGTAAAAAAGGGTTAGTAACATTTGATGGGGCAAGCTAAAAATGAATGGGTAGCCTACTGTGCCACCAGCTCAGCAATTGGTTGCCTGATTTGACAATTCCTCAAGCCTTGTCCACGTTATTAGGTTCCTGTTGGAAAAGCATCTTTCCTCTCGTTTGGCCTCCGGGCTCTTTAGACGGTCTCCCGAGCGGATACGTTTGGAACGCTGTTTTCACGTTGTAGTATGGACTGTGGAAACAAAGGCTTTTGGAAACGATGAAGCATGTTTAGTCTTGTAGGACGTTGTACCGAAAGACATGATTACAGCAGTAACGTTAACCCCTTACCAGTCACCCCCCATTTTTGGCATAGAGACAGAAAATACATACCCAAAATAAAGAAGTTTCTGCTCCTGATTCTTTCTGACTAGATCCATGATCAACATTTGTCCACGAGCTAACATTTCGACGTTTACCGTTCAGGAATAGGAATCGTTTTCCTGGCATAATTACTGAATAACTGTCACTGAAATGATGTTTTATCGAAATATTGGTCAATTGGCTTTAAATTGATGCAGGGTTTATCCAGATCAAGTAAGAGAGTGATGTTTAACGTGCTGTGAAAATGAACGATAATAAACTGGGGCGGTTGGCGATGCTTGCAAGCAAATGGGTTAATGGCAATTATGTGCTATTCGCTTCCAAGTGGTTTCTAAAGATGTTTACTTGCCGGTTTTTTCGTATTACGGTCCTTAAAGTCCCCGTGAAATGGAAGTTGCAAACGACTTTTCTCCAGTGTTGTGACGTATTTCCGAGAGAAACGGAATAATAAATGAGGAAAGTAGTGGGCGTGGCTTATTTTCCAACTAGCACCTGATTGGATCTAGATAAGTAGGTGTTTAATTCAAAAAATGGAGGCAGATCTAAATGCAAGTTTACAATCGGTTGTTGAGGATTACTCGCCACCTCAATCACCGCAATTTAGTTTTCAGCAGGAAAAGGAGGAAGATGAGAACAGGAACACACAGAGGATCATTTACAAAAATGCACCTCCTTGCCATCTCTCCTTTCACGCGCTGTCAATGCTCGCCACACACAGGCAGACTGTCTACTATCAGTATCAGTTTGAGGGGCGTGGTTACGGATTAATCAGACACCAAATTCCTCAAGCCTACGTCATCGGTGAAGGTCCTCCAATGCAGAGGGGAGGGGCATTTTCAGATTTTGATTAAAGATTATGAATTATGAAAGATTTTTTTTTTTTGAGTGGATTGGCTCGCATGGATGAATTGTTCAGCACAAAACGATCAATTTAGGCAAACAAAGTAAATATAGTCAATTTTGATTTCATGTGGACTTTAAAAGGCGGCAGTTATTTTACTCACACTTGCTATCCTGCGTTGAAACACTATGGCGGATGCGTTTTAGATGAATTTTGAGTGATCACACCGGTGAATGGTGAAATAGGTCCCTAAATTATTAGGTCCTACCAGAAAACTTGCATAGAAATTAAAATTTAAAATTAAATTAAGCATTTAGCAGAGACTCTTTTATCCAGAGACTTACGAGCCTTTTTTTTTTTTTTTTTTCCTTCCTTCATGGAACTTAAGTCTGTATCATTTCCGTGAGGTTTAAACGTGCGCGGTAAGGCGAATGTAATGCCTTTGCTTCGTGGTTAAAAGTGGCATCATCATCCGACGGAACGTTTGTATCTGTAGTCCAAATCTATGCGCAATCCACACTCCAGATCAGCAGGTGGCGGTAATGCACCTTTACGCTGGTTTGCCAAAACCGCAGAAGAAGACGGAACTGCGTCATGACGTCATTTAACAAACTTTAGCCGCGAACCTGCTTTTAGATGCAACACTTGGATGCTAACTGCCGTAAAAATCCAATGAAGAAAAAGAAGAACCTGTTTTTAGCGTCTTCGCCTGAAAATGTATTGGTTAACGTTGCGCGGTCTGCGCCGCTAGAGGAAGCGGCCTCAAACTGCCACTCGGCCGGAACGCCGGGGTGAAAGGCTGAGCCGCGGTGAGAACTGGGGTTCAACCCGGGCTGGTTGGGTTCTTTCTGCTGCAATCCAGCGCTCGGGGAGAGCTCGGTCTCGGGTGGCACGATCGTTGTGTCGAGCAAGGCGAGCTCGGAGCTTGCACGGTCTATTGGCCACGACGTGTGGCTTGGCGATGAGAGCAGCTGTCACGATGACGCTTAATGCTGCTCAACAGCCGTGTTTGGCTGGGTAGAAATGATCTCGGGTCCGGCAAAAGCAGCAGGTCTTATAAATATCCTGTGTAGCTCTCTTCGTTGGTACGAAAATTGGGTCTGTGGTAAGGTGACAGACGAAGATAAACCATCAATGGATAGAGGGAAGTCAGCGATATTTATACTATGGGATTGATTACTTGATTATAGTCCACCTGTGTTGATTAGGCTAAGTATCTAACGCGCTCCTCCCGAATCTTATTAATAAAATTTCATAAAAATATACAAAAACACTATTATACAATAAATGTACAATTAGTTAGGTTCTTTACCAACTATTCTAGCATGACAGTACACAAATAAACCACAACATTAACGCTGATATTATAACATTTAACAGACATGCGTGTGTGAAAGAATGTGAGCATGTGTATAAATGACAGTGTTTAAACTCTTCTAGAACAAGCATTTAACATTGTTTTTACAAATTATACACTTACAGTTTGTTTCATAGTCCATGAATACAGATCATGCATCATTGTCAACTTTCATGATCTCTTTAGCATAATTGATGTAGTCATGAAGAAGCCCCATCAGCACATGTGACATCTTCTACATCATCCAGGGCAGTGTCCTCCTTTAAAACCACTGTTGTATCAGTTTAAGGACAATCCCTTCTTTGACCAGCATTCATCCCAGTCACCACCTGCTCTTCATCAGTGGCCTAATAAGAGAAACACATTATGAAAAAGAAAACATTTACTTAAACTATCCATTTTCAGGTAGAGGTGTATTCACATCCGTAAGGACAGGTAAATAATCTGTTTTATAATTTCAACACTTTGTGTGGTTGTTTAATGTCTCGGTCCACCACAGCGCTCCAGAAGGCTATAATGGCAGCACTAGTGAGAGGGCACATAATATTGTTTGAATAAATATATTGCTTTCAGAAAGCTTCTTTACTGAAACATTAAAACAGACATGACATTCACATACCTCACAAATGTTCATGTACGTTGAGGGCTGTTCTTCGATGGGGTTAGTTCACCAAAAAATACAAATGGTCATAATTTACTCTCCCCCATATTGTTCCAGACCCATACAAATTCTAACCCATACAAACGCTAATATTAAATACAAATATTTAATATTCTTTTAATTTTTGTCCTCCATTGCTAGTGCTAGTGGTAAACTGCATCAAAATGTGAAGTAAACAGGCAGGAGACAACAGAAACATTTATTTTCTAAAATTAACATACATAAATCTCAAAAGAATGATGCGCTCCTATGTCTCTGGCTTTCAACATCTACAAAAACAAAAAACAGACATCATTTTACTCTTAGAAAAAAAAAAAAAAAAAAAAAGCTGAGCAAATCACCTCCTCCTCACACTAGCAGACTTCTGTGTCCTTAACTCCAAATTTTAGTCTTAGTAAAAAAAAAAATTCTGAAGTTTACTTGCCTTATGCTGCATTCCAGGCAACCCGTAACCCGTGTTTTTCCAACCTTAAACCTGTGAAAGTGCACTGGAACGGCAGTCAAACCCACTTCCCACCCGTGAACTCGTACTAAATTGATGTACTCCGAGTTCTGATTTCACACAGCACGCGAAACAACAATGGCAGCCCCTACGAATAATACGGATGCATTGTTTATGCAAGTGGTGCACGTTGAAAAAACGATTTTAGGACAATGTAACGTTGCAATAAAATTAATAATCTAACAACTATTCCTTGCGCTCAGGAAGTTTGGTGTGACTTGCCTGGAATGGTACAAAGTCGTTAGTTTGAAATCGTGACTTACGAGCTCAAAAACCTGCCTGGAACGCAGCATTAAACCCATCTTCCCCTCTCTTCTGAAGAAGCTGAGAAGACCACCTCCTCCTCACACAGTCTGTGACTCCTCACACAAACAGCTTCTGTGTCTTTAACTCCTAGCGCAGACACAATGAAGACAAGACCTCAACAAGTCTGAAATAGTACATTTAAAACATACTTTTAACAATTACCACTTCAACAGCCTCAAAATAATTATGCCAGTCTTTATTACATAACGCCGTTTCCTTTAGGAAACTAACGTACATTCAGTTTAACCGCTAAAAATTAGATAACAAATTTACATGAGTGTAACCGTAACCATGACTATAACCATCTATTAAGACCTCAAAAAGTGCAGATATTGTAAAATCTTATGTAAATATGACATAAGACACTCACGGACGTTATATTAAAAAGTAACTCTTCCATTCAGTAACATTAAAGGAGGCCGTTAAGACCGCCGTTTCTGAGGTGAAAACCGCGTCTGCTTATTTTTCTATATAACGCTAAGCTCTTTTGTATCCATCTTTCATAAAACCTTCCGCCTTTCATAAAACCGGGTAAACAATAAATGATAACTTTACATTTTCAATCTTTACTTACCATAATGTCTTTCACTTGTTTCTCGCTTCTTTCATGCTGAGAAAATGGCTGCTGCTCGCACTGGAGATTTACGATCTTAAAAAGTCCTGCCAGTGTAGCAGACCAAAATACAATGCCATCATCAAACTGAAAAGCAAACTTCTATTCAGTCGCCAGGTAGAGTAGGCTACTGCAAATGCTCATTCATTTTCTACAAGTGGCTTGTCTCTTCCTCTTTTACTCTCTCTGGCACAGCTTAGAATTTTGTATGTTTCAGTTGTTTTGTGATTGGTTGAGTGCTGAGGGATTTGGCCAATAAATTAAGCCTCTGAAATGGAGAATCTCATTTGGCCTGACAGATTTCCCATAATTCACCTGGGGCCGCAAGTAGTGGAGTACCTACAGAAGGTAGCTAGTCGGGGCGGCTTGCCCGTTTTTTTTCTCTCTCACTCTCTCTTTTGTCTTTCCTGTGATCTAATGTGGGAGCTGTATGGTATCAGAGTGACTTAACGCTTACCTGAGAAGGCATTGCTGTACAGGATCTGAATGAGCTAGAGCAGATGGTGAGCGGTGTTAGCTAATAGTACCAGAGAGAGAGGACATCCCTCTGCCACACGAAAGGCCTTTTCCCCTTAAAGCGCCACATAGAGTCATCAAATAGACATCACATACTTGTCAACCCCCTCGAAGCTAAATTTGAACTCTTTGTGATTTATGCACCCTAAAACCGAAGCCACCTGAATTCATACTTGTGGGTGAAACTCACACTAAGATCTGTGTCCCTCCATGCCGGTTATGGCAATTACTCGTCTGGCTCTCTTAACTGATGGCTCCCTGTGCTGTGCCTTAAACGATTGCTCCCATTACCATTTGAAAATATGGAACACGATGACCAGTGTTGCATGTAGAGAGACATTTGTCTGATTTATCAAGGTGGGATTTAAACATCTAAGCCCCACAGGAGCTGTTCTACACGGGCAGCTGGAGATGCCTCAATGCACAGATCTAATAAAACACTGTCTTCAAACCAGGGAGTGCCACTCGATACTGTCTTAGTCCACTATTAAACATGAAGGACACCTGATAGCCAGCTGTTTGGGGTAGTTAGAAGACCTCAGACTTCCTTGTCTAGTTTGTATTGCCAGACCTAATTTTTCAAGACCTTTTATGCAACCCAAACCCAAAACTATATATACATTGAAAAAAAAAAACAAGCATAAATTAGACCCGAGTGCATAATAAACAAACGTTTATATTTTAAGTATTGTAAAAATGACTGTGGAATATAAAAGTTAGGTTTTGGGTTGCGATTAAGATAGTATGGTATGATACAAAAATTATCACTAATGTGACTGCCTGAGTGGCTTTCCAAGAGTGCTGATATTTAGTCCGGATATTTCACTGTTTGTATCATATATTTTCTTTGTGTTCATTGCATTATGCAAGTGGAAGAGTGGAGTTTAATCAAGGACTGTAAATATGCACTAAAATGGTTCACTGAATGTTCACTTATTATGAATGGGAGAAAGTGCAATGGGCAATATGGTCCTGCCTTCTAATTAAAATATCCAGTAGCTGTTGGTAAAGTCATCACTACAGCTGTTTTTCCCAATGAAACACTAAGGGTGCATTTATATGAAACTGCTTTCAACTAAAAAAAATTTAATGCATTTTGGCCTGTAATTTACACAACAATGGCGTAGTGTTGGGGGTCTGAAAATGCAAATGTTTAAAAACGGGTTTCAAAGTGCAAGTTTTTGAGAACAATGCCATTATTGTCTCAGTGTAAATTATGAAATTGCGAATTTGTGAAAAATGTAAAGTCATGCACACATGTTCAGTGGATAGGAATGTGCACAGATGTGTAGTGTTTCTTTACAATGACATATCCAACTACTGGCCTGGCATGCATAATATAGCATTTTTAGTAATTTTTTTGGATCCGTGTGAATGGGGATCATTTTGACAACATTGTCTTTTTACAAAAAAATATATGAAACCCTGCCTCCATTTTTCAGTATGTCGTTCGGTAAGTGTCCTGAAACTACACATATATATATATATAATTTAAATGTATGTCAATGTATGTCAAGCAGTTTATGAGATTTCAGTTTTTCCTAATTTAGGTAGATGGTACTGTAGTTGGTCTTGAAAAAAAAAACTGCAAATATGGATGCAGAGTGAAATGAAAGGGACAACGGTTTTGTTCAGTCACAAGCGGGAAATAGAAATGGAAAACACTGAAACAAGCTTGATTATATTGCTTTCAGAAGGCAAGGGTAATTTGCAGTTGAACCCACTCCACTACAGTTGTGACAGCTATGCTTATTCAGTATAGCACTTGCTTGATATTGCTTAAGTAACCATGTTTATTCACCACCCTATCTAAGTGTTAGTAGGAATGACATAGGGGTGAACATTTCACCTTGTGGCACCTCTCTGCTACAAATAAATAAATAAATAAATAAATAAGATATGCAAGAATTGAAAGAGAAAATGATACATACTGAAAATGTTAAGTGGTGAGCCCAATGAAAGGTCATCCAAGCCGACAAACCAGGCCAGTGGTTCTGTCTCTTTCTCTCTGTGGAGCATTAGAGTCATTTCAGAGGGAAGAGGCGTTCAGGTGTCCTGGGGTAAGACTGCCAGCTCTCTTCCAGTGCTCTCTTAGACCTGATGCACAATGGCACTCCACAGATTCCTGCACAGAAGCCCACCTGCTAAGTCATTCACTCACCCCGCTTGCTGCTGAAATATGCATTTACGAAGCCCAGGAGCTCAGGTCACCAACTGCAAAATCCACACATATTCATTAGTCAGCCAAAGTAATTAAAGATACTTGCATTACTGATGGTTTCTAGAAGCCGATACTACTAGCCCATTGGTAGTTGCCATAATTCATTGACAGTTGCATAAAGGTTTTTGGGATTATGCAACTTAATCTTCTTCTAGCTTGTACTTATTTGAACAATGTGTAAAACGTCTCAGGTTATGCATGTAACCATGGTTCCCTGAGAATAGGGAATGAGAAGCTGCGTCCTCTAGAGGGTGCTTTGGGATTGCTGTCAGCATGGCCAGTGTCTGAAGCATGAATGAAATAACGTCAATGAACCTGACATTGGCAGGCGGAAGCCTATGACGTAAGCAAATGAGTGACTGCAGATTTAAATGGGCACCTGTCGAACACATCATCCTCTTTTTTTTCGAGACATTGCATGATGCCGAAGCAGAGACACAGCATCTCGTTCCCTATTCTCAGGGAACCATGGTTACATGCGTAACCTGAGACGTTCCCTTTTGAAAGGTAACTCCACGCTGTGTCCTCTAGAGGGCGCTTTAGGAACGGTATACGGACGCAGCCATGCTGAGGGATAAGTGCCTAGGTAACTGTTTCCTTAAGTCAGGAAGTGAGGAACAGCCTCCCTACCAGTGAAACCGATGGGCTTTACAGCAGGCTCAGCTCATCATAGATTAACTCACCCATCAAAGTCTGGAGCTCTAAGAGTGGAGGTCTCAGCATAATGACTCTCTAAACTGAGAGGGGACCTGCTACACTCAATGCCAGAGGCAGGTAGTGAGGCTTAAATAAAAAGAGCCCACTACTCACATTGCTGCCTAAGCGGAGCTCTTGGGAGCGGAGACTTCAGCAGAATGACTCCCAAAACGAGAGGAAACCTACAACGCCCAACCCTGTTAGAGAAACTCTTAAGACTGGAGGCCTCAGCATAACGACTCTCAGAGCGAGAGGCCTAACAACACTCAGCGCTAAAGACAGTTGGCGAGGCTCACAAAAGAGGAGCCTACTTACCAAAATTACTGTCCAAGCGGAGCTAAGGAGAGCATAGGCTTCATAAATGAGAGGAAACCTACACACTCAATCCTAGTTTGAGCTCTTAAGAGTGGAGGCCTCAGCCTACCGACACTCATCATCAAAGGCAGTAAGAGAGGCTCAAACTAGAAGAGCCTACACCCCTCTACTGCTTAGGCGGAGCTCTGGGGTGCGGAGAGGACGAGATGAATGAGAGGAAACCTGCAACGCTCAACTCTGGCAAGGGAGCTCTAAAGAGTGGAGGTCTCAGCATAACGACTCTCTGAAGCGAGAGGAGACCTGGCCACACTCCGCGCCAGAGGCTGTAAGCGAGGCTCAAAGAGGGAGCCTACAACTCATAACACTGCCCATGACGGAGCTCTGAAGAGCGAAGGCTTCAGCAGGATGACACTCTTAAACGAGAGAAAGCCTAACACTCAACCCTAGTTTGAGCTCTTAAGAGTGGAGGCTTCAGCATGATGACTCTCTAGAGCGAGAGGAGGCCAAACAACATTCAGCGGTAAAGACAGTTGGCGAGGCTCACAAAAGAGGAGCCTACCTACCAATACCACTGTCCAAGCAGAGCTAAGGAGATGGCAGGGGAGCTCGTAAGAGTGGAGGTCTCAGCATAACAGCAGAATGACTCTCTTAAACGAGAAGAAGCCTAACACTTAACCCTCTTAGAGAAGCTCTTAAGAGTGGAGGCCTCAGCATGACGACTGTCTAAAGTGAGAGGAGGCCTAACAACACTCAGCACTAAAGACAGTTGGAGAGGCTCACATAGGAAGAGGAGCCTACCTACCAATATCACTATCCAAGCGGAGCTATGAAGAGCGGAGGCTTCAGCAGAATGACTCTCTTAAATGAGAGGAAACCTACACACTCAATCCTAGAATGAGTTCTTAAGAGTGGAGGCCTCAGCTTAGCCACACTCAGCGTCAAAGGAAATTAGTGAGGTCTCTTCTGCCTAGGTGGAGCTCTGGGGAGTGGAGGCATCAGCATGACGACTCTCTAGAGTGAAAGAAGTCCTGACAACACTCAACGCTAAAACAGTTACAATGCTCACAAAAAGAGGAGCCTACCTACCGATAGTACTGTCCAAGCGGAGCTATAGCTTCCTACAAAATCTACTTTAACCAGACCTGGTTCCTGACCTTCAGCCTAGATTCTCATCATTGGTCAGGCCTCAGGGTCCCTAGGTTTGAGGAGGGGGTGGGGGGCATCGTTAGGACAGAAGAATGCCTTCTTCCCAAGGCCTTGACCAGGACGGAACCGTCCCTTTAGCTTCTTCCATCTTTTTTCACACTCAAGTCTCCTCTGTCACCGACTCCTCGGAGGAGGAGGACTGCGAGTAGCCACACTAGCCACCTGGCCTTGTCTCTGACCAGCAGAACATGGTGGGCCAGGTCCCTCCTTGTGCTTAGGTGCAAACGTAGACCGGCGCACTATAAAAGATTTATACGCTGCCAAGCATGCCTTCGGGGGGCATCGATGCATAACCATGCTCTCGCATACCCTCAATGTTATCATAACTAGTACGCTGACACTGATGGATACGGGCTGAATATGGTTTACTCCAAGCCTTCTTGATCTCATTATGGAGATCAGAAAATAATGGGAGGCTCACAGGGCTGGAGGATTATGTCCAGAAAGAAACCTCTCATCCAGCTTGCTGTGAGTGGTCTCCTCTGTGTCGTGCTTCCACTGCAGATCTAACCTACCAGTTGCATGCTCCATAACCTCTAACAGTTCCCCATACGCAGGGCAGGCTGGCCGAGAAAGCTCGGAAAAAAAAACTCTTCACCTTCTTCAGCCATATCCTGCTCACATTGGCTAGGAGCCAACAGAGCACTTCATGCTGGATCAGAAGATGTGAGAGACAGCACATCTTCTTCCCACAGCACACCTTTGTCAGCCCGCAGCGAGTGCGGAAGATTAACCCCGCCCTCAGACTCGTCAGTGAGCTCCATCTGCGATCCCCACAATCTCAGTCTCCTTGCTGCCTCGGCAGCGGCAGGACCCCAGCTGGGAGGGGCAAATTATTGTCCCAATTCCCTCGCGAAAAGGGACAAACGAGAGTGGAGCTTCCTCAAAGAGAATCGCTCACAACAAATGCACTCTGCTCCCTCGAGAGCAGAGCGCGCATGGTCCTCGCCCAAGCACATAACACAGAGATTGTGTGCATCATCCGGTGTCAAATAGCGTGGACACGGATCTGCACACTTCCTAAAATGCCTAAAATTAGACATTTTACTTACTCACACTTCAGAACAAATGATCCTAA
Organism: Carassius carassius; assembly: GCF_963082965.1. Lineage (NCBI taxonomy): Eukaryota > Metazoa > Chordata > Actinopteri > Cypriniformes > Cyprinidae > Carassius > Carassius carassius. The sequence goes on along the minus strand of NC_081796.1, from coordinate 2,058,279 downwards.
AGACAAAAAAGAGGATGATGTGTTCGACAGGCAGCCTTTTATATCCGCAGTCGCTCATTTGCTTACGTCATAGGCTTCCGCCTGCCAATGTCACATTCATTGTCGTTATTTAATTCATGCTTCAGACACCGGCCACGCTGACAGCATTCCCAAAGCACCCTCTAGAGGACACAGCGTGGAGTTCCTTTTCGAAAGGGAACTTGGTATTACAAGCACTCCCTGTGTCTGTTTGCCTCTTTAAGAAGAATCGCTTTATGTATCCCCCAACTGTAAGTCGCTTTCAAAAAAAGCTTCTGCCAAATGACTAAATGTAAATGTAATTTTATTTGAGTGATAATTATTTTTTTTACACTAAAATCATGCTAACCCACAGCTGATTGTGCGGAAAACTACTTGTGTAAGGAATTGTAGTTAAAAATGAAATAAAAAGATGCTTTATTTTGTGAATTGTTTTTGAAGAAAAAGGATGCTCAGCCTGTGTATTTTTGAGAATACCTTTAGTATTTTTTTCTGTGATAAAATCACAGTGATGACATTAGCTATGATAACTATTACATATTTAACAGTTCTCTCGAATGTTCTTGTTCTTTGTGTGAGGCATACCCTTACAAAAAAGAAGTTTATTCAAGTGTGCTATTAGTACACTTATTTTAAACTAAAAATAGGAAAGCATACTTTTAGTCTACTTTTTATGTACTTCTCAGAAATAAACTTAAAATGACATTTAAGTATATTTGACTTACATTTAGAAAAAGTCTAAATATATTTGAGCTACTGTATACTTGTGGTCCTAAAATCTGTGTTTTCATTGTTATATGGTAGGGGGCACTAGTACACATCTTCTGTACAGAATTAAAAAAAAAAAACACAGGTGAAGAAAAAACCGAAACAACAGATGCTTCCACATGTTGTCTAACATTATCACCAGACATAAAACAGCATCAAAACTGTGTAACGTTATGGAATCAAATGTTGACCAATGAAGAAGTAATAATGACTGTCAAGCTTTCGTGTGTTGACTCTATCTACGTTTTGATTATCATTCTGAATCCAATTCATAGTCTTTTTTTCAGCTTTTTGTTCAAAGTGTTGTTCATTTCTTTATGAAACCTACCTACATTCAAGTGTTTAAGAAAAAAATGCATGAAACAAGAATAAAATGTTTATGTTTGCAATCTTTCTTTTGATGTTTTATATGTTCGGATATTCATAAAACAAAATATATGCAAAATAAAACCCAAATGTGACCCTGGACCACAAAATTACTCATAAGGGTATTTTTGTCATGTGGAGGGTAGGGATGAACTCAATCGCAGACAGGATGCACAACACACAGTGTTTTATAAACAAAAGGGGAAAACAAAACCCACGAGGGGGAAAACAAGGACTAGGGCAAAGACAAGATGTTTTAACAACACTGGGTTGAGACGATAAACAAAAGACTCTTAACACAAGGACTCTTGACTATAGGTAAACACTCACAGGAAATACAACGACACTTTAAGGTAAGACTATGTGTAACAACATCAAGGTAGCAACATCAATGAACCGCACAAGACAGTGAATACAAGGGGATATAAATAGGGAGACTAATAATGACATAACAGGTGGCACAGGTAAATCAATAATGACAAAACTAGGGTAACAAGGGGGCGGGGCAAGGAAACGAGACAACACAAGCACATGGCCCAAGGACAAGGCCATGTGCTTGTACACAAAACACGGGCCTGTCATGATCCTGCCTCAAGACAAGAGGAAAATCAGGACATGAAGGCAGAATCATGACAGAACCCCTCCCTTAAGGAGCGGCTTCCAGACGCTCCTCAAGGGAACATCAAACATGGGACATGACTGACTGAGACAGAGACACAAACCAACAAGACTTGACAAATAGCAATAAAGGTAAACACGAATCGACTATGACTGGGTTAGGGTGGCAAATCAAAGAAAAAAAACAAGGAAGGGAGGAGGCGGGACAACAAAGTTCATGGGGGGAAGTCCTGGGTGGGTGGGGGGGGATCAGGAGTCTTAGGTGGACAGGACGAAGGCTGACGACGAGGGGTCCGGACAGGTCTGGGTGGTGTAGGGTGGGGAGTGGTCTCTGGACACTTGACAACATCTTCAGGACACATGACAACATCTTCAGGACACACGACAACAGCTTCTGGACACAGGACAACATCTTCTGGACACATGACAACATCTGTGTAGACAGAAACTGGCTCGGGATCAGCGCTCACTGCGGCTGGCTCGGGATCAGTGCTCACTGCGGCTGGCTCGGGATCAGCGCTAACAGTGACTGGCTCGGGATCAGCGCCCACTGCGGCTGGCTCGGGATCAGCGCCCACTGCGGCTGCCTCGGGATCAGCGCCCACTGCGGCTGGCTCGGGATCAGCGCTCACTGCGGCAGGTTCGGGATCAGCGCTCACTGCGGCTGGCTCGGGATCAGTGCTTACGGCGGCTGGCTCGGGATCACTAGGAACAGGGTCTTGGGACAAGACTGGACTGGCGGGGACCTCAAGGATCTTGACAAGGCGTGACAAATAATCTGACAGGGTCCTGGCAGCAATGACTACAGGCATCTCCTGATGAGCCGAGACAGACTGCAACACTGCTTCAGCTGCAGTGTCGGCCGCGGCTCTTTCCTCAGCGCTCACGACTGCCGGCTTTGACACGGTTCCTTCTGTAGCCGGTTCAGGATCAGCGCTCACTGCTGCTGGTTCGGGATCAGCGCTCACCGCGGCTGTGGGTGGAAGAGGCATCGCGGACTCAGGCTCCGACAGAGACGCAGGACCGGAAGACCCCTTCTTCCTCCTCTTTCTCCTTGGCCGTCGTGCAGAGGTCACAGCTGGGTCTGAGACTGGTTGGGGAAGTTCGGTCTCAGGCAGGGCTGATTCTGACGCCGAGGATTCCGAGGCAGATTCCCAAGAAAACCGCCTCCCACGCTTTTTGTGGAGACTGATGGGCGTGGGAGGTTCCTCAGGACTCGCGGAGGGATTTGCCTGATCCCCCAGTGCGGCAACGGCCAGGATAAGACCCTCTGGGATCACTGGCAGCTTGGCCGAAGGTGGGGACCTCGAGGGGGAAACCTGCGACTCCTCCTGGGAGAAACTCTCCCATAGCCGGGCATAATTCTGCAGGATCCACCCTCCCTGGGACGATAATGGAGGAAAGACTCTCCTCTTGTCAGTGGGAGACGACAACCAGCATTGCTGTCGGAACTCCAGTTGTCGCTGAAGTTCGGATGGCTTCCTGTCTGCTGAGTTCTGAGTTCGGCGGTTCATTCTGTCATTTGGAGGGTTGAGATGAACTCAATCGCAGACAGGATGCACAACACACAGGGTTTATTGAACACAAAAGGGGAAAACAAAACCCACGAGGGGGAAAACCACGGCTAGGGCAAGGACAGACAATTTAACAAGACTAGATTGACACAATAAACAAAAGACTCTTAACACAGTGACTCTGACTATAGGTAAACACTCACGGGAAATACAACGACTCTTCAAGGTACTTCAATGTGTAGCAATGCAACATCAACAGTAGCAATGAACCGCACAAGACAGTGAACACAAGGGAATATAAATAGGGAGACTAATAATGACACAACAGGTTGCACAGGTAAATCAATAATGACAAAACTAGGGTAACAAGGGGGCAGGGCAAGGAAACGAGACAACACAAGCACATGGCCCGAGGACAAGGGCATGTGCTTGTACACAAAACACGGGCCTGTCATGATCCTGCCTCAAGACTAGAGGAAAATCAGGACATGAAGGCAGAATCATGACAATTTTATTTTATTTCGTTATTTTTTTATTATTATTGATTTTTAAATTTTAATTGTTAGTTATGATAGGACAATATTTGGCAGAGATACAACTATTTGAAAATCTGGAATCTAAAAAAAAATAAAAAAAAATAAAATAAAATAAAAAAATAAGAAAATTGCCTGAAAGTTGTCCAAATGAAGTTCTTAACAATTAATATAACTAAAAAGATAGTTTTAATATATTTACAGTAGGAACTTCACAAAATATCTTCATTGAACTTGATCTTTACTTTTGGCATAAAAGAAAAATATATAATTTTTACTATTTAAATTTTTTTTTATATATGCTAGAAAGTGAGCCAATTTAGTCCAAAGAAGTATTGAAATAGTACACTTAGAAGTATACTACTAGTATAATGATATTTGTATACTTACTACATATAGTATACTTAAAAATATACTTGAAATTTACTTAAGTATACTTAATTAAATAAACTTAGTATACTAATTTTTCGTAAGGGTATTCATGACTGGGTGAATTCTGCAAAACTCTGGATTACAGACTGAGTGGGTCAATAACTGGTAGACGTTTTTATTCTTAATGAGCTGTTACAGGCTGATTGTTTCACTGTTTTCTTATGAAGATGAGCTCTTCCATAAGTGCATGAATATTATTTGAGGTCGCTGCCAAGTGTGTTGCAGGATTCTCTCTGGCAGACCGACAGAGTGAAAGAGACTATCACCCTAGACTCCAGATGAAAGCTTGGCCTGGTTTCAAAGTTCCCACACGGCAAAGCTTGCAAACACCTGAGAGATAACGCTACGGGGGGATTAGCTGCCATTTAATTTCTCTCCCTCTCTTTTCTCCCTCATTTTCTTTTCATGTGCCAAGCTTGTGACAGACTGCGACCGTAGCATTCCTCCTGGCTCCAGAGGCCCACTTTCTGATACCATTCATCCCCTTAGCCCCTGGATTTGTTTATTTAATCCAATATTTATGCACTGTGTATTAGAGCAAATGCAAAACAGTTTGCCTCTGTAACAAACTGACACACCGGACCAGATGAACAGAAAACACACATAAAATCTGCACATAAGAATGCAGGAAAATGCATTTGGAGTGAAGGATTTACAGCAAAGAGGAAAGATAACCTAACGCAGTCTTTAGTGGATTATAACTATACACAAGAAAACATACAGTTACTAAAATACAGTTATTTATTTGTATGCTGTGCAAGTACAATGCAGCAGTCAAACTAAAAACAGGATTGGATCATATGGTCTACACAGCAGAGTTTATTTTGGCTGTAACATATAATGACAGCTCAGAGATCTAATCTTCTCGCTTACGTTTAATCGCTCTCTAATGTCTGCTCTTTTCACCAAAGCAATGAAAAATCTGAACTTAATCTCTAATACAAACAAACCGACTATGCTATTCAGCACAAGCTCAGGCCATTTCTCAGAGGAGTGGAGCCCAGGCTTGGCTTTTCTCCATGGGTGTTATCAGGGTGCCTGCATCTCCCTGGTGTCCAGATGAAGTGTGTAGTGCCCATCTGTTTTTCGCTGACTGTATGATGAATCTTCACGCAACACACAGCCGGAGGAGGTCTGGATCAGGGTACGAGGAGTTGATGATGAACCCCTGCCACTGCCGTTATCGGGACACCAAGAAGCAGACCCTAGTCTCACATGTACCATTTGGAAATGGCACATTTGGGCATGGGGTTGGCAGGCATCAGGCGTGACCTGACAGCCTGTCATTTGACTGAGTTTGCTCAGCTGCGAGTCATGAATTTTCTCTGCAGTGATACGCTTGGTGCTGTGTGGGCAGTTTAAATGAGATCTTGCGTTTGCTCAACATTATTCACTCTGAAGTAATTTGGAGCATTATTAATGTGGCAAAGTTAATTTTTTGTAATTAGTTATTTATAGACATACCTGTATCTTTTGATGCTGTTTAAATATGGGTAAATTTCTCTATTATGCTCCAGTGAGAAAATAATCAGTTATTAATAAATTAAAGTAAAACACTTATCCTGAGGTTGTTCAAGCCTATAATTGAGAGAGAAATTGTTGCTGTTTATTATAGGGGAATAAAAGTTAATGCAAGTGGAACAATACAAGTTACAAGTTTGTTTTATTGATTTTGAATCCAAATTCAAAGGATTATTATAAATGTTGTTCGGTTTCCTTTTTGTAATGGAGGTCGGTTATGTTTCATTTAATAATATTTTTTTTTCAGTTCATATAGAAATCCCTGAAAATATCTTAATGAAATTTGAGCATAGCAGTGTAATCTTACACTTAAAGTTAGACTAAGCTCTAGTTAAATAAAATATATAAAATACTACAGTCACTAAAGCTGAAAAATAATCAAAAACTTTATATAGTTGTAGTTATTAATAAATAATTAAAAATAAAAAATGCCAAAAGCTCATAACATTACAATAAAACTCAAAATCAAAATGAACTGAAAACATAAAAAGAAACGCTATTTCAAAAAATAAAAAATAAACACTAGAAGGATATAAATAATAATAAAATAACACTGGAGCATAGTTTGAGACTGAGAGCTGTTCTGAAGCAAACTTGGGGTGGGTGGGGGATCTCAGAAATTGCTAGTAAATAGTAAAAGTTAATACAAGGAAAAAGCAAGTAACAACACATTGAACTACTTTATAAAATTAAGTAGACATACTGAAATAGATCCCAGCCCCTAACCCCGAGATCCACATGAACATTTTGCTATTTATTTATGAGTTTTCTGCTTTATGCCACAAAGATTGCATCAAATCATGTGTAAGTACTGCCCTTCAGCGGTGGTTAACAATGAAAAGGTCTGTTTATTAAAAAATACTGTACCAGCCTAACTGTTCTCTGTCTAAACCGAGGTGAACTAATGTCCAACCACGAGTAACTCTCATGCACATGATCAATACACACTTTCTTTCTCGGGCAGGAATGGGTTCTTTGTGTTCAGACACATTCCTGCAGGCTGGACCCCTGCTGCCATCAGCTGTCAATCAAATGTCAGCTCAGAGGAGAACAGTACAGGAAGGCCTTTCACCAATGATTCACTCCTGTCTCATTATCTCCCTCTTATTTAAGGCACATTTATCCTCACACATTCATTATTTTAGCTCAGAAGAAATACCTTTAATTAGACAAGGATAACTAATACAGTTTCTTATAATTAAGGTTAGGGATTTGAAAAAACTGAACCAGACTTACTGGGACAAGTGATAAAAGCTTTCTCTTTCAAAACCGTGACAATTGACAGGACACCCATCCCACAGATAAATCCCCGTGCTCCAAAATAAGAAAATCTCTACGTCTGCAATTGTGAAAAAGAGGTGTACTTGATTGCATTGCATGTGCATTTGTAGTGTCCTTTAAATCTATATTTTTTAAAACGAATATAATATGATATGAAAAGTAAAAAAGCCACTTAAGTGTATTTAAAGAAAGACACTTTCATGACTGTTTAAGACACTGAAGTACACTTTTAAAAATTTCACCTTTTTACATTATTATAGTTGTGTTATAAATGAGTCACTATGCACTTATACACTATGTATGTATGCACTATGTAGTGTATGAATTTGATATGGATATTTTGAAATTCAGAATCGGAGCATGATAGTCTCTACCTCTTCGCTATGTAACTAAAGCTGCAACAGTTGAGTGCATTTTAATTTCAAAGAAAACAGAAGTAATTATGAGATTGCACATACAAATGTATTTAAGAGGGTCAAAAAAGTACTCTCAACCAGAGTTATTTCATTTTGGTTAGAATTTTAGTTTTAATTTAAGATTTTTATTTATTTTTATTCTAAACATCGTAAACAAATGCACACAGACTGCCGTGCAGATAGCAAACTTAGCACATGGAAAATAATCCGCCGTAGAGCTTAATGAGTCGACTGGAGGCATGTATTTATCATCAAAGCATACTGTAATTAGCATGATAGCTGAACTTGTTTAGCAGCTAAACATTACAGTAATCTTTATCTGGTATCTATTGTGCCTGTGTCGTGTGCGATACCCTCCTGCTCCATAATCAGAGGGTGCTGGCAATTATAGCAGAAAATCTAATGAGAATATTCATTAGAATTTCTCATTAGCCTAGCTTGCTGAATTAGCCAAACAAGTTTAATGACACAGAAGAGCTGCTTTCTCGTGTCCCTATGAGAGGAACAAACTGTAACTACTGTAAGCGAGAGGTCTAGACCCCGCAAATGATGAGAACTACAGAGAGAGCGGGAGAAAAGGCCTGATGCACAGATGGAAGCATGTATAATTGCTAACAGCAAAGATATTTACATTGTTAATTTGTATCTCAGGAACTCAAGTCTGCCATCATGCCTCTTTTTCCGTTCTCTCCTTTGATGCTGGAATATGGTTAGGAGTCATCTGGGACCGCTGCCGAATCCCTTTCTGTTTCAGTTTCATTCTGACATGTTAATTAGTACATTATTTTTGTTATTTTCTTGTTGATTTGTTGGTTTAATTAAAGTAAATTTTAATCCATTCAGTGATTATTAAGTTCCCAGTGACCCAGTTATGAAAGTTTGCAGAAGTTGGTAGTATAAATACTGTATGCCTGCATTGACTCTCTCTGTTGTTTAGCTCTGTTTCAGAATATGCTTTGTGTTGCTCTGAATATACGTATGGCAGATGTACAGCAAATTAACTGATACAGAACCTCATAAATGATTTGGAAATCATATTTATCACACAAAAAGCACTTCTCAGTTGACATCTTTTATTATAAGCACACTTTGGCATACTTATTAAAGAAATAAACATAGAACTTTAAGTATATATTTATAGGTCCTTTCATAATTAATTGTCTTAGAATTGTCTTTGAAATAGGTTTAAAGTAAACTGCTGAATGTACTTACAAAAATGTATGATAACATATAATTTAATGTTCTTTCTATTTAAATATATTTAGCATACATACACACAGACACACACACACACATTAACTTTAATTGAATAAAACACTACAGTTACAATTATAATTACTTTCAGTGCTTTAGTATGTCAGTCGACACATCAAAATAATGTGCATCTTTAAACTGTGACAAAAGATTATTAAAACAATGATTTAAAATGTACTTTAAAGTAAAACTTCTAAAATGACTTTATTGCAAAGTGCACATTTTAAAGTGTACTTAAGTGTGTTAAGAAACATAGAATGAACATAGAGAGTCTTTAAGTGCACTTACAGTAAATGTCATTTTATTTCCAAACCTGTATGAGTTTCTTTCTTCTGTAGACATCCATAGTATATTTTTCCATAATATGGAAGTCATGGCTACCGTCAACAGTTTGGTGACTAACATTCTTCAAAATATCTTCTTTTGTGTTCGAATTCTTTCATCATTTACTCACCCATGTCATTCCAAATCTTTCTCTCTTTAGTTATTGTGTTCTCTTCTGTTCCGTTCCACACAATGAAAGTAATTTAACTACAGTATTGTATTGAACTTCTTTCACACTTTCACTGTATGTTCAAAACATTCTTCAAAAAATCGTTTATGTGTTTTAAATAGGGAAGAAAGTCATATGGGTTTGGAATGACACGAGGCTGAAAATACATTTGGGTGAATTAATTTTAGATACCTTTTTAAGAATTGTGCCAACAAAGCAGAATCACTGACAGTAAGGATGTGTGGGGGATTGTGTTTAAAGATGGGAAAATTCAAGACATATGAGCAAACTAAAGTCATCTGATAAATGTGGGTCATTGAAAACAGATTGCCACGAGCAGCACACAGTCTGTGTGACCACAAAGTCTCACACAGGGTTGAAGGGTTGTCATGATGGTGTATCCTAACCAGATATTTTGTCTGATAGAGAAATAGAGGGTAAAAAGAGACAGAGAGAGAGAGAGAGAGGCAGTGATGTAGTCAGTTTTGGCATACAGGAATACAGGTTTGGTCAGGCCAAAGTCACAACCGCAATAAAGTGTCTTCCATCATTGAACGCTCCTATGATCTGATATTGCCAGGCATAGATAATAAAAGACAGGCTGTGAGGAGATAAAAATGGAGGGATGAGAAAGGACAGACATGCTTTAAATGCTACTGCATAAAAAAAATAAATAAATAAGAATCTACAAACACCAATTTTAATGACTCATTCCATCAAGTAAATTATATGATTATTTGCAGTGCAAAAAAAAAAAAAAAAAAGAAGTTAATTACCCTACAACAAACATCACTTGATAAACAGAGTCAATAACAGAGTACCACCCATGTAATTCATGGCTACAGCAGACATGTAGTAAGTGAGGAGTGACGTCAGACCTAACCAGCAGATCTTCTGTGGTGGCCTCAACACAGCACGAATTTACATCTCATGATGTGTGATATATGCATTTGACATCTATAGGATTCACTGCTTGACTTCTGTTTCATGAACACAACAACAGCATGATGTTTGCGAATCCATCATTTATGAAGGCAGTTTAAAGGCTGATTAAAAAAAAAGTATTAAGCTTAATATTGTCACACTTCACTGTGGGGGGAACGAGGAGACAAGGAGCACGATTAGGGTGGGAACTATGGAGGAGGCTCAGGAGCAGGATGGACTGAGAAACGACAGAGGGAGTAGCCATGCAGGAGGAATGGCCGTGGACTCCAAGGGGCCGACCAACGGCTGTGGAGCAGGTGGTGGAGGAGCACAAGGCAGAGAAGGAGAGCCAAAGAGCCAGGGCGACGGGGAGGATCCAGAGGTCCTAGGCGTAGCCTAGGCACATTCTAGGATCAGGCACTGGAGGACACATTCTAGATGAAGGAACCATGGACGAAGGTGGATGGAGACAATGGAGAGTGGAGAGGGGGCAGTTTGATCTCCAGATCAGATTCCCAGTCAATGAGATCCTCCTCCTCGTTTTGGCCCTTTTGCTGCGCCAATTCAGTAAAACGCACAGAGCGCATCGTCCAGGTAGTTGGTGAGGTTTGACAGGACCCAAAATAGTCTGGTGTGGGCCCGAGCGATTTCTCCCCCTGCTCCAGCAGGAGGAGGAGGTATTCCAGGTGAAGAAGGGAATCCATAACAACACAACAGAAACAAAAGGACTGAGGAAAACTGAAAAAAAAAAAAAAAACGTTAGATACGCAATTTAAACTGTTTTGGTCAGGTCTTCTGTCACACTTCAGTGCGGGAAGAACGAGGAGAAAAGGAGCATAAGTTTTTAATGACTTCTCTTTGTGCGCTGGGACTTCATCATAGACTACTAAATATCTAGCATCAAAGTTTGATCAAACGCTAACTTCCAGCAAAGCTCTTTC